>NC_052675.1:1202500-1802500 GCF_016802725.1 Solenopsis invicta | reverse complement strand
AGCCCTGTGACACAAATCGTATTTTGATTTGTGTCCTCTTAGAGTTGCCAAACCGTTAAATGGCAACATTCATGCCTGCATGCCTGCAAATCCTAATCACATATCGCGTGCGCCGCGTGTGCCGCTAATACATTTTAGATATAAATTGTTTGAGTTATTCAAGTTCAAGATTATTGTTCGCAGTTGTACGGGTTGTAGTAAGATAGATTTATAAAATTTTACGCAATATGCCGCGCTGTATTACCCCGGGTTGTACCTTAATATAGGTACTTATAATTAATAATTAATATGTAGCTCAAATCAAGAATACTATGTTAATTGTACATATTTTACAATTTATAAATAACGTATTCAAAAAGTATTTGTAAAATTTTCAATAATTACAACTTTAATTTTGAGTTGCATATAACAAAGCTATAGTTATTTTACATGATAAATGTTATATATATAGTATAATATGTATACGTATATATATATATATATATATATATATATATATATATATATATATATATATATATATATATATATATATATAGTATAATATGTATATGTATATTTTGTTTTATGTTGTAACGGTACGCGGTTTCGGTCGTTTCGGTGCGGTGCGGGAACTTCGGGATCGGACCGGATAAGGCTCGTCGGTTGGTCAGGTGTTCGAATCGATTATACCCAGTGTTTCAAGTAAACAAAAGAAAAGGTTTTATTTAAATATTGTAATCGTCGTTGTCGGTACAGTGGTGTTTGAAAGAACAGAAATGTAGTGTCAATACCATGTGGACTAGACTGGTAGTTCGCGTTCGTGAATGCCGCAATGCGCAGAAAAATAACAGAAAGAGAGAGAGAGTAGCAGCTCGTAGGTACGGCGGCGGATACGCGAGAACAATTTAAAGCTACGCGGACAATACCAACATTTAATCAAAATAATGGCTAAGGCCAATTCATACTAACTCGTAACATTGATCAAAGTAAAGGCTTAAGGCTAATTCATAATAGTTCGCGGTTAAATAAACGTAACATTAATCGGCGGTGTGTTATACGGACGATCGGTCCGATTAGTCAGGGGAATCGCGGAACGTGGCGTGATTGATTGTCGGAATCGCGTGAACGCGGTCCGTTGCTAGTGCGGTCGTGTCCGCGGTTTGCCCGAGCGCGCCTCAGGCAAACGAGCGCTAGAGTCCCTGGAAGTAGAGAGTCTGGACATCTCAGGGTTCCACGTGATTGGATACACGTGATTGTGCACCTAAAATGGCAACACCAATACGGATCCCTATTTAATCCTCTTTAGCCAATGCGATAACAGCATACAACACGTTCAAGTGCACACAACGATAAACATACACACACATAAAGCTCACGTACATACACTGACATAATCATCACCGACATTTTAGGAACAGATGTCCAGACTCTCTACTTCTAGGGACTCTAACGAGCGCTTGGTCGACAGGGTGCGGATGCCCTGCCGATTTCTAGGTTACGAAGTTTGACTCAGGGTCTATGTGGAGCTCCAGGTACTCGAGGGTGGCGGTGATTGGTCGAGAACGCTCGGCCGGTGATAGTGACGAGAATGCTTGTCGGTGATCTCGGACTTGATTGGTCGAGAATGCTCAGCCAGTGATACTGACGAGAATGCTCGTCGAGGACGTTGGTGGTGACTGGTCAAGAATACTCGGCCGAGGATAGCGACGGAAATGCCCGTCGAGGAGCTGGAGAGCGACGAGTATGCTCGTTTTCGGGAGCGATCGAGAATGCTCGGTCGTCTGGGCAGGTCGGAAAGTCGGACGGATCTGTCTCCTGCGTTTCCACTGCCGGCTTATATATCCGAACGCGCGGCTGGGCAAGCCAATCCGCGCGCCCGGTCGCCCAAGCCGGAGTCGGCGCGCGTGTCGCCGCGTGGTCGCACGGCGAAGTTCGGCCGTGCGCACACGTGGTTCTTTGCCGCGTTCGGTGTACACCCAAGGACTTTAATTATGTCCATGGGGAAATTTTCTAAATTGAAAAGTCACCATCCTTCTACATACTCGCAATTCATGATTATCGTAACGACCAATAAGCTCTAGTTGTTACGTTAATCATGAACTGCAAGTATGTAGAAAAATAGTGACTTCTCAGTTTGGAAAATTTCCCCATGGACAGAATCAAAGTCCTTGGGTGCAAGGTCCGTGGATTGGCGTTGGAGGGGAAGGAAGGTCGTTGCATCCACTTCAACGATGTGGAACGAAAATGGCGGCGGCCATACTTTTACTGCACACTCGCTCACTCACACAACTAATAGCTGTAGTACCTTACTATCTACGTACATACACTAACACTGACTCGCTGTCTCGAAAATGGCGGCTATGCAACGACCTTCCTTCCCCTCCAACGCCAATCCACGGACCTTGCTTGGGTGTACGTTGTTTGGTGGACGGAACGGAGGCGCGTGGACGGTGGAGGGGCGTATCGTTACAATGTTTATTATGTAAAACAACGGCTCTATTGTAAAAGTGCAACATAAAATTACGTTTATGCAAAAGTATTACTACTGAAAAAAATTACACACGGAATCTATTATTTTTTGTGATTTTAGAAACTTGAACAATTATATTAGTCAAAATGTTATGTGTATGTAACTTGTATATGTACAAACACATATATTGTACATTTTGTATTACTTCAATCTAAAGAAATCACAGAAAATAGCATGATTCTGTGTGTATTTTTTTCGGCAATAATAATTTTTCATAAGGGTAAACTTGCAATTATCGTCGAAAATTGTAACAATACTTTTGGAATACGTAATTTATAAATTATAAAATATATACAATTAACATACACATATACATATATACATGTTATATTTAGAATTGTTATTTAAAATCTGTTATTGAAGATATATCGGTGATCTCAATGATATTCTATCTCTATCTTTGTCGTACACCGAATGTTAAATAGAGATAAATACTATATGCATTTATATATGATAAGACTGAATGTTGCCAGCGCCATAACAACACTACGCTGACACACAAACTACACTCGTGTCAGGAAGTTGCGCCCCAGTCAGAACGGTAATTCAAGGTTGATTCAACGTCGATACCAGAGAGGAACCTGAGAGCGGCCACGCTGGCCTTTTACTTATAACGCTAAAATTCCCGGCGCACTAACGACGCACATCCATTCTGGTCGGAATATGAACTAAAATTGCATTCATTTTGCTACTCTGTCGATAAAAATGGTTCATGTCTGTGCTAAAATCATGTAGTGGGGGTACCCCCACCATATGATTTTAGCACAGACATGAACCATTTTTATCGACAGAGTCGCAAAATGAATGCAATTCTAATTCATATTCCGACCAGGGCACGTATTATGCATTTGTTCGGAATCAATTCCGATCGGAATTATTCCGAACAAATGCGTAATACCTGCCCAGAATGGATGTGCGTCGTAAGTGCGCCGGGAATTTTAGCGTTATAAGAAAAAGGCTGGCGTTGCCGCTCTCAGGTTCCTCTCTGTCGATACTCTTGACAGCTGGTTGAGTCGATAAAAAAATCGATATTCATGCAATATAGATCGCTTCTTGTCAGAAAAGTATGCTGATTCAATGTTAATTCAACGAAATAATTATTTGAAACTTATGCTTGTGCTTTTTCGATTTTGAAGATTTGTTTCTTAAACACAGTACTGTTGAAAAACATAAATATTATTGATAGACGATATAGGTCCATAAATACTTTATCAGCATAGAACACAGAATATCCTGAAGACGTTCTGTTATGTTGAGCAGGATATCGTAGGGAATACCTGTTATAGGTCCTTTTTTTTAACGAAGAGAAAACATTTTATACGTACCCCAGATTCGGCGAAGACCTGAGGTTATGTGGGAATCCCTTTGCCGACAATTGTCGGCAAAGTATATCCACTAAAACCTTTCCGGGTGTCCTGCTTTGGTCTTTGATTAGGGGGTCCCGAAAACGCGTGCTGCATGCTTCCGGAGCCTCCTGGGCCCGTTGACTGGTCTGTTGGCTCTTTCCGCCGGGGAAAGAGATATTTACTTTCCCCGGCGCATCAAAGGCGAAGACGGCCCTTAAATGGCAAGGGGGGACACCCTCTTCCATTGGTTAACAATAAGGGGCAAAGTGCGAAGAACTAGCCTCCGTTGGCCATCTCTGCAATCTCTCCCGCAAAAAGTCTTAGTTTCCAACAGGAAATAAAAGGATAGGGGGGGAATCCTTTCCACTCTTTGCAGATATGCCTTTGTACTTTGAGGAATTCCCCCTTTCCCCGGCGAGAAAGAGGGAGCGCGGAAATGCATTAGTGTCTGTCTTAATATCCGCGCTCTCCCGGTGTGTCATTCGACACTGTCGGATGCTCCGAGAGAAGGACCCCTCTACAAGGGTCCCCGATTCCGCCTATAACTTCCGCCAGTATCAGGGTGGCGGTAAAGGCGGGGTTTTTAATTAGCCTCGCCCCGCGCACCCTGCATCTGGTCCCGGGTAGGATCAACGGACCTTCTCGGTCTCTCCCTGCGGCCTCACCTGTGGCCGTGTTCCTTGACACCCCTCTGGCCCTGCTCCGCGTCTCAAACGCGGGACGTTCTGGAAACGACCATAAGAACAGCACAAAGACGATTACACACACTAAACGATCGCGCCAACGGAATTGCGCCTGCTCCCGAGCTGGAAGGACGCAGCATCCGTGTCGCGCCTAGCGGTCGGGCAATGCGGCCCTTGTGACGGACAACAAACGCAAGTTGCACCGTTACAACTCCCCTTTCCCTAGGGAGGACCGAGGAGATTTTGGCTATTGACGAGCGGCAACAGCCATTAATTTCGTTTTCCGTTTTTGTGTCCCGGATGGAGGGGGAGGGAGATTGTCCGGCCAGCCACTAACATCTTTTAACAGTGGTGAGATGTTAGTAAACTGCGTCCGGTCCACCAACTCGTCTAAACGCGAATACGAAACTACCAGTCCAGTTTTGGGGCTGCCCGGGCACGGAAAACCCGCCTCGCGTCCGCAAGGGTCAGATCCGTACCGAAACCTGTGGCAGCAGCCCTCCTTGGACCCCTTAACTCCTCAAAAAGAAAGAAAAAAACAAGAAACAAAATCTATTGAGAGGGGATGCACTCCCGAGGGTTGGCCTCGCTGCCGTCGACCCTGCCAACCCCGATTTTGTCAATCAAATTAAAATTTAGAAGAAACAGAACAAAAAAAAAACAACGAAAAAAAGAATTTTTAACATTTTCTTTTTAGCGTTTTTTACGGTCCCGATTGCAGCTTTCTGCGTATGAAGCACCATTTCCTATCGACAACCATCGCGTCTCCCGCAATCTATTATTATGGGGGAAAGGTAATGCCACTCAAGTGAAACAAACGGGGTTTTTTTTTACACATGTTTATTGAGTCCTTTTTTAGGGGTCGTTCCCCGGCCACCGACAAGATCATAAAACCAACTGAAATGTGACAACACAGACAAAACAAAAACAAAAGAAAAGGAAGTGGACAGGGAGGAAAAAAGAAAAAAGAAGAAAGAAAAAGAGAAAAATAATTAACAGGAAAATTTTTTATTTCCTCCCCGTCGCTGATGTTCTCCTTGCTTTATGGTAACGGCGTATTAATTGGATACTCCTCTCCCTAGTCCTCTCGTATCTTACGCTCCGATTGGCGCTCCCTTTGTCTCTATCGCTAACCTGACCCACATCCACTGCACCGGCGTAGAGTCCTATATAAAGAGAGAAGCGACATCGAACCCCCATCACAACCTTCAGTATCCAATTGAGTCCTCCACCGCCATTTTGGGACCGCTTTAACGTCATCAAACACCATTCGTATCATTCTGCAAACAGCTGTGGTCACAATATGGCTGCTCGCTAGCCAATCAAGTATCAATCAGATTACCAATCAGAGCTTCGGACATCAATGTCGCTTCTCTCTTTATATAGGACTCTACACCGGCGTAGGGTGTATCCCTCCCGCCCACATCCATAGCAGAAGCAGCGGCGGGTATGGAGCAACTGCCCCGTCAGCCAAACGTGAACGAACAGATCATTCGGAGAGTCTGTTATCAATTTCTGTTGCTAGAAAGGTAAGAGATTTCACACAGATTCTGCAATATCTGCGGTGTCAGCAAACTGCTGTCAGAAATGGAACAGAAACTGTTGTCATTTAATTCCAGCAGGATCGAGCAAATAGTATTGACAGTACTGTTGTCAGATTGGCGGTAGAAATCAAGCACAACCTGCGCAACACAATCTGACAGCAGACTGGCAGCAGAAATCGAGCACCGCGTGCTGACATGGGCGTCCATGAGGGGGAGGGCAAGGGGGGGGGCATATGCCCCCACCCCCCGGATTTTCATATTTTAATTTTTGAATTTAGAATGATTTTATAATTGCCAACCAAATAATTTTTGTTTGTAATTTATAAATTAATTGAAAATAAAAATATACCTAAATATTTGTTTAAAAATAATATATACATGGTATTAAAAATTTCAAACGTAACAGATGGAATATCTCGCAAATAATACATTTTAGAAAAATGTTTCATGTACAAAAGTTGTAGGGGGACAAATAATGGTAAAATTAATTTTTTTTTAAATTCTACTTTTTAAGGTCACATGGAGGTCATCGCCATTTTTTAAATGGAATTATATAATTTTTTTACATAGTATGAAGTATGATTCTTTTGATTATTCTGCATACAAAAGTATTAAGGTAGAATTATCGAAAAATCATTAGTTAACAAGATATTTTATATATTATTCTGGCATCAAAATATTTTATATGCACGGGAACTGCTTCTTTTTTAAGAACGAGAAAATTCATTGATATTTTTTCTTCTGGAAGTCGATAGCGTTTTCTATTTACGGAAACCTTGAGCTCGAAACAATGCAGAGTGTCGAGAGTGATCGTCACTTGTTTCATCGTTGCTTCCAGCATTTCGATGAAACATTTTAGTCGTTCCTGCACAGTGACAGTGTTCACCTTGATACTTTTAGGAATTCAAATTCGATATTATCCCAGTGCCTCCGTATATATAAATTCGGCCTTGTGTTATTTTATATTAGACTTTCATACTACGTTTTTCATGCAATAAAAATAGTGGCACTCTGTGAAACACAAAAGTGTATTTATATGTAAGTATACATAAGTTTATATTATTAACTGTAGACATTTTCTTTGAATTTATATATGTTACAATAAATGTGCTAATTCGGTGGATGTATGCACTTACTAGTCAATGTATATACCTATTAATTTGATAAATAAATGTATTTAGCAACGAAATTTAAACTTTTACCAGTAGAAGCATACATTATATATCTACTATATTGTGTTATAGCAAATGTATACATTGTCTAGTAAATGAATACATTTACTGGGAATAGTAGATATTTTTATACTTACATTAGTTGATACTTTTGCTAAAATCTTACATAAATGCATATATCGACTAGTAAGTGTATACACTTGCTGAATTTTACGCTTTTACTGTAACATATACACATATTCTTAGTTTTTGAGAGAAAAACTTATATACTGTAGAGTAATTCCTATTTGCAGATCAGAAATCATTATGGATATAAGAAAGTTTTTTCAAACAAAAAGGCCAGCAGCAAATAAAAGTGAATTACCATCACCCAAAAAACCTCTTGGCTGTGACATGAAAAATGATGACAACAGAAGTGATAGATACAAATCACCGAACTAAAACATTATTGTCAAAGAAAAAAAAACCCGGGATACTTTTGTAGCGCCTTGTTCAAGCCTTAAATCCGAGCATGTTACATCTGAATCGTCTGAATCTGATAAATTATCGCATGATATTGGTAACTACATTGAACTCAATAATATTTTAAGACTTAACGACGCAGAAAAATATGATTTGTTGACCAATCCTTGGAATCCTGATAAAACGTATAATTTCAAGGATGATCTAGGGGAAAACCAAAACAGATGTTTTCGTTAGAGTCCTATATAAAGAGAGAAGCAACATCGAACTCCCACCACAACTTTCAGTATCCAATTGAGTCCTCCATCGCCGTTTTGGGACCGCTCTAACGTCATCAAACACCATTCGTATCATTCTGCAAACAGCAGTGGTCACAATATGGCTGCTCGCTTAGCCAATCAAGTATCAATCAGATTACCAATCAGAGCTTCGGACATCAATGTCGCTTCTCTCTTTATATAGGACTCTAGTTTTCGTTTGGAATAGTTATACCAATATCCGTGGATAGCATACTCCAAAAAACTAAAAGGTGCTTTATGTGTACATTGTATACTATTTAGACCTAGTGTAAAACGAGGAATTCAGGGAGCATTCATCATTACAGCTTTCATTAAATATAAAGATTTTCACGATAGTGCTAAAAAACATTCTCAAACGGAATTGCATAAAGAAACAATAATGAAATCAAAATTATTTAGTGATGTTATTACAAATAAGAAAAAATCAATAGATTTACAACTCAACGACGCAAATAACAAGTTAATTGTTAAAAATAGAGACAAACTGCGTTCAATAATATCAAGTATCGTTTTTTGTGGTACTCACGATCTAGCACTGCGCGGGAAACAGTCAGACTCAGGAAATTTCCAGGATCTATTGAAATTCAGAATTGAGGCAGGTGATAGTGTTTTGGAAGAATATTTTAAAACTTGTACAGTAAGAACAAAATACACTTCGCATCGAGTACAAAATGAATTGCTTAATATCTGTGGACTTGTCATACATAAAAACATTATTGAAAAGATTAACAACGAAAACACCATTGCATTTTCACTGCTCGCGGATGAAACTGCAGATATTTCAGGAATCGAGCAGCTGTCGATAGGGGTTAGACTTGTAGAAAAGAATAATGATAGCGTTTCAACCAGGATATGCGAAGAGTTTCTCGGTTTTGTTCCTCTAAAGAAACTTAATGCAGAGCATATTGCATTAGAAATTCTCTCATTTTGCAAGAGAAAATATAAATATGTCAAAATTAGTAGGTTTAGGCTTTGATGGATGTTCAACAATGGCTGGTACTGAAGGCGGCGTTCAAAGACTATTTCGAGATAAACACAATAAAGCATTATTTTTCCATTGTGCTTCTCATAGACTTAATCTTGTGGTGAATGACCTGAATATTGTGCGTGACTTTCAAAATACTGTTGGCACCATAAAAGAAGTAATCATTTTTTCGTGAAAGTACTCTTCGAAGAAATTTAATTTGTAACATTCCTATGTTATGTGAGATACGATGGTCCGCAAAATACAAGAGTATTAGAGTGTTTTCTGAAAATTTTATTGAAATTAAAAAGGTTCTCGATTCTTTACCTACAAACGCTGAAGTCAACCGTGCTACTAGAGCTCGAGCACAGCAACTGTCAAGTGCTACATGAGAAACTTCTTTTATAGTATGTATGCAAATTATTGCAAAATACTCTGCAATGCTTGAACCTGTGATTAATGCTCTTCAAGGTATTTCTGTGGATATAAATTCGGTTCAAAAGCATATAATTTACTAGATACATTCAGAAGACGTAGAGAGATGTCTGATTTAGATAGCACTTTCGACATTATATTTAAAACTGCAACAGCAGTTGCTCAACATTTTGAAGTAGAATTTAAGATTCCAAGGACAGTTGGTAAACAAACATATCGTGCAAATTATAATGCCAAATCTGTTATGGATTAATACAAAAAGTCTATTTTCATACCTTATCTCGATTCTCTCTTAAGTTCATTAAATAACAGATTTTCTTCTCAAAATAATGCTGCGTTTTCGCTTTACAATTTACATCCATATTATCTCAGAAAAAAGAATCAGAAAGAATTTATGGACACAATTAAAATAATTAATGACTTCTATCACATAGAAAACTTTAATGCAGAAGCTGAAATATGGTATAATTATTGGAATAATAATGACATCGTTATAACAGATGAGACATTAATACTCGACTTATTGCAATACTGCCAATTTTTTAAAGCAATAGCACAAGCAATGGAAATTTTAATTTATCTATCTATCGTCACCTACTACCTGCCGAATTGAAAGATCATTTAGCACTTTGAGACGGGTAAAAACAAGGCTCAGATCTACTATGAGTGAAGATCGTTTAGATAGTCTATGCATGTTAAGCATCCATCGGGCATTTGTTTTTAATAATAACAAAAGTTTTGTAGCAAGTGTATTAGACGTATTTTCAAAAAATTCAAGAAATTTGAAATTTGCTTTTTCTGAATAATTATTTTTCATCGTTTCATTTATACCAAATAAAGTATTTTATTTTTTAACCCTTAGGGGAAATTCACACCTTAGCGGAAAATCAGAAAGCAGAAAGCAGAGAGCCAATCAGAACTCGCGCTGGTAGTAAGCAGGTACAGTCTGTAGCATATTGAAACTATATACTACCAGCGCAAGTTTTAATTGGCTCTCTGCTTTCTGCTTTCTGCTTTTCCGCCAAGGTGTGAATTCCCCCTTAGTTCTTCGCACGTGAACAAAAATTGTGCGTGCGTGCGTGCGTGTGTACACTATATATATATATATATATATACTCTTAATATATATATATATATGTATATATATATATATATATATATATATATATATATATATATATATATAATATATATATATATATATGTATATATATGTATATATATACAGAGTGTCCAAAAAGTTTGGCAACGGTCAAATATCTCGAAAAGTAAGCATTTTAGGAAAAAATATTTCAGACAAAAGTTGTAGGGTTTCAAAAGACCTATTTACTGATCTTATTAGTTTGACTTTGGATGGCGTCGCCAAGGTCATAACGAAATCACATTAACTTTTTTAAATGGAACATCCCATTTTTGATTCTAGAATCTAATAGCTGGTGTCAAGACCTTTCCAAAACCCTACAAGAAAGTTTATTTTCGTTGAGTATTTTTCGAGTTACAAGACTTGAAAGTTACAGTACCGCTGGCATTGGCATTACCCAAGATGTACCACGTGGAGGTTGCCCAGTCGGATTTACACCTCTTTTGTGTGTGTGTGTGTGTGTGTGTGTGTGTGTGTGTGTGTGTGTTTGTGCGTGTGCGTGTGCGTGTGCGTACGTGTGTGTATGCGTACGTGCGTGAGTGTGAACAGAAATAGGGACCCTACGGTTCGTCACTTCCGTAGTATTTAGAGACTCCAAACCCTCTCTGTATTAATGTTTGTTTAATTTAGAAGATGTTCAAATTGACGGCCATGAACGGTTTGACAATGTGCCAAACGTTCATAAAAATTACGCCGAACATTTTGCAAGTTTTCCGGGGTTATTGATGCTACAGTATCTAAAATGCAATTTCTTAATTCATTTAAATTCGTAGGTTTTGTTGCAAACACCAAATTTTTTAAATGACCCCAGAAAAAATAATTCAATGGATTCAAATCAGGAGATCTAGGTGGCCATTCAATTGCACCTCTCCTGCCAATCCATTTTCTTGGAAAAGTATCATTTAGGAATCGACGGACGTTTATGCCAAAGTGAGGTGGTGCACCGTCCTGTTGGAACCAAACGCTATTAAAAGCGACACCAACTACATTTTGAATAGCAGGCAGTATCTGATTTTGTAAGAGATGCAAATAACGCTCCGCATTGATGTTCTCATTCAAGAAAAATGGTCCTATAATTGTATTTCCGAGTATTCCCGCCCATACATTTAACTTTTGAGGATACTGAGTATGAGAATCTCTCATCCAGTGTGGATTTTCGTCACTCCAATATCTGCAATTGTGTCGATTGACAGATCCATGCAATTCGAATGTCGCTTCATCGGAAAATACAATCCAGTTAAAAAAGTTATTGTCTCCATCAAATCGCCTCATCATTTCTTCGCAAAATTCCATCCTCTTATTATAATCATTTTCTGACAGTTCTTGAACTAAACGTATTTTAAAAGGATGATAATTGTATTTTTTTAAAGTTGTCTGAACTGTACTTTTACTAATATCACATTGCTGACTTGTTTTTCGGATTGACGTATGAGGATTTTCTACAAATGATTGTAGAACTTCGATGTTCTTATCATCATTGCTTGCAGTTTTCGGTCTTCCTGCTCGAGGCCGGTCTTTAACTGAACCTGTTTGTTCAAATCGAGCTACAGTTCGCTGAACAGGAGACTTTGTAATTCAATACCGCTCGGTAGAGCGCGCGCCGCGTATTCGCAAGCTCGACCTTCGAGCGGCGAGCGGTAGTGGGGGAAGCAGTGGGCGTCGCCTCAGGAATCGACCCGAATGTGGAGATCATTGCAAGCACTGCAATACATTGAGCAGAACATTAAACATAACATAACATAAAATTAAAAATGCATTTATCTGAGAGAGAAAGAATAACATTACTCACAATGCGAGGATACGGAGACAATGTTAGATCTTATGAAGCAGTGGCTGCTTTATTTAACAATACATTTCCTAATCGTTTGCCAATTACAAAGTCTACTGTTCAGCGAACTGTAGCTCGATTTGAACAAACAGGTTCAGTTAAAGACCGGCCTCGAGCAGGAAGACGCACACACACACACGCACACACACACACACACACACACACACACACACACACACACACACAAAAGAGGTGTAAATCCGACTGGGCAACCTCCACGTGGTACATCTTGGGTAATGCCAATGCCAGCGGTACTGTAACATTCAAGTCTTGTAACTCGAAAAATACTCAACGAAAATAAACTTTCTTGTAGGGTTTTGGAAAGGTCTTGACACCAGCTATTAGATTCTAGAATCAAAAATAGGGTGTTCCATTTAAAAAAGTTAACGTGATTTTGTTATGACCTTGGCGACGCCATCCAAGGTCAAACTGATAAGATCAGTAAATAAGTCTTTTGAAACCCTACAACTTTTGTCTGAAATATTTTTTCCTAAAATGCTTACTTTTCGAGATATTTGACCGTTGCCAAACTTTTTGGACACTCTGTATATATATACATATATATACATATATATATATATATATTATATATATATATATATATATATATATATATATATATATATATATATATATATGTATATTAGGAGTATAAATAAGTTTCCGCCGTTTCACAAAAAAT
Source organism: Solenopsis invicta (assembly GCF_016802725.1). NCBI lineage: Eukaryota > Metazoa > Arthropoda > Insecta > Hymenoptera > Formicidae > Solenopsis > Solenopsis invicta. The sequence continues at coordinate 1,789,432 of NC_052675.1, read as the reverse complement.
GGCGTCACTAGTATGTTATGGTTGAAATTGTCTGTTGTAAAACGTTATATCGTAAGATTGGACATCTGGCAACAACATAACCTTAAAATATTAGCGATTTTGTATCAGCATCATATATCTTTTTTTGTGCGAAAATGTCGAGTTTTGAGCCAAATAAGCCTCATTTGCGGGAGCTTTTGATTAACTTCTTTAATTTGAAAAAATCTGCAGCCGAGGCGCATCGATTACTTGTAGAAGCATATGGTGAGGCTGCCTTAAGTGAGAGAAGTTGCCGTGAGTGGTTTCACAAGTTTAAGAACGGTGAATTTGACGTCGAAAACGAAGAACGTAGCGGAAGGCCGAAAGTGTACGAAAACGTGGAATTGGAAACATTATTAGATAAAGATTCGTGCAAGAAGCACTTGCACTTACATTAGGAGTGACTTAACCAGCAATTTCACATCACTTAAAATCATTGGGAATGATTCAAAAACAAGGAAACTGGGTTCCATATGAACTGAAGCCGAGAAACATTGAACGCCGATTTTTCACAAGTGAAATGCTGCTTGCCAGGCATAAACAAAAGGGTTTTTTGCATCGTATAGTCACTGGTGATGAAAAATGGATCCACTACGATAACCCAAAGAAGAGGAAATTATGGGGACCACCTGGCCATGCTTCAACATCGACAGCCAAGCCGAACATTCTTGGAAAAAAGCTCATGTTGTGTATTTGGTGGGATCAGCTTGGTGTCGTGTATTATGAGTTGCTCAAACCGAATGAAACCATTACTGGGGCTCTCTACCGAACACAATTGATGAGATTGAGCCGAGTACTCAAGGAAAAACGTGCCCACTACTACTCCAGACACGACAAAGTTATTCTTCTGCATGATAATGCTCGTCCACATGTTGCGGCGCCGGTCAAAACCTACCTGGAAACACTCAATTGGGAAGTTTTACCCCACCCGCCGTATTCACCAGACATTGCTCCTTCTGATTACTACCTGTTTCGATCGATGGCGCATGGCCTGTCTGAGCAACATTTCACATCATATGAAGATACAAAAAATTGTGTCGATTTGTGGATAGCTTCAAAAGATGAAGCATTCTTCCAACGCGGTATGCTGCCAGAAAGATGGGAAAAAGTAGTGGCTAGCGATGGACAATACTTCGAATAAAACATTCGGTACCGTTCTTTCACAATAAATGCCCAATTTTTGATAAAAAACGGCGGAAACTTATTTATACTCCTAATATATATATATATATATATATATATATATATATATATATATATATATAATATATATATATCTAAGTATATGTACACTCTGCCCTCCCTTGAAAAAAGTTATATGGGCGCCCATGCGTGCTGACAAGACCTGGCGTCAGATTGGCAGTAACAAACGAGCAGGATCAACGCGACAGACGGGCAGCACCACGTGAACACGCCGTGCTGCCAGCACTTAATGTCAGATAGGCGACAGAATTCGAGCAAGACCTGTACAATACAATCTGACGGCAGATTGTTAGCACAAATCGAGCATCCCGTGCTAACAGGATCTGACGTCACGCTGGCAGTAGAAATCAAGCAAACCGAACTGTTTTGTATATTTTTAAAATGTAACGTCACTCTTCATGAATTTATTTAGGGCTTATTCAAACAAACTTGCATAATTGCATGCATAAATAACATATTTATAAAGAAAGCGATTGATCCATTCTCTTATGCATTTGCTTTTAATTATTGGACCAATCAATTTCTTTAAGTATATGTTCTGTCTGTTTTTGTTTGCATTCTATACGCTGCAATTTCTATCTGCACCTGTCCACAATTACGTACAGGAATCCGTATCTATCCGCATGTATTGTGTCCAGATTTCTATCTGCATCTGCCCGCATATATAAATAATTAAAACCTATTCCTGGCCATGGTCTGACTAACAAAAATAGTCAAAAAAATTGGAATTGGAAATAGGACCAAAGCATAAAAAAATATTATTGACGTAAAAAGAACTTTTCAAAACTCAATTTTGCAATCAATTGGTATAAATAAATTATTAAAAATTTACTCTAAAAGAGAACTAATTGCGCCAATCAATTCTACAGGAAAAATTACTAAAGAAACGTTGCAAAAATAAATTTTACAACTAATTTGTTCATAACAATTAAGAAAGCGTTATGCATGTTTCTTGATTCATTTTTCCCGTAAAATTAGGTTGGAGTAATCCTCTACAACGATGGAGTTTTTCTCTACAATCAATTTTTAGTAATTTGTTTATAACAATTAGTTCCACAATTGATTTTTGCAAGCGTACTTTTTACGCCAATGTTTTTTTTATGCTCTAGTACTATTTCCAATTGTTGTTTTTTTGACTATATTACTTTGAGTGAAAGGTTTTAATTATTTACATAATTTGTACAGTTTATATAGTTTATTTTAAAAATACTTAAAGCTAAATAATTAAAGGGCTACTGAGAATGTTCGCGCGATACTCAACCCGATAAATTTCTTCCTGTTAAATCAGCTTTACTTCAAATATAACTTTTTATTAATGGTCACTCCGGACCGACCAACCGTCGAACGCACCGCAGCCGAGCACGTGTATCTTACGTAAGACCCACGCGCGTGCATCGGCTTACGTAAGATCACCGCATGCTACCGCGCGCGACCGACGCGCTACGCGCCGCGTTCCGAAAGCGCTCCCACTCTAGCCGGCCCGTCCGCGCGCGCTGATTGGTCCGTTCAGCCGCGCGGAACGATATATAAGCCGGCAGCGGGCAGCGTAAAAGAGATCCGTCCGAACATCCGATCTCATCGGATCCTTTCCAGCGCTGGGCATACTCGGCGCCTCCTAGCTCGGGGATTCTCGAGCACCTCCTCGGGAACGGGCATTCTCGTTCCAACCTTCCCGCGACGGGTAAAACCGTCGTCCCCGAGGCCGGGTATGCTCGGCCAATCCGATCCGCTCAGCCGCGCGACGGGCATTCTCGTCGCGCAGGCCATCCAATCCGAAAGCCGTGTGACGGGCATCCTCGTCACGCGGCCAATCCGGACCGTCCGGCCGGACAACGGGCATTCCCGTACGTCCGGCTAAATCCGATCCGAATCCGTTGCGCCGTGCGGCGGGTATTATACCCGCACGGCAATTCCGTTTCCGTTCGGCTGGACGACGGGCATTCTCGTCGTCCGGCCACTCCGACCAGACCGTTCCGAGTGTCCCCGGGAATTCTCGGGGACCGTCCGCGCCGACACCGATCCAGTGTCCGCCACCGTACCTCCCGGGCTAACCCCGCGAGATGAGGCCGAACCGGCCGCCCCCGTCGACAGCCCGCGCACAGCGCGAGGGCGTCGAAACCGAGACCGTAACCGGTCAACCGCACGGGCCAATCGGGCCCCGAGCACGGCATTAGAGTGGACCGCCGCGCGGCCACTCTAACAAACGGATCCCGTACGCATAAAGCGTAGACCGAAGCCGTCCGTAGACCACACGACTCATCCGAGCCGTTACACTGCGATAACCGCGAATCCGTTCCGACATCGCACGTTCCGCCGCGAACGATGTAAATAGATATATGTTTAAAACCGAGCAACCCCGTTTGCTACTGCCGCGCGCAAAGCGCCTAGTCACGGTCCGTCCGTTTCCGAATTGTTCAAGTCCTTCCGTTTAGATAGTAAGTACCGCGCAAATACGTTGCGACTGTTCTCTTAAATTCACGCGGGCCGACGGCCGCGCAGTTAAGTGCCGCGACGCTATTCGAATATCACGTGATCGTTCTCTTGATTTCCCGCGGGCCGACGACCGCGCAATTAAGGGCCGTAATGTTGTACAAGGAGCTCAGTATTATCCGATAACGATATCGGAACTGTATAATTTCATTTTTGTACTAAAGTATCGCTAAATATATTTAACCTCTTTCATTTTCACTACCAAAATACGGCGTTATCATTTCGACACGAACCCGGACATCCGGCGAGCACATCCGAGCATCCTGTCCTGAACCTAAAAGCCCGTAACCGACACCGGAAAAGTACCAGCGTTACATCCTGTTAAATCAGCTTTACTTCAAATATAACTTTTTATTAATGGTATCACAAGTGTACGATTAGCTCAGTATTAGCGCATTAGGTTATTGTTCCGAAATCTTAGGTTCGAATCCTGCCGATGCTAATGCGTTTTTAAAAATTGTAAAATAATGCGTAATCGTAATTAGTAAAATAAAATATATGCAAATTAGATTAACCTATAATAAAAATAAGAATAAAATCTGCAAAAAAACTAAAAAAAATTTTTGTATAATAAAAATTTTTGAAATTTTTAAATAAAAATGCTTGATTTGTGCTGCCAGCGTAACGTCAGAACTTGTCAGCACGGCATGCTCGATTTGGCCTAGCAGTCTGCCATCAGATTGTATTGCGCATGTCATGTTTGAATTCTGCCGCCTATCTGGCGTAACATGCTGGCAGCACGGCGTGTTCGCTTGGTGCTGTCATTCTGCTAACATAAAATATCAACAAATTCTGCTTACGTTCTGTTAACAGAACGTAAGCAGAATTTGAGATTAGTTGAGTTCAGTCTGTCAACACGTTGTGATCGAATCTGCCGCCAGCCTGCCGACACAGTGCTACATTTTGCTGACTGGATGGAGTAGCGGTGCGTGAGTACACTGCAATTCCCACACCCCTTCGGTATTGTGCTTCTTCAGGATGGACCTGCCTTCATCAGTCCGGCTCTGTTTTCCTCTGCCGGCTGTATTGCGGCTGTATTATATTCTCCAGTTGTTGTTCAGCTCGTTCTATTGCAGCGTGGTTCTTCACCTGTGGCTATATTACGGCCTCTTGGTTCTCTGATTGTTTGTTGGGACAATGGGGTCCTGACTATGGCTCCATTCATATGCCTATATGTCCATGGTTTCCAGGAGCGCCCCCAAGGCGTATTCCTTTTTATTTTTTGCAAGAGCTCTAAAAAATCTATAGCGATTTGTCTCCTCCGCTGTTTGTCCTCTATCTCATCTTCTTCGCCGATTGTAGTTTGACTGATCTTAGCAAACGTCGGGATAATACGGAATATGATGGGTTAAGAGGGTAAAACGGTTATTCAGGATCTTCGGACCGATATGGTTTAAGATCCTTGACGTGCACCTTCCCCTCTGACGTACCATCTAAATTTGCGAGTTTGTACACGATCGGAGATAAAATTGTTGCAATTTGGAACCCGATTTTAATACCCTACTTAGCCTTTCCATGGGATTAACCTGCGGATAGTACGGTGGAACGATGGTGTGCGTAATTCCATACTCTTGTGCGAACACTTGCAACGTCTGGTTGACAAATTCCGTACCGTTATTCGTAATTAGAAATTTTGGCGTTACCCACCGTGATAGAATCAGATCCTCTAAAGTTTCTCTGATTTTTTTCCTATTCGCTACTCTTAGAGCGCGGCACTCAACCTATTTTGTAAATAAGTCTTGGATGACTAAGATATACGTGAAGCCGGAATTACTTTTGGGTAGTGGACTCATTATATTAGCAGCAACTACCATTCATACGGAGCCTCCACTATGCGATGGCCAATCGGTCTAACACCACCTATATAAATACAAGACCTCTCCACTGAAATCGTGACGTCATCACTAGTAGACCATTTATAGCTATTTTCAAATGTTAAGTATAACGACAGAATGTCAAGTTAGCTTTACAAATTTTCAATACCAATGTTGTTACGGCGCTGCGTGAACTTGGTAAATAGCTAGAAAATAGCTAGAAATGGCCTACTAGTGATGACGTCACAATTTCAGTAAGGAAACCTTGTCTATACTCTCATAGAAAAACACTCAAAATTTGAGTGTTTACACTTAAATTTAAGTGTTTACACTCAAATTTATGTGTTAACACCCAATTTTGAAAGTTTACTCTTAAATTTGACTCTCAAATTTTGAGTGTTTACACTCAAACAATGAGTGTCTACACTCAAGGATTGAGTATTTATGTTTAAAATTGAGTGTATACGCTCAAATTTTGAGTGTTACACTGCAGGTTAAGTGTTTACACTCAAACAGTGAGTGTGTACACTCAAGGATTGATTATATTTAAAATTGAGTATAAGGGTGATTCAGAACGACCCATGTGTCCCTGTAAAGACGTGTTCTTGGATAAATTCTGAGTCGATTTTTCTTGTACGAAAATTTTGTCCAACGCTTACTTTTTGAATAAGAGGATAAAGTTAGAAAATCACGGGCCGTGTACACATGGTAGACAAAGGCGGCGCAAACCGTCCGATACGGGTAAGCGCCCGCGTCGGACGGTGAGTTGTAAAATATTTTGAGATTTGACGCATCCCCATTTAAATCCGTGTAACTTCGTAAACAATCTGTAAATCATTTAATGACTTTAAATTTCAAAATTAGATTTCAAGCTTTAAAATGCTTTTAAAAAAATTTTTTTACGATTATTTTTGACAAAGTTACACTCTCTTGAATTACGTTTATTTTTTGGAGTCAGAATAGGTGTTCATATTATTTTGTCCAACCCCTGTATGTACGTATGTACAGACCGTGCCATTAATGCCTGAATCACCCATTTTAGAGACCTCGTTTTTTTCTTGGTTGTTTTTACGTTCATGACCGAATGTCGCGCGCGACCACGAATGTATCGTGGTGTTAGTAATGTTTTGACAGCTAGCCGTTCTAACCTCAATTTTGATCGTTCAAATTTTTGAAATATTTCAAAGGAATATTTAGTAATAAAATCAGGTGTTCATTAGGAATTAAAGAAAATTACTCACAATTTAATCAAAAGGAAGTGGATTAAAGCATTTGATACGTCAGATAAGTAGCATTAAAAAAAATAAAATACAATTGTTAATAAATTATTTGTTAATAAGAAAATATACTTTGTGAGCTGTTCTTCTTATTTACAGCTAATAATAAATAAGCGAAAGGAGTCAACAACGGAGCGTTTGTGGCGACAAGCATTTTATTGGATGCAAACACAGAAGTATTATCTAATCATGAGATATTTGACAGAATATAATGGTAAAGTAGTTTAATATTACTGATCTTGCAAGAATGGATATTATATCGTTGGATTTTGTGTGCATGTTATAACAATCATTTGTTATTTAAGATATGCATAATATCTTGACAAAGATATCCATGAACTAGCAAAATCAGCTAACGGTGTATTTGTTTGGTTTCATAAAACTTGATAATAAAAAAGAAGTTGAAAATAAATAGTTTATATGTTTGCCAGGATCCAAGTTTGGCAAGAGAGCGTGTTTTCTTGCTGGAAGATCGGTAGAGCCCAAAGTGTTTATTTTAGTGCTTGCATGCCATTACCATTATATTTTGTACAATGAGCAGCTGGACAAAGGAGATGCATCGATGCACTGCTACGTTAGGAAATGTTGCAACCAGCTATGGACATCCCTCCTTAGAGCCTCTGCACCTGAGGCGCCTGAAAAAATTAGTATACCACTTGAGAACAACATTGTTCGTTCCTCAGTCAGGTTTAAACGAGGGGGAATTCACAACCCAAAATTTTGTACACCAATGCCGATTTTTGGCATTGCTGTAAAACACTGCCGACATTTTTGTACACTGCCGACAATGCTTATTGTTAGTCAATGCCTACAATGCCGTCAATCCTATATTAAAATTAAGGCAATGCCATGCAATTATGAACACTACCGCGTGCCCATTATCATACGCCAATGCCTGCACAAGAATTCTAAAGCTTTCCCGAAGTATTCTACACAATTATACAAAAAACTTCCAAAAATTTTATTTACGAACTGTATCTATACATTTTAATGTAATTGCACATTATTATGTGCTGTCTTATGCATATAACTTCAAACAATGGAACACTAAACATAATAATAAAAATAATCAAAATAATGACCTTGATATTGTATTTGTTTGTAATCAAAATAAATTTTAAACATTCTTCTTTAAAAATTCTATACATTTTACTGTAATTGCATTTTATTATGTGATGTCTTATGCATAGGTATACCTAACTTCAAACAATAGAATACTAAAAATAACAATGTCTGTTAAGTTACCACCCCCACCACAAAAAATCGAAACGCCACTTATGCCAAAATTAAGTGCTTTTTATGTGCTAATTATGTACCCTATTTGAAATTTTTGTGCTCGAGCGGTTTAGCAGGAAAATGAGATTGAAGGTGGGGTGCCAGCTTAACGTTAAGCCAGCACCAACTCATATAAATAATTAATAAAATAAAAAAATAAATACACTAGAATTAAGTGCTTTTTATGTGCTTTCCAACGATATATAAATAAATGTTCGTACTCAATCTCTTCGACCAGAAAATCGTCCCGAAAGTACGAATACACATTAACGGTACAAGAGTAAAGTACCAGAAAGAAAGCAATTCTGAAACTGATTATAGGCTTGAAATATTCTCCTATTTATGTGCTTTCGAAATATGCAAGACCAGATTTTTGTGCTCAACCACGTGATCGAAAAACCGACTCTGAAGTGAGCTCACCACTCCCCAACCACTGACGACAATGCCGTCAATATTATAGGTCACTGCTTACTTTTTTCGGCAGTCCACTGCCGAAATTTTGTACACCAATGCCGGCTGTGAATTTCCCCTCGGGTTTAAATTAATATATTATTCTTTAATACATACATATTTTAAAATTCCTTGCACTCTTGTTTAGACACATATTAAATGTATGATTGAAAATCCATCCAGACGAGACTCTCAGCATAATTATGATCAAACTTTACTTGGTAAGTTCGTTTGATCTATAAATTATGCCTTGGGTCTTGTTCGGATGGGGTATCACTTGAGTTGTTTAGAACGTGACTCGTCCCTATTCTTGTTCTGATAGTTATACGAAAACAATAGAGTGTAATATCTTATTTATTCACAGTTAATTGATTATACATAAAGAACTGAGACTTGAAATAAAAAATTACGCTCTTTGGTACTTTTTAAATAAGACTGCGTTTACAAACGCGTTCCCCTCTACTATTTGTCTATTATTGAATTCTGCGAAAATTTGCGAATTTTTGGACCAACCGGCCGTACGCTTAATCAGATTTACTGAAACTCTTTTTTGAGCCGCCAGCAAAGTCGACGCGTGTCTCGTACTGTGGGCGGAGAAAGTATCATTGATTCCGCAGTCTAGCGGGGTTGCTTTTTTCCACCGGTTAATCGTTTGTGATTCCACCGCTCCGTGCGGACGTTTAAATGCAATAAAGAGATAGTCACAAGAAAGTGGACGTATGTCGCGAGTCCATAGTAAGAAATGAGAGATTAATGTAACGATACATAAGTTGTTACGACCCTCAAAGCGGGGAAAGAATAAAAAAGGCTGCGATCGCCGATGTCTTTAGGCGATCTGGGATCCGAATAAGAATCTTTCGGCAGTAAAGAAGATTTGGGAAACGCAAATAGTTGCCAGAGTTTGGCAACGTAGATATGAGGCTGAGGCTAGTAACGTACTAGGGTACGTAATGACCCGCACTTTTGCTAGAATATCTCTTTAAGTTCGTCACACTGCGTTCTAGGCAAGCAGGCTTTAAGTTGGCACTACTAGAGTCCCATAATCAAAGCTAGAAATCGTATCACAGCTCTCTGTTCCTTCTTGGTGCAAACTTCTAGCGGAGCAGTCATATTTACACGTTTGTAGCGGTAAACAAACGGAAACAAACTGACGCAATCAAGGTCCAGTTTTGATCACGGAACCTTAGTAGTACCAACTTAAAGCTTGTCTGCCCGAAACGCAGTATGCCAAACTTAAAGATGTGTTCTCCCAGAAAATCTCCCAGACCCAAAAATGTGTTTCTGTATTTTACAGGATCGGTGTGTTTAAGGGTTAAAATAGAAGATGACATTTTACTTGCCGCAGAACATTTCAACACAGCTATTTAAAGAGTGGTTATTCAACTCCTCCTGGTGAACCGATTGATGTTGCGATTGCTTTCTCTAATAGAATCATGAAAAAAGTATCTAAAAAAAGAAAAATTTGAAAACTATGGCGAGAAACTAGGTGTCCTCGTATTAAAACTCGATTAAACTACGTCAAGGAGTTAAAGAAATTTCTCGAGAAAAATCGCAACGTACAAACATACCTGTAGAAACCTGATGCCACAGTTTCCACTAACTACTTTTTGTGGCCTGCAACCAAAAATTGAAGCAACCTAAATTTTTGTCTCCGCCATTACGATTACTAGATGGAGGATAAGCTAGAGATGACAAGGATAAAGTAAATGCTTACTCTGACCATCTATCTGAGGTTTTTTTGCCTCACTTATACGAAGCAAGTGCCGGAGCAAGAAAAAAGCCGTTGAGAACCTCTTAATGTATCTTCCCCGCTTTCAATTAAATTTGTGACAGAGTAATTTAATAAGACAAAAGTAAAAACTGCTATTAAAAAATTAAACAGTAAGAAGACTTCAGGATATGACTTAATTACGGGTCATTTACTCAAGAAACTGCCTAACCCTTATAAAAAAAACTACAAGTGTAACAAACCGCCTTTCCGCTCCCCCCTCGGACCGTCCATCGTTCCGGGCTGTCCGGCCGAACAACCGCCGGACAGCAGAAACCTGGCGCATAGCGCCGAAAATATACTCCGACACCGGCGTAGCGCGCGTTGACGCATCCGCACGTGAGATCTGCGTGACAGATCTCCGCGCGCACGCGCTCGACCGGAGTGGCGACCGCCGGACCGATCTCGAGCAGCGGGGAGACCCCCACCGACTACGTACCGTTCCGTACCCCCGCACCGTCCCTGCTCTCGAGATTCGGGTATATAAGCGCCGCCGCTCCGAGAGTCGAGCGGTCTTCTTCTCCGTCCACTCTCCGATCCAGAAGAAGCCCATCCTAGCGCTCACTTGGGAGTTAAGAGCCTTAGCTTCCGCCAAGCAGTCTTGGCAAGAGCCTTCCGCTACTCCCGATACCGCCGACAGAAACGGGCTCAAGTACATCTTGGGCTCCACCAGGAGATCCTGGTCGGCAATTCCCGATCCGCCGTCCTCACTACGGTATCGACTCACGACCTGGGGTGTGGAGTTCCGCGCCTCTACCAAGGGCTCTTGGCGTGAGTCGATCACCACCGCCGAACATCGCGGTATTAACCGCTCGCGACGGGAATCCCCGATCCGCGTACATTCGCACCGAGCGCGCGTCACTTACGGCCGTGGCCACGGCCTTCAGCAAGGCCACGGTCTGCGCGCGTCAACACCGGCTTCGAGTTCTCGGAAAACTCGAGGCCGGAATTCCGCGAACTCAGCCGCGACAATAGCGCGATTCAGATACCGCGGCAAAACAACCATTGTAAATACCGTTCGTTCCGTCCGCGCGTTCCGTTTTCTCGTCCGTCCGTCCGCGCGTAGTCTTTAAGTTTTGTTGCGTCCGTCCGAGCGTCACCGCCATCCGTCCGTCCGCGCGTCGTGGCCAAGCCACTCCCCTTGTATATAACCAACGCGAAATAAACGTACTATTATATTCAACACCTAAAGCAACCAAGTCTAGTTCTCTTGGCGACCTCCCTCCGCGTCCTGGTCCGTCCGCACTCACGCACCGCCCCGTGCGCGGAAAAAGACGGGTCGTTACACAAGAATGCGAAAAAATTATTGATGTACTATACAAAAACTGCAATTCTTCAACAGTATTTTAGTAATTTTTTCGTATTCTTGTAGTTTTTTTCCGTAAGGGAAGTCAAGAATCATTTATCTCACACAACTATATAATGCGATTTTGAGAACAAAATTCGTTCCCTTTCAATGAAAAGTTGCTTTAATTAAAATTATTTTTAAACTTGGAAAAAATCGTGAAGATCTCAAATTTTGAAGGCCAATTAACCTGCTCCCAATCATCTCTAAAGTCTTTAAGTCCCTACTCCTGACCAGACTTTTACCTATTATTAGGGAAAAATATCTCATCCCCGATCACCAATTTGGTTTCTGTCTAACACACGGAATAATCAATCAAAACTTGTTAACAAAATCCACACGTCTATGAAAAAAAAGGAATATTATCCCCCAGTTTTTACAGACGTTTCTCAAGCGTTCTCAACCGAGTCTGACATGAAAGTCTATTCAAGATCAAGAAAAACATTCTCGAAGTCGTCTTCCGACTTTCAAGATCACACCTTAACGATCGACACTTCTTGTTCGGACAAAACAATAAAATGTCAAAACTGCCAAATTTTTGGAGGAGTCCCTCAGGACAGCGTTTTGGGACTAATGCTGTATCTAATTTATATTAGGGTGAGTCAAATGTAAACGAGACAGACTGTATAACGTAACGTCGAGGGGTTGGTCACTAGCGGTTATGGTGTACAAAAATTACCCTTAACATGGATTACCTTTAAACCTTGGATTACTTAAGATTACCCAATACTACCTCAGATTACCCAATACTACCTCATATTATCAAATATTACCTTATATTACTCAAGATTATCTTAGAGTAATAAAAATTATGTCATATTTTCTGAGATTACCCGAGATTTTACCAAATTTACTTTGCTCATCTAAAATTATCTTATACGAGTAGCTAAAATATTATTTCTTCAGATCAATTTTAGATTTTCACTGCTTAAAAAAAAACACAATTTTACAAAACAAATATTTATTACATACAAGAACACAAAAATATAAAAATTTTTATAAACAAAGTATTATATGTATACATAGTAAGAAATTTGACTACTTATAACGTTTGAGATCTTTTAATATACTAACAAAACAATATCGTATTGAATATAAATATTAAACCTCTGTGAAGTTAGCACATAATAAATATTAAAAGGTATTTTAATAAAATAAAAAAAATATTAAAAGAAAAACACTAATAGTAAGATGGATTCTTTGTTAAACAATATCACAATTTAATGTTAAATTAAAAATTTTGCGATTAATCAAGTTAAGTATAAATAAAAAGGTACATTTGTGAAACAATTATCTCAAAAGTTTTACGTGTGTGTACTTAAAAATGATTAAAGTCCTAATGTAACTAAAACTTTTTTTCATTTTTTTGAATTGTTTTATAATCAATTTTCTATCAGACTGAGAAATAGTTAAAAGGTTAACACCCTGCATATTAATAGGACCATTATATATATATATATATATATATATATATATATATATATATACTCTCAACTTCTTGAATATCATCTTTTTGTGGCCACTTAAAAGCTTCTAAATTTTGAAATTTTATTGTAAATATTCGATTAGTTAATTTTTCCAAGACTCTCCCTATATACCATCCAGTGTCATAATAAACAGCGTAATACATTTCAATATTTATTACAACCTTCGAATTGTCATTTTCAATGTCTACTTGATGACTTAGATTTTAGATTGTGAGAACTCGTGGGATTTTGTCTGACACGCACTAATCTATCATTACTTAATTTCTTATTATTATTAAACAACCAACGAAGAGATGATTTTTTAACTATTTTTGTCTGGTTTGCTAAAACTACTTTTATAAACGGCGACTTTTCTTTATTATCTTTTTTCTTAATAAATTCTGGATCATCAACATAATTTTTTAGACAAAGGTCATCGTCCAATTCATCATCATTAAAATTATCAGTTTCAGAAACCAAATCAGTTTATAATCTTGTTTCTAACATTGATTCAACTTGTGTTGTAATATCTAATTCTGATTCAAAATTCGAAATTAATTTATCATCCTCATTATTTAAATCAATATCTTCCAAAAGATTTTCTTCCAAAAATTTTGGGAAACAATTAATATTTTTCCAATACGATTCAGGAATGTTGTTTATGACAATTTTATTAAGGTCCGATTTAGCTTCTGTAAGAGCTGACATAATAATGTTTTCAATTTCTACATCATCTGGGATATCACCTAAATTTTCATTACTTCCAATACCTAAACGATTATGTACTTCCCTTGGGAAAATAAACTGATCTTTTAAATCATTTTTGACGTTTTGTATAATTTGAATTTTTTAAATTCTATTCATAATATCGTTCAAACTAAAATTGACTATTGTGAAAAAAGTAGAAGTCAAGCTTCTTGTTGAACGAAAAATTTATTCGCATGGTTGGCTACTCATCAACCATGGGACGCACATACTAGAATTCAAGTTAGAGTCAGATACAATTTTTTGAAAAAGCATAAGTAAGAAGTGAGCATTGATTTCTACTGACATATAGGAATTTGAAGTAATGAAATTTTTTGTGATAGAGTTAAAACATTTTGTTCTAAGATCCAGTTTCGCCATATTCGGAAAATAAATACAGATTTCCAAATTAAAAATAATCTCTTTGTATGGGCCAAATTTTTGTTTAAAAATGAATCTAAAATATTTCTTATTGTTTCTAAATAAATTACAGAACCTTTCGCATTAGCCACTTTTTCATTTAAAATATTTATCACTATCGGATCACATATTTTTTTCACAGCCTTATAATTCATTTTGTCTTTTCCATTTATATCAGACATAGTTAATAAGTGTTTATCTTTTCCAAAATTGAATATAAGATATTCAAGATGCTTTTTATCGATTATGTAATTGCCTATTTTTAAATTCACTTTTTTATGTAAAAGCCGCGTTCTCAATTTTGTACCAATATGTATAGTGTCTTGGCAGACCAACGCATTTGAATTAGGAGGTTTCATACAATGAAACCAAGGCCACTTATTTTCAACAGAAGCTGGAAGTTTATATGTAGTTTTCAGGGCTTTCATAATTCTAGTATCACCATCAGATGAATAACCCAAAATTGTAATACCAAATTCTTTAGCCATAGATTGCATTTTTATCCATCTTTTCAAAACATCAGAAGCTGATTATCTGTACCAAAAATTGACAGACAAAACGATGGAGTATTATTCTGTAAAGGCTGGGCCATAACAACATAGGCATAATTAGAAATACGTTCCTCTTGAAATTGTCTTTTTATTTCCTTATAAGTTGTTGCCTAAAAATCATAATCCAATAATTTTATGAAAAATTAACTTGATAATTGTTTAAAAATGAAAAGAGTTGTTGTTTACCTTAAAATATGCAACTTTTGGTAAGCCATTGTCATTTAATGGTAAAACAAAACCTATATTACAATTTTCGTGTATTGAATATTCGACTCTGCCAGTAATTCCAGTCGCATCTTCACTAAGCCAAACCACTTTAGGCAAATTTCTTTGTGTTAAGAAATTGTTTAATTCCTTAAAACGGAATTCTCTCTCTCGAAGTGAACAATGGTTTGCATTTATTTCTCTGCTGATAGTGGATACAGCTGGAATGTTGTTCAAATTGGCATGTAATGTTTCGTAAGTCAAGCGTCCACCTATTATTTAAAACAAATGTTAAAGCTAAAAATAATTAAAAATGCAAATATATAAAAATTTCGAAATACATTCTTACCTACAATACATTCTTACCTACAATAAAAAGATACATGCAAAATCTTTTAAAAGATTCTTCATATTGATTCTTCTTGGGATTTGTTTTGGAATTTGTTGATTTTGTGTGAATTTCGCAATCCGAGGGCCAGGATATGTGCAATGAATGCGAGAGATATAATGTGCCAAAAAGAACATGTACGTCTTTAATAAGTATATTGGTACAGATACATTACATGTGAAGCTCAACGTGCAGCACAGGTACAGATACATTAAGGAAGGTGAGAGAGGCGAGCGGAACGTAAGAAAAGAAAGGATAGATGAATGTATCGATTGTCGCCCATCTCGATTACCGCAGGATGGCGCTACAATATAAGAAAGCGCGAAGTGACCAAATAAATCGATTTATTACTTCAACACGCCCTCTCAAATTATCATTTGAGCGTTAATCATCTTCAAATTTAGCTAGTAGTCCCAACTCCTCCAAGCATCTTTCATGCGAGACATGGGGAAGTGCCTTAGTGAGGATGTCAGCAGTCATGCGTTTTGTAGATACGTGTTGTAGTTCCAATTCGCCAGATGCGACCTTCTCGCGGACTAAATGGCATCGGACATCTATGTGCTTCGTCCGTGCATGATGAACTGGGTCAGAAGCTATGTATAATGCTCCAAGGTTGTCAACAGAAAGAATAATCTTTCCATACTTGTCCATTCCAATCTCGTGAAAAAGGCTTCTCAAATAGATAGCTTCCTTTGTAGCTTCCGAGAGGCTAACGTACTCAGCCTCGGTAGACGATAATGCAACCGTCCGTTGTTTTTGAGATCTCCAAGAGATTGCTGCTCCACCTAAAATATAAACATAACCAGTATACGAACGACGATTAGATGTATCGCTGGCCCAATCGGCATCCGAAAATCCGTGGATAGGCTCGCCTGTTGGAGTATAGACGAGCGCCAGGTCAGATGTCCCTGATAGGTATCTCAGAATTTGTTTAGCCGTGGACCAATGTTCAGCCTGGGGATCATTTACGTGTTGAGCCAACCTGGAGACAGTATTGGCAATGTCTGGGCGAGTCGCCACAGCAAGGTACATCAATGCATCAATTAACTCACGGTATGGCCATTTTTCTGAGTTTGGAACTTGATTCGCTAATGGCTTTGTTGCAGAACACCATGATGACATCTCAGAGGGGGTGGCTACTACGTTGCAATTTTCCATTCCGTATTCTTTCAGCAACGCCATAATATAACCCATCTGTGACAACTCGATCACGCCATCCTCTTGTCTGATTTCTAGTCCCAGACAATGTTTTGCAGGTCCAAGGTCCTTTATTTCGAAGTCTTGCAGTAGTTGATCTTTAATCTCCTGGATCCAAGCTTCATCTCGCGCCGCCACGAGTAAATCGTCAACATATACGACCACGAGCATAATTTCGGAATTGCGCCAGCCGTAAAAGAGGCATGGTTCATTCACGGTTGCCTTAAGCCCTAGACCCCTCAATTTTTGACTCAACTTAGCATGCCATTGTCGTCCAGCCTGACGTAAACCGTATAGTGCTCGCTTAAGACGACAAGCATTTCCTCCTTTTTCGATCATCTTAAGCATAGTTTGAGCGCGAGTAAAAACCTCTGAAGTATTCGATGACTTAGCAACGATCTTTTTCAGCGTCTCCTCAAGCATCTCAGGCATTTCCATAATGACCTTTTCTTCGAGTTGACCATTTAAATAAGCAGTAACAACATCAAACTGCCAAATTTTTAGCTTAAGCTCAGCAGCGAGTGCCATCATTGTTCGGACGGTTTCTAATCTCGCAACAGGGGCAAATGTTTGATAATAATCAATTTCGAAGCGTTGGCTATATCCTTTTGCAACTATTCTAGCCTTGCGTCGTTCAATTTGGCCATCGGAACGATACTTATTCGTAAGCACAAATCTGCAGCCAACGACATTTTGCCCCTCGGATTTCTTGATGATATCCCATGTGTCATTTTTTAACAGACTTACTACCTCGTCCTCTACAGCTTTCTTCCATTCTTCATGATTCTTACCCTCAAGTGCTTCCTGAACAGGTACTTCGGCTACGCCGGTAAAAACGTCATCTGAGTCGCTTGCCTCTTCGGAATCCACTTCTATCGGATTCTTCTGAGCTCTCTTCATCGACGTCGTGGATCTAAATAATCTCCTGGGTCGTCCTCTGTTTCCGGTGCGAAGCAATCTAGGCCTTCCAGGCGCTCGCTTAAGTTCTTCGCATTGTATGGAAGGTTCACACGGAGTATCGGGAAGAACAACCGGTGGAACCGTTGTTACAGGATCAGTAGGAACCAGCTCGACGTGATCGCGCGGAGAATTTTCGGAAGATTTTTCAATCAATTCCGTTGTATCTTCGACTATCAAATCATCCAATATCGGCGAATTCTCAGATACATCGTTCATCCTCTCCAGAAAGCGAACGTCTCGAGCAATAACAGTCTTATGCTTCGACGGGATCCATACCCGGAAGCCTTTTGTGTCTCTAGGGTATCCCACAAAAACACCTTCCAATGAACGGGCTGTTAATTTATCCTTCGTCGGATCCTTATCTAAAACAAATACTTTTGAACCAAAAATTTTTAGATTATCGTAGCTCAACGATTCACCTGTCCATTTTTTCAAACGGAATGCCTCCATTTAGGGCGCTTGTTAGACATCGGTTACGTATATAACAAGCTGTAGCAATGGCATCAGTCCAGAAGCTCGCTGTCAAACTTGACTGAAGCATCAGACATCTAGCCATATCTTGCAAAGTCCGATTAAACCTTTCAGCCACTCCATTCTGCTATGGAGTGTGAGGAATTGTTAATATGCGCTCAATGCCACTCCTTACTAAATATTGGTCGAATTCGGCGTTGCGATACTCTCTGCCATTGTCTGATTGCAAATACTTTATTTTTCTTCCAGTCATTCGCTCCACCATGGCCTGATATGACTTAAACGCCTCGAATACGCCCTTTTTCTCTCGTAAAAAATACACTTCGCCCCACCTAGTACAGTCATCAACAAAGGTTACAAAATATCGTGCACCATTTGCGGCCTGTGTACGATATGGGCCAACAACGTCCGAATGTACAATCTTTAGAGGTTCAGTACATGGATTCCGATCCTTTGGAAAGGGGAACACAGTCATCTTTCCTTTTAAACAGATGGTACAACGCGACAGACTATCAATGTCTTTCAAATTTACGCTCGGTGAAATACGGTCCCGGATCGAACGCGAGAGATCACGTGCATTTAAATGACCCAAACGGCAGTGCCACTTCAACAGTTCGGAGCACTCCGTTGCGATCGCAACTTTCGCGCATCTGACGTCTTCGTGAACGTAATATAAATCGCCTTTACGATCCGCGATTAATCTCACATCACCATTACAATTTACTACTCGCGCTTCCCGATCATTGAAAATTACATTGTGTCCCATGTCTGTTATCTTAGCCACTGAAACTAAATTTGTACGCAAGTCGGGCACATACAACGTATTTCGGAATTGTACCAATCGTTTTTCTTGTTTAGTCGCAGCGTTGAGAATAACGTCACCTTCGCCTTTAATTTCTGCAACGGCATAACTAGCTAAATTTAATTTATTTTTGCCTGATTCGTACATCTGTTGAAAGCTTTCTACGTCACCACAAAGATGGGTAGTGCACCCACTATCGAGAATCCAAGGTCGAGTCGTTGTCCCGCATTTGCCTCCAAACGCCTCTTCAATCGGTACTGTCATATGGCAGGCAGCATAAGAATCGTTAACGGTACTTGCTGATTGCTGAGTTTTCTCAGAGGATTTGCTTTCCTTCCTTTTTGGACAATCCGGCCTTTTGTGTCCTACAATGCCACAATCATAACATTTTACCGTCGGACTATTATTCTCAGATCCCTTCTCATTAGTCTTTTTTCTTCTGGGACGTCGAAATCTTCTCGGTTTGCTATTTTTCACAGCCAACGCAGTGACAAGCTCTCCTCCAGCTTTTCGAGCTTCTGTTTCTTCCATGACTTTCACCTTTAACTCTTCAGCCGTGGGAAGCTTATCTCGAGATTCAATGGCACATCTGAAGTTCTCGAACGACGCCGGAAGATTGTACAACAACATAATAGTTAGCAGATCACCATTAATTTGTACATCCATACCCTCTAATTTATCTACAACGTCGAAAAACTTATCGATATGCTCCTTCATGTTCCCGCTATCTTGCATCCGCTGATGTATGAGCTGCTTTAACAACGTTGCCTTCCTCGCGGGCCCCTTTGAAGCGTAGATTGACTCGAGTTTTAACCATATATCGCGCGACGTTTCGCATCCACGGATTTGCGATAGTTCTGAAGGGTGAATCGAAAGAATTAAATCTGATCTTGCCTTCTTGTCTGTAACAGTCCAAGCTTCTGTGAGGGCATTTCCACCCGCCGTTCCAGGTTCCGGCTTAACCTTATCTCCACTAACATATTCCCACAGATCATTTTTAGTAAGCAATGCTTCCGCCTGCAGTTTCCAAGTATCGTAATTGTCTTTCGACAGTAACTCGATATGGTCCATATGATGCAGAAGCCATCGTAAGAAAATAGGCACTCGGTTCAAGTAAGAAGAATTCACGCAGTTTAGTCGAGCACGCGGAGAAACTAACCTCAAAAAAACGCGGCAATCACTGGGCCCATAACCTATTGATTTTGTGTGAATTTCGCAATCCGAGGGCCAGGATATGTGCAATGAATGCGAGAGATATAATGTGCCAAAAAGAACATGTATGTCTTTAATGAGTATATTGGTACAGATACATTACATGTGAAGCTCAACGTGCAGCACAGGCACAAATACATTAAGGAAGGTGAGAGAGGCGAGCGGAACGTAAGAAAAGAAAGGATAGATGAATGTATCGATTGTCGCCCATCTCGATTACCGCAGGATGGCGCTACAATATAAGAAAGCGCGAAGTGACCGAATAAATCGATTTATTACTTCAACAGAATTATTAAGAACTGCTGTTTCAAAAAGTTGTTTTAAATACCCATCAATGGGTTATTTGGGATTGAAGCAATACTTTTTTTAAAACATCGAAGTTCCTCGGCATGCTCAAAAAATGCTTTCTTTAAAATGTCATTTTCTTAGACTATTTTTGAAATTTTATGAAGATAGGAAAAATATTGCGTAATAAACATTTGATTTGGAGATATTATTTGTAGTTTTCTTTTTAAGCGATTTTATCGACTGTATTTTTCATTAGATGATGTTTTTTTTGAAGGTATAATTTTAGTACTGCACATCATCTTATTTTTTCCAGTACTATCTATTAAAAATTTGGTAATTCAGTATCGGAATCTGAGTTGGAATTATTTTCCTCTACAATAGTCTCAGAGATTGTTTTTTCCTCGGTTTCTTCAGTATCTTCGATTGGAATTATTACTGAAGTTTCCAAAGATGTCCCTTGTTTCGATTTTTTATTTTGAGCATCCAAATTTTTAGTAATTCAGTTCAGTTTTTGAAAAATAAGACGTTAATAAAGATGATTTTTTAAAAGAAGTCTGAGATGCTGTCGAAGTATCGTTTTGAGTATTGCTTAAATGTTTCAAAAAATGTTTGTGGAAATTGCTCACCATCCATCTTGTACTCGTATTTTCATTTTTACTACATTTGATAATTTTTATAGATGTATTGCAAAGAAAACAACTAACCGTAGCAAAAATAAAGTTTTCATCCCCAACTTCAACTTTAATTTTTATTTTTTGTTTTTTCCAATAAATTATTTTTATTCGTATCTGTCTTACTTATTTTTTGCTCTATCCAGTCCAATATAAGTTTTTTAATTTTTTTCATTTCTAAATGTAAATCTATTGTCTTGGTCCGTGTGATTAAATCAGAGTCTTCCTCAGATAAATTGTCTCGTTTTCTTTTATAACTAATTTTTTTTTATCATCAACATTTTTATTACTTGCCTTTGTTTTTCTCTGCAACTGTTGAGACAATTCGAAAATTTGCTTTTTGAATCCTCCTAATATTTTAAACATTTCAGGTTTTTTAGAAAACAGTGGACCATAGTACTTAACATAATCTTCTTTATCCACTAACAAATGAAGTTGTTCTCTTGCAAAAGTTTCTATTTCTTCAATATCTTTTTCGTGAATCGAAAGAAAAGAACTTTCAGTATAATATTCTGTTTCTTTTAACAATTTGACCAAATAACTTGGCAAAATTTTTAATTTACTGTCAAAATTCATTAATTCTGTATTTTTTGTATTAATTTTTGGTGGTAATTCCCTCGATGATTGTTCAGAATTTTCCATTTTGATCGATTTCGATAATAACACCACAAAAACTGTATGAAGCACACAGCGCGTAGCGTTTCGCAACTTACATCAAGCACAGACCAGTTCAGACTCGAAAAAGACTGCGTTTCCGATATGTGATTGTTTCTCGGCAGCGAAATGCATCGCGTATGCGTATGCGCAAAATAATGAAACGACGAAGTCTTCCGTGAGCACGTGTGGCGGGCACAACTTTTTGAAACAGTAATTCTTAACAATTCTAAAACGAATCCGAAGAATAATCAATATAAAAAATCTTTTAAAAAATTTTGCACATATCTTTTCATTGTAGATAAAAATGTATTTCGCAATTTTTATATATTTGTATTGTAACGACCTGACTTTTTCCCGCGCACGGGGCGGCGTGAATTCGGCGGACTAGGACGCGGATTGAGGTCGCCAAGAGAACTAGACTTTCAGTGCGTTGGATGGTATAAAAAACAGCGAATTTATTGCGCGTAATATTGCGTACAATAGAGTAGTGTGGCGTTTTTAGCCACGACGCGCGGACGGACGGATGGCGGTGACGCTCGGACGGACGTAACAAAACTTAGATACTACGCGCGGACGGACAGACGGAGATCGGAACGCGCGGACGGACGAACGGTATTTACAGGTGAGTTACTTGACGCGGTATTATAGACGGATCTATTTACAATGCTCGGTTCGCGGGATTTCCGAGCCGAGATTTCTCGGAACTCTGAATCCTTTGTTGACGCGCGGGTACCGTGGCCTTGCTGAAGGCCGCGGCCACGGCCGTAATCGACGCGCGCGCGGTACAGCTGTACTTGTGTCTCGATTCCGGCGCGAGGCGATTAATACCGCGATGTTCGGCGGTGGTGATCGACTCACGCCAAGAGCTCTTGGTAGAGGCGCGGAACTCCACACCCCAGGTCGTGAGTCGATACCCAAGCGGGACGGCGGATCGGGAAGTGCCGACTACCAGGATCTCCTGGTGGAGCCCAAGATGGACTTGAGCCCGTGAACCGGCGGTTTAGGAGGCGGATGGCTCTTGTCAAGATCCCTTGACGGAAGCTAAGGCGCTTAACTCCCTGTGAGCACTCAGAGGGCTTTCTTCTGCGGACGGGAAATCGGACGGAGAAGAAGAGAGCCTCGACTCTCGGAGCGGCGGCGCTTATATACCCGAATCTCGTGGGCAGGGACGGTGCGGGGGTACGGAACGGTACGGAATCGGTGGGGGTCTCCCCGCCGCTCGAGATCGGTCCAGCGGTCGCCACTCCGGTCGAACGCGTGCGCGCGGAGATCTGTCACGGAGATCTCACGTGCGTCAACGCGCGCTACGCCGGTGTTATTTGTCTTATTGGCGCTACGCGCCGAGTTTTCGCTGTCCGGCGGTTGTTCGGCCGGACAGCCCGGAACGGTGGACGGTCCGAGGGGGGAGCGGAAAGGCGGTTTGTTACAGTATTTTTAGTTATTTTTAGCTCCTTTTGTTTTGAATGACAGGTGGACGCCTAACTTATAAAACTTTACATACCAATTTGAACGGCATTATTCCATCTGTATCCATTATCAGCAGGAAAATAAATACAAACCATTGTTTACTTCGGGAGGGAGAATTCCGTTTTAAGGAATTAAAAGATTTACTTTAGGCAAATTTCTTAACGTAAAGAAATTTGCTTAAAATAATTTGGCAATTTTGCAATTTTTAAACGCTAGTATATCTGCAGCCTGAGAGAAAGCAATACAAGATGTGGTACCGCAAAAATCTAACAATGACAATTTTTAGATTATAAAAAAAGCAATTCTTTTACGTCAACTCCAAAAGTTGATTAAAAATGTATATTATTGTACAAAAATATAACATGCTCATCAATGACATTTACTAAAAAATCAAAGATTACCTTAGATTACCTCAGATTATCTGAGATTACTTTAGGAATACCTAGAATTACCTACAGATTATTTGATATTACCCTTAGATTACGTAGGATTTCCTAAAAATTATATTGGATTACCCAAAATTACATTGGATTACCCAAAATTTTGTTTGGATTGCCGCTGGATTACCTAGCTCTTGTACAAAAATTACCTCAGTGACTAACCCCTCGCGTAACGTATACAGTCTGTCTCGTTTTCATTTGACTCACTCTAATACATCTAACTTGCTGCCTACGAACAAGACCGTGCTGACTGGATCATTTGCTGATGATACAGCGATTATGACTTTCCATGTAAATTCAACCTCTGTCAAATAGTTTGCAATCTAGCCTTAACGAAACATGTATCTGCATGATTTAAGAGATGGGGAATCAAGGCAAATAAATCCAAATCAGTACATGTTACTTTCACAACGAGGAAACTTGTCCATCCATTTTGCTAAATAATATTCTAGTAATGATACTCTACTCAGGCAAATAAAATCAAATACTTAGGATTGCAAGAAGACTTACCTGGAAGAAACATATCTTCGCAAAAAGAAAACAGTTGGGGCTTCAACTAAGAACAATTTTGGTTATTAGAGTAAGAATCTCAACTAAACTTAAAAAGTAAATTACTCTTGTATAAGGCTATCTTAAAACAAATATAGTCTTACGGAATTCAATTTTGGGACACTGCATCTCACTTCAATGTTAAAATAATTCAAAGATACCAATCAAAAATACTTAGAATTATCACCAACGCACCATGGTTTGTTACAAAAGATACTCTGCACACTGACTTGGGTATATCAATAGTTAGGAAAGAAATAGTTTCCTACACTTCGACCTATAAACTAATAATAAGACTAACGACACATTCATACGCACTGGCCTGTTATTTTATGAATACAAAAACCACAAAACACAGACTCAAAAAGGCGGTTTCCCAAAACAATCTGAAAAATTCATCCAAACCTGAAGATAAATAAAAGCAGATATGCACACTACCACAAGTCGCTAACAGCTGTTGAATATTTTCTTTGAGACAGATTGTTGCTAGATTAGAAGACAAAAAACTAGCCATATAGTACATTTGCATTTACTGTTAATTTCTCCGATGTCCAAATAATATAAGTGATCACTTTTATCACTATTTTTGATAAAATGTGTAAATACATATATTAACTGATGCAAATTTATTATGAATTTAACGTATCTTATAAGGTTTATTAATAAATTTGCATTAAATATGAGCGTGGTGTAATTATAATATAAGCCAACGGCCGTTACACGCTCATATTTAATAAGTTTGAACTAGTAAAATAAAATAAAAAGTTGATAAAAACGCATATAAACATGTACTACTTTGAAATTAGAACGTTAAAAAATTAATACTGACGATATGCATTGCAGAATTTTCTTGCAATTCCAATAAATATATGTACCTGGTCATTAACTAGGACATGGTTACTAATTGGGACATTTACCTTAAATTCTCTATGACCTATTCATCCCTGTACTGTCTCTGGGTTTAAATTTAGCACATATTTTAAATTTAAAATACTTCAGAAATAATATTAAAGTACATCATTAGAGGTTTCTGATTAGCAATATATTTCAAAAGGATTTTAATCATTTCAGTTTTCAACTTTTTAATATTTTAGAAAGATTTCAAATTTTTTTAGTAAACTTTGAGCAATTTTTCTACAAAGTTTCAAATGTAAGAATCGCGGACATTTTGCTATCCTAAAAATATCTCAGAAATGTTGCAAATATTAGGAGTACAAATTGAAAACCGCCGTTTTCCAGTAGATGGCGCCAGCGGTAAATGCTGGCGCCAAACGTTAGATCAAAAATTTTAAATGTAAGGTTGGGCATCTGGCAACAATTCCTTATCATTGCAGTTGTGAATTTTTATCGGCGTTATATATTTTTTTGTGATCGAAAATGTCGAAATTTGTGCCCAATAAGCGTCATTTGCGGGAAGTTTTGCTTTTTGCCTTCAATTCGAAAAAATCTGCGGCTGAGGCGCGTCGAATGATTGTAAAAACTTATGGTGAGGCTTCCATTAGTGAAAGAACGTGTCGAGAATGGTTCCAACGCTTCAAAAGTGGTGATTTCGGCGTAGAAGACAAGGAGCGTCCCGGACAGGTGAAAAAGTTTGAAGACGCACAATTGGAAACATTACTGAATGAAGATTCATCTCAAACGCAACAGGAGCTTGCAGATTCATTGGGCGTGACTCAACAAGCTATTTCACATCGTTTGAAAACCATGGGAATGATCCAAAAGCATGGACACTGGGTGCCATACAAATTAAAGCCGAGAGACGTCGAACGGCGTTTTTTCGCGTGCGAACAGCTGCTCCAACGGCAAAAACGGAAGGGTTTTCTGCATCGTATTGTAACCGGCGATGAAAAGTGGATCCATTATGATAATCCAAAGCGAAAAAAATCGTGGGGCTACCGCGGCCATGCATCAACATCGATGGCCAAGCCAAACATCCATGGCTCGAAGCTCATGCTGTGTATTTGGTGGGACCAGCTCGGCGTGATTTATTATAAGCTGTTGCAACCGGGTGAAACCATCACAGGAGCTCGCTACCGAACACAACTAATGCATTTGAGCCGAGCATTGCAGGAAAAACGGCCACAATACGAGCAAAGACACGAAAAAGTGATGTTGCTGCACGACAACGCTCGGCCACATGTTGCTCAGGTCGTTAAAACCTATCTGGAAACATTGAAATGGGACGTCTTACCTCATCCGCCGTATTCTCCTGACATCGCCCCTTCAGATTACCACTTGTTCCGATCAATGGCGCATGGCCTGGCTGAGCAGCACTTCCATTATTACGAAGAGGCCAAAAACTGGGTCGATTCGTGGATCGCCGCAAAAGACGAGCAGTTTTTTCGACGCGGATTCGTATGCTGCCCGAAAGGTGGGAGAAAGTAGTGGCCAGCGATGGACAATACTTTCAAGAATAAGTATGTAACCATTTTTCAACAATCAATCCTCAAATTTTGACAAAAAACGGCGGTTTTCAATTTGTACTCCTAATATATTTTGTAATCTTTATAAAATTTTCAGTTGAAATATTTATAAGAACCCACAACGCAATGCAAGTATCTCGTGTATGAAATAAATAAGACGTGTGGAATTAGCGTTACAAGTGTAGATTTATAATAAAACACATGTCAATCAACATTACACAAGAGGATGGAATGAAAATGAAGTGACCAGAATAGTGAAAATGAAAAAGAGAAGTTCGTGTGTAAACTATATTATGAAGACTAAATAACTTAACGACACTACCAACCTCTCAAACTAAACTTTACCATTACCTAACATAGAGATATTCATACAAAATGTCTGGAATAATTGTAATATCTAACAATATTTCTGAGATATCTCAAAAATTTTGGTGCTGTATGGATATTATAGTATTACAATCGTGGACAATATAGTTGCGACACTTTTTTTGGATGAGTTTCGGAATGCAGTCTGATCACCGAGCAATTAGTTTTTACTTATGGATGTAACCAGATACATTCATCCACTCCATGACTAGGACTAGGAGGAGCAAGACTAAGTCCCAGATAACCAAGTTAGATTCAGCACATTGGGCAATCTAATGCATTGCATGTATTGTTGTGAATTTGCAGGCAATTTGCTGGCTACAAAACTTAACGTAAAACTGAGTCAGCAACAGGAGAGCAAAAACTCAACATCAGTTAATGAAATGTTAAGACCAAATGTTTATTAATAATAACATATCACGTTGACAACAAACTGTCGGCTCGTCATGAGCTTGCATTCGTATATATCATAATGACAGCAATATGTCATCAAAATGATGGCACGTATGATATCAAAAGTTTAATACAAGAAGTAGAATATTTGGTGAATATTGTTAAATATTCTAAATTGCAGCTTATTATCGACAATTTGGTAACATGACAATATTCGGTCCCGCCATGTGTAAAACCCCACGCGAACAAGTAAGTGCTGGCGCTACCGCTAGGCGGCCACGCCGCGGGGGATTTCTTGTGAGTCAAGTGCGGCCACAAGCGTTATATCTAAGCGCCATCACGGCTGACTCCCCAATTCATACCATGGTTCGTACTTCAGTGAACCTTTAGGAGCTACATGTTGTAACATCGAGACGAATACTCGTTTTCATTCTTTTAAAACATGACGTGTGTATGAGTTTAGAACGCTATTCTACATAAAATTTTATATCTTTGGTGCAGAAATCCCAATCAATTTGAATTACTTTTTTTTTTAATCGATTTTAATCGCACATTTTCGGCAAGGAAGTATCTTGAGACTACATTAATATTCTGGTGAAAGAATTTTGTAAATATTGCAGCAGATATATACAAATTTCTTGCAAGAATTGAACTGCAGAATCTTCCAGAAGAATTGAGTATGAGAAAGCAGATCATAACGTTCTGTTCGCAGAATCTTTCAAGAATCTGCTGCAAGATTTACTGCAGTCTTGTAGAAAATTACTACTAGAATAGTAATCAAATTGCTGACAACAAAGCTTCACGTGTAGATATCATGTATGATGATGACTTGCTGACATTTTGATATCAAACACATCAGTTGAATGTAGTGCACGCATAATAACAATTTGCTGGCAATTTGCTGAATTTAAATGAAGACTTTAATGACGTCAGAACAATAGACAGTTTGTAGAAACACCTTGGTTCTAGTTTGATGAAATTGAATGCGGAATAAGTGACAGCAAAATGTCATCTGATTACGGTCATTTAACTATCAGGGTTGTAAGTTGCGAAACTCATCAAAAAAAGTGTCGCATTGTCCACGTATGTACACAGAAAAGAAGAATATAGCTAAAAGCCATCCTAAGTTGTGAGATACGGATTATAAATAAACTAAATAATAAATAAAAATAAATAATAATGAAAATATTATAATTTATATAAAATAAAAGAAATTTTCTAAAAAGTTATTGAAATTATACAGAAATTTTGAAAAATTCTGAAATTTATATAGTAATCTTGAAAAATTAATCATGAAGAATTCTTAAAAAAATTTTCACTAAGATTCCAGAGCAAATTGGATGTGATAGGATTTATGATGTAAATAAGAAACGAGTCTCAATCTTCACTTGAAAATTTATGCGCTACACATTATATAGAATGCAAGACATGAACTTTTCACATACCTCGCTCAGCATCGAACAGGATGCCTATGATTGATATTCATAATCAATTCTTATTTCAAGACAGTCTTAAGTAATGTTTTAAGATGCTAATACAGTTCTATGATTAGTTAATAACATCTTAAGATAGTTAAACCCCAACAACGCTAGTCAACGACAGACTCAAACGTATCTCTAAATTTAAACGAAATACAATATTGTTAGATTTACTATAGATAATAACAGTTGAGCAACTAATATTGAGAATTTTTGAATGACAAACAAACTTTTGATTGTTTTTGTCAAAATACATAACAAATAACTATGTTTCTTTATATAAAAGCATAACTTCTTGAATTTGGAAAAATAATAAATATATAAAATATTTTTTCAAAAGCAAAGTTATTAAAAATATAAATTATGAAAGTTTGTATACTTATGTTAAAAGTTTGTTTTTTGATAATTTCATTATTTGTCAAGTTTTTTTCACATTTGGAAATCACGTTTCAAAATAAGTAATTAATAATAATTTACAATAAAAGTTATATCAATATTTCTTTTTTAAATTTTAAATGAGAATTACAAATACCTCATAGTAAATTTACCGTGAGGGGTAAATGTAATATATAAAACAATCTCAAAATCTACATGTGTTTAAAAAATCGTATCACGACAAAAATATACTACTACTGTACTATAATGATAAATACGGAAAAATTTGTTTAAACAATTATACATCAGAAATGGGACAGTAATTCGAACTCACAGGCACATGTATTAATATCTAAATTGCTTGAAACGTAAGTTTCAGTATAGTTTCTGTCGTGATGCAAATTTTTATATAATATCGAAACCACATTTGAGAAGTTAATAAAAAACGAACCTCAAGTAGTTGAGTTCATGAGAAAGTATGTGCAAGATTGCAAATATAAACTGTATGATATTAAAATTTGAATCAATAAAATAAAATTTTATTTTATAAATATTCTCGAGAATTGAAAAAATCTAGAACTGGCAACGTCGCATTTTTAAGGAACAAAAAAGTTATTTTTTGCTATGTGATATATGTTCCTTTTTTCATAAATTAATTTCTTTCATTATGATTTAATATTGTAAATATAAAAATGCTTTGTTCTTTAATTTTAAATTCTACATAACTATATATTTCGTTTAAAGAATTATTTAGGAATGTGTTTAAATTCGTCGTTAATTTATATAGTTGGAATCTATCTTAAAATTATATTTGAGATAATCTTAAGGGAAAGCTGTTTTAATGTCGATTGAATACAATTTTTTTTCAAAGTTCCTTTGTTAATTACATAGAATTATAAATTCTTCTCTATATTAACCCTTAAACACATAAATGGGTCTAGGAGGCCTTCCCGAAAAAACTTTACTTTCGTGCCATCTTATTTTATTTAAGCAATAAAGTTGGTCAATTGTAGCAGTCAATAGAGGAGACTTCAAACTTTTTTTCCACCTAGTCTAAATCTTTTTTCTCAATCCATCTTCACACAGTCGATCCAAAATCTAGGGGAATTTTCAATATGTGTTTAAGGGTTAATTAAAGCACCCAAACAATACACAATATTTATAATGAATATTTATAAATATTTATCAAAATTTATAAATATTTATCAAAATTTTATATATATTGTGTGCTCTCTGGGTATAGACACATAACGCAGAGTGTAGTCAACAATTTCATACAATTGAAAAAAAAAGGAAAATTACAGTTTTGTTACCAATGTCTGGCTGTGTAACAATACACACGCACGCACGCACGCACGCACGCACGCACGCACGCACGCACGCACACACACACATTTGCTTTACACAAAAATTTTATACTTTGTACATATAAAACAAGGGTACTGAAACAAGTATCCCATTCGGGACAATAAAAAATTAAATAAAGTAACAATATTGTATTTTTAGAAATGAGTTAGGAACTTTAGTATAAAAGAAAACTTTGTCTGAAAATTTATGTATATGGTATACGTGCATGCGTTACTGACAAATTTGCACCGATATGTTAATGTTTACTACTATATTAATATTGCACACACAGGTCAATTCTGTAAAACTAGTGTTATCAGCATCCCCTTAAAAATAAGAACAAACTATGAATATCTGCTTATATCGCTAAAAATAATTGCACGTTACTACGAGAAAAGATACAGATGAGTAAACAGTGTCCGCGAGATCGAGCAACAGTCAGTTAACAAAACAGAATGCAATTCTCACAATAACAATCAAGTATATATACATACATACATACATACATACATATATATATATATATATATATATATATATATATATATATATAATAATCAATTATATAATGACATTGACACCACATGATATTCCGACGTGTACCAAACGAATGTTCGCGAATGTTTCGAATTAGGACCGATTCGACGAACATTCGTGGTAAGACGAGTATCTCATTGACATTGTCGGTACAATGTTGCACAAATCGTAAACTCTATAAAAGAAATACGCTATACCTCTCAGTAATCTACATAAATTGTAAGGAACCCTAGGCCCATTTATTTACGTTAAGGTTGTGCGAGTACTCATCATCATATTAAAGGATATCTGATTACTCAAATTTTAGGAGCGTACTCTCGGTCCTCAGTTATATCTTGCGACTTTTATTATTTATCTTAATATATCGAGAAAATTTGATAAAACTGCACTCAGATAAGATTCGGGTAAATGGAAATATCAAATTATTTTGATATACGATTTTCGACTCACTTTCAATATTTTTATTATTAAAGGCGCTAGAGCCTGAGTTAACCCTTTCTGGAGAAAAGTTATCCTATGTGGACCTTGGTTTCACCTCCTAGTTTTGTTATATTTTTTATCAGTCACTTTGTTTTAATTTTTATCAATCAGCCCGTTGTCCAGCCACTATGAGAAATTAAACTTTGCTTTTGAAACTTGTGTGTGTATAATTAATGTTTAGGTTTTTCCTTTATAGTATTAAATATAAACAATACGCGAAAAATATTTGAGTATTCGCACAGCCCTAATCTCCTTTATGCCGTCGCGTGGCAAAGTATTGTACGCGTAGCCTAATATTTGGAGAGACATTTGTACTTAACATCGTATTATATTCGCGCGTATGACAAAATATTACCCACTTAGGCATGACACTGTATTAAATACTACCTGGGAAACACTAACTAGCATAATACGTTAATGTTACCCGGATAGCAAAGCGTGTCTCAGCAAACTCATTCAAATTTGTAATTACTTAAGTCACTTAAGATGCTGGTAACTTGCCAGATATTTGTCTTCAAC
The DNA here is from genome assembly GCF_016802725.1 of Solenopsis invicta. Classification (NCBI taxonomy): domain Eukaryota; kingdom Metazoa; phylum Arthropoda; class Insecta; order Hymenoptera; family Formicidae; genus Solenopsis; species Solenopsis invicta. The sequence goes on along the minus strand of NC_052675.1, from coordinate 1,757,387 downwards.
GATTTCGAATTCAAGCAACACGCAGAAAACAATGAATAGAATATACATATTGCCAGCAGTTTAACGGCAAGATAGCAGCACCAAAATTATCTCGTGTTGCTAGCAATATGATAGCATTGATAAACACTATAGTTATTATAGCAACATAACGGTAATTGTACGACTTTTGATAATGACGATTTCAAAGTTGCTGATAAATCGCTGACAAGTTGCTACCAAAAGTTACATGTCATATCGTGGTGACAATTTGTCAACAAATGCGTTGTTCCAAATCTGCTAGCATATACGTCCCAAATAGCCAAGCGTGATTTAGCATATTAGATAAACTAATAAACTGTACGAGTTATTGAGTTGCCGTCAATTTACTAAATCAGAATCTTATGTGCAAATTAGGTTAGAAAGATGAGGGCAAATAGACATCATCAATTCATGAAATTTCAAAAACAAACGTTGAAGATTAACGCGTCATGTTGATAGCAAAGTAACGACACGCGATGAGACATCAAGATGCTATCAATTTATCATCAAATTTAGAATTCACGTGAAAGCAACATTTCAAATATAATAAGAATGTTCCTAGTTTGTCGAAATCTGTTGCTGCAACTTGACATCAATATGACAACATCTTGAACTCATTTGGCTAACTGGGATTATGATGCAAGCAATATGCTAACAACAATGCAGACACGTTGCTATCTGGGTATAGCTTTATAATATTATAACTTTACAATTCAACAATAAAAACTGTTACATACGATATACGTTATATTACATTTATATTGTTGAGTGTGAAATCATAACATTGATATTATGGGGTATTATAGCCTCTCATTTACATTTTGTACAATAACTTTATTAATAATTAATATTTTAAATTGAAACTTATTTATATTACAATACAAAATGTTACATACAAATGTAACATTCAATTGAATTTAGACTTAAAGTTATAAAATATTTGTTAAGATGTTATTTACAAAAATGTGATGACATTGCATAATCAGTCGAAGAAACTTAAGTAATGTGGCCCCTCTACTAAAATAGATTTAGAAAATTAGTTTTACTAAAACAGTATTTTATTATAAAATTATATATTTAGTCAAAATAAAAAGAAAATATTGTAGAATACATAAAAATATATGTACGTTCGCATGACCTTTTCTGTATATAAACTATCCCATTAAAAATCTGTATACATATAACGAATCAGCAAAATGTTAGCAGAATGTCAACAGACTGGCAATAGAAATCGGGCAGACTTTGCTGCTGGTTTTTTATAAATATTTCAATTGTGACATGATTGCTATTAAGAATTCTTTAAAATTGACATTTGTTTTTATTTTTATTTTAAGAAAATTTCAAATCTTTTTTTATAGAAATTAACCCTTACTAGCCATCGTATGCTCACTAAGCAGTCCGAGCAAAATTTCCCGCGTTGCGGTATACCGGTACAGTACGTGCTACACGAGCCCATATTCCGCCTAAAAAAACTTTATTGGTAAGGGAACATGACGTCGCAGTAGCGTTTTCTAATGGCTGTTATTTCAATAGTTTGCACGGTGTGAAAAATTCACAGTGCACAACTGATCCCAGCTTGGCTAACGAAGATGCTAAAATTGGAATTAAAATAAGTATTCGACATCTAAAACCAAACATACGATAGTTGTATGGAGAAGTGTCATTTCCTGCGACACTGCCACGGGTAAAGATGCCACTACGGATTTGGCAAACCGTTGGTGACTCGGCTGCTTCCCGTTTTTGCTGACTAATGACAGTTAGAATTTTTTATTTATTGATACGCTGAAGATGACGCCAAAGCGAGTCAAAATGTTTGTTCTTTTGTAATTTAAAATTGAATAAATAACTTGTATAAAATTAAGTGTATTATTACTTATGATTGCGCACTTTTATCTGCCCTGACTCTCAATAGCCTATTTTACTAATTACTAATTGTTGTAAATTTCGAGAGTCCTAAAACATTACTTTTTTTCTAAAATTATAAGTTAGTAATTTTTATATTTTATTTTATTAACATATTTGCACGATATATTTGTAATTTTTTATTTTTTATTTATAAAAGTATTTGATTTTTAATTTATTATAGAAATGTTACATTATATGCATATAGTTTTAAAAAATATATAAATATAAATATGTAATTTTTATTTTTCAACACTAAATTCGTACTAAAATTCATTAAACTGATAGAACTGAAGCTATATTTATTGAAAATCTCATGTTATCCGCTAATTTTATATCATAATTAAAAATAAGCATTATTCATATTGCAAAATTAACATTATAAATCCAAATCAATGAAACATTTTTTTAGAAAAATATAATCTTTTAACTTTAATTTTTTTTTAATCAATTCTCTATGATGGTTTTCAAGAAATGTTATAATATTTTTCAAAAATTATCCTGTATTTGCCGTAACTTTGTTTACATATTTGCCAAAATTACATAGTTTTAACATAGTTGTTATTGCTATTTCACTTTTTAATCATTTAATAGAAGGTTGAAACTAACAAATAAAATTACGGTTGAAAACCATTGCATTATGGTGTACTGTTTAATAAAAGCGTAAAACGCGAATGACTCCACGATAACTAGTAAAAAATAAAAAATTACGATGGCTAATAAGGTGTTAGGCTGCGTTGAGATGGACTGATATTTTCCGCATAACGCGTACCGCGTAACCAATCAGAAGCGTTCTACGTTTTCTGTTGAATTTTTTAGAAAGAATTATTGGTTACGCAATACGCGGAAAATATCAGTCCATCTGAACGCAGCCTTAATATATCTTACATCAAATTATAAGTACATACAGAGTGTCCAAAAAGTGCTGCAATTCTTTAATATTTCGGAAAACAAGCATTTTCGAAAAAAATGCTTTATACAAAAGTTGTAGGACTTAATGTAGCTCATGAGGCAAAAATATTAGTGTGACATTGGCTAGCGCTATTGTATTATGCCGTTTGTTTTCTGTTCCTGAACTCCCTAAATTAGTGTGCACTTAAAATGAAATAGATATATATTTGAAAGTTAGTGAAAGCAAGAAGAAACGTTTCAATGCAGTCTAGTGCAGGAATAGAAAACAAGCCTATATATTGATCATGTAAAACTCACTTTCAAATTTTCTAATAGAAACCATTATTTTTTATTATATTTTTTTGTAATCGATTTTGAGAGCTTTTTAAAACACTATAATAAAGTTATTTTTTATTAAATACTTTCCAAATTATGAGGCTTAAAAGTTAAAATACTGCCGAGATTAGAGCATTACTTGGCTTAAGGTATACCGTGTCGAAGTTATCCGGTCGGATCTCTGTGTGTGTGTGTGTGTGTGTGTGTGTGTGTGTGTGCGCGCGCGCGCGCACAAGCGAATGAGCATGCGTGTGGGAGTTTCTATTTGATAATTTGGAGGTGACTTTTACGTAACCATAATAACACTAGTCGAGATCACACTGACATTTTTGTCTAATACACTACTTCAAATCCTATAACTTTTACATAAAATATTTCTTTCGGAGATGCTTAGTTTCCAAAATTTTAAATGAGGGAAGGAGATGTTTTCGGATACCTTGCATAAATAAATACCTATATAAAATATTTCTAATAAAAATGTGCATTGTGACCCACGTTCTTTGTACCAACATAAGTAATTAGTTTTTTTAAGTACTATACTCGTAGCTTCTTTCCTAGAGCAAAGAGATAATAACGTTTTATGCTAATTGTAAGTTAGGCATAAAAGTTACAAAAAATACTATTTTTTTATGTCAATTTGTTAGCATAATATGGTAATAAGTTTTTTTAGATTTTTAACAGTTTGCTGATATTGTCAAATATTACAGAAATTCAATTGAAGTCTGTTGTCTTTCTAGCATCAGAAATTTGTAGCAGATTGTACGCATAATTTGCTTCTTTGGCCAAAATAATGTCCAGCAGTGGAATTATAATCAATTTATTAAATAACTACTTTGAAATTAGAACTTTGAAAGAGACCGATTAAGACGTCAACATGCTAGTGGGGTTACATTAGTAATTTCTATGCTATGGTTTAAATTTGCGTAACATAAAAAATGTTTACAACCGAATAGTGTTCAATAAGAAAACAAATGTACATATATTTATATAATAATATGCCCAAGTTTATAAAAAATGAGAAAATATCTGTAATTCAACATTAAAGTATGTCTTTAAAAAGTTGTAATGCTCAAAAGTAAAAACGCCTTATAATAAATATCATTGTATATTGGCATATTAACTATTGCGAAATGGTGCCCTGGTAAAAATTTTTTTCAGACATTTTTTATATATTGAATTTATCAAAATTTTTCAGAATATCTGTATAATTTTCTAACTTTCTCAAATTTTGTATACGAATTAATTTGGAACATTTTTAAGACACACTTTGTTAGTAAAACTCAAAAAGTCTACATCTTTTCTCAGAAATTCCATATATTTTAATTATGAAATATTCCAAGTTTTCTAAGATTTTTTGTTCTACAACTATAATTTCTGATAAAATTTTATAAAATCTAATAAAGACAAATACAATTTTTTAGAAATTAACGAACGAAAAATCTCAGAATTCACATGTATAAAAAATTTTAAGAAAAGATGTAGACTTTCCGACTATTTCTGAATATTTCTGAAAAATGTTCTAATTCGTATGAAAATTAGGAAAAAAATTTTTCGCCAGGGTGGGCTAATAATTCCATAAATAATCAAAATTTCTTATCTAATAACAGAGATATTACGAATGGCCATAATACCACCTTCTCGTATACTGTTAGTCAGTATTTACTGGGTACTATGTTGGGTATATTATGCTATTGTGTGTATATACGTTATATATACTTATATTATGTGCCTTTTGTAGGCTTTCACATTAGAATAACGTTATTCACACGCGTCATTTTGTAGATTGCCTTCATACACAGAGACGGACATTTTCGTATTTCAAATCTAGATATATCGCATTGTAAAATGTCGAACAACGATGCATCAAGAGATCAAAATTGTTTACAGTGGAAGTTAAGTCGTCGCATTTTTCGCGTGGATATTATCTGGTCAGGTGTGTGTGAGTGTGTGTGTGTGTGTGTGTGTGTACACGTGCGCGCGTGTGCGCATCTGTACAGGTAACCCTTTATATTAATCTTAATGTTCAATGCTAATGATATCGATTAAGACGATGCACCTAATCGACAATAATCGACTCTCTAGACTTTTATTTATGTCGTTGAATTCTTTGGAGGCTTATGCGCTTTGGTAGTAACGTTAGTAGTCGATATCTCAGGTACTTACGTTAAACAGTTCGCAATAACAGCGACACAAGTGCTCGTTTAAATATACGTATGTATACACACACATATTAAATATATATGTATATGTATATATTTTATATGGCGTACGTGCATGTGCGCGCGAGCGCAATGTGTACATACACACACACACACGCACGCACGCACGCACGCACGCACGCACGCACGCACGCACGCACACACACACACACACACACATACAGAGTGTATAAAAAGTGTTGAACCCCCTAAATATGTCCGTTCTCTTGCATTTTATAAGAAAATGTTTTAGACAAAAGTTGTAGGGTTTCAAAAATCTGTTTACTGATCTTATCTATTTGACCTTGAATGGCGTCGCTAAGGTCACATCAAAATTACATTAACTCTTTTAAATGGAACATTTTATTTTTGATTCTAATATCTAATAGCTGGTGTCACCTTTCTAAAACCCTACAAGAAAGTTTTTTTTGTTGAGTATTTTCCGAGTTGTGAGGCTTGAAAGCTACAGTGTACTGTAATTTTCAAGCGTCATAACTGGAAAAGTCTTTAACAAAAATAAACTTATTTATAGCGTTTTGGAAAACTCTCAAAATCGACTACAAGAAAATGCAATAAAAAATATAGAATGTTAGGGAAGTACAGATACTCTTTAATTAGGAATATTCTAACATTATATCTTTTATTGCGTTTCTTGTAATCGATTTTGAGAGCTTTTCAAAACACTATAAATGAGTTTATTTTTATTAAGTACTTTTCAAGTTGTGACGCTTGAAAGTTGCAGTACACTGTAGCTTTCAAGCCTCGCAACTCGGAAAGTACTCAACAAAAAAAACTTTCTTGTAGGGTTTTAGAAAGGTGACACCAGCTCGACAAAAATAAACTTTCTTGTAAAGTTTTGGAAAGGTCTTGACACCAGCTATTAGATATTAGAATCAAAAATAGGATGTTCCATTTAAAAGAGTTAATGTGATTTTGATGTGACCTTGGCGACGCCATCCAAGGTCAAACTAATAAAATCAGTAAATAGACCTTTTGAAACCCTACAACTTTTGTCTGAAACATTTTATTGTCATGCAAGGAAACGGAAATATTTAGGGGTTTTCACACTTTTTATACATACATATATACACACACACACATATATATATTCTTTAACGAAAAACATTACAAGCCCTATTGAAATAGATGGAGGAAAAAGATTTACACAACTTTTTAGAGAAGCTCGATAGGTTTCCTTCTTTCTTTACGTTGCGTTGATCGCAATGTTGAATTGCGATTTCCATAGAAAAATATGGTTATCCTGATAGAAAAATTTCAAGAATTAGCTGAAATTTTACTAAAACTGTATTGAAATCCACATCTTGGAATACATTAGCAAAATTTCAATAATTTCATAATTTTAATAGTGAAAATTAAACAATTTCCATCATTTCGACGAAATTTATTTAAATTTAAAATAAAATTGCACATTTTTTATGAAATTGATTAAAATTCGATGAAAACATTTGATAAACAAAATTATACTGTCAAAATTATTTTATTTACGTACTTTTACTTTGAATTCCAATTTCGAGGAATTGCTTTCAAAAAATCCTTTCAGTGAATCCTCTTGTTTCAACAGATTTTTATTAAGATATAAAAAATGACATAATGTTATGTCTCTTATTCTATTCTATATGCTTTTTTTATAATTACGAGATATATGTATAGAACTCCCATATTCTGTATATCTAATAGTGGCGATGCTCACAATTATACCTTTATTATTTTTTATTTCCGCATGTTTTCAGCAATTTTGTAACCTTTTGACAAAATGTCGAAAGAGTTGTAATATGTTTTCAAATAAATGTTGTCAAATTATCCAAATAATTTTCAAAAAAATTTCAATTTAATTTGACAAAACTTTTAGCAAATATTTAACAATTTGGTTGAAAATCATTTTTAATAAAGACGTCAGAGAAATTTGATCAAATGTTTATAGACATTTTTGGATAAATTTGCGGAACAGTGTCAGTTTAATTTCAGTAATTTTTCATTATTTTTGCTGAAAAACAATGATTTTCAGCAAAATTTTTGCGAAATTTCAGAAAAATTTTTCTACCAAGATATGAACATTTCAATTCAATATTTCAAATAAAGATTTTATTAAATGATGTCTTGGCCATTTTCAACTTGGCAACCGCGGTTGTCTTTTTCTCTATGAGACCTGTCGTCCTCGTTTCGATGCACTTCTTTCCTCTTGCTATCATCACCAGTATTTTCAAAATTTTCACTTTTACTCGTCGAATTTGCGGAATGCGACTTGTTCAATAAAGAACTAAATTCGCCAAACTTTAAAATTTCTTCCATCGCAGATTGCTCCAAATTAACCTGAAATGTATGCAAAAAGCTGGTATCCGACTAGGTCTATCAAAAAGAAACAACTACATGATTCTAATGAATAGCAACTAACAATGATATTAAATCAATATTATAATTTTTCTCAAAAATATAAATGTAGTATAGCACATTTTTTTAGATATCACAGTTACATTGTTGAGTATTAACGAATTCGATTGGATGCACTAATGCGTATTGGTATACATTTAAATTGTAATCAATGTTAAAATACGTTTCATATAAATATACATATAAACAGATTAAATTTTATAATAAAATCTCGTCAATGTTCTCGTCGTTATCGTGTCATTTGATAAAATACATAATTATTATATATGTATATAATTTGAAATATTTACATTTTATTTTCACACTTACAAAACGAAAACTGGCCCTCTCCGACTGTTTAAATTTTGAATATATTACGAGTACAGTAAGCCCTTTCTTCTAATTCATGTTTGTGCCAATATAATTAAAGTTCAATGCATAATATAGTTTACGAGATATTATTGTTTAAAATCTTCTGTTTGTAATATTTCATAATCATAAGCTCAAAATGCAATTAAACGATATGGCCGATTCAGTACACTAAATGTTGCGCATTCGAATTTTACTTCTTTCGATTTTTTTCAGTTTTCTACAAATAATAAAATTAGTTAAGGTAATTATTTATTGTAGAGAACCTAGCTCCAATCATGTTGACCTTGACATATGTTATAGAAGCAATGATACTGAATAACTTTTCCTTATAAATTAATTGGCGCTCTCGTACAGTATTCGGGATATGTTTAGAGAAAGAAAAAACAGTTTTTCTTAATTATTTTAAAAAATATTCATTTAAAAAAAAGCGTCAAACAGAAAACAAAGCTCGTGATAAGCTCTACAAAAAAAGTCTTATTTTACATAACTTCAATATTTTAGTCGTTATAATAGAAAAACTGTTTTAAAATGAGTTTTTTTAAATTTTCATTAATAATTTATTTTCACTAATAACTACACACACACACACACACACACACACACACGCACACGGGGGAGGGGGGGTGCAAGAAGGTAGACCTACGGCCTTCCGCACCCGTCCTGTCGGTAAATAGGTTGTAAAGCGAGGTCCCCTACCGACGGGGTGGATGCGGGAGCGGCCGTAGTTCCCCTCCCCGCTCCGCGCGGGTGTGTGTACGTACGTGTGTGTGTGTGTACGTGTGTGTGTGTGTGTGTGTGTGTGTGTGTGTGTGTGTGTGTGTGTGTGTGTGTGTGTGTGTGTGTGTGTGTGTGGGTGGGTGGGTGGGTGTGGGTGGTGGGTGGGTGGGTGTGTGTGGTGTGTGTGTGTGTGGGTGTGTGTGTGTGTGTGTGTGTGTGTGTGTGTGTGTGTGTGTGTGTGTGCGAATGTGTGCGTGCGAGCGTGCGTATGTGCGTGTGCGTGCGTGTAGGGATCGAAAGAAGTGAATAATCCGAAAGGGCGAAATCTGGAGAATACGCCATGTAAGAAAATTTTTTAGCCCAACTCGGAGATAACCATGGAGTAGGATAGCGCTCGATAGCGCGCGCAAAGCAAAAGTGTTCCTGATTTATGTACCTTATTGGGAGGAAGTACGCTAAACAGAATAACTTCTTACCGATGGTCGCCATCTTTAAAAGCCTCTCACACATGCGAAATGTGATGAATTCACGATCACGCATACATCGCATACAGAGATCATATACGAGATGCGAGTTGTTACTCCGATTTTGAAAGAAAATGTTGAAAAATATCATTTTTATTGCAACATTTTTAACAACAAAGTAATATTAATTGAGAACTAATCGTAAATTGTGTACATCGTGTTACAAGCTGACAATGGATCCAATAATCGGAAATGGAAAATAGAAGTTGCGTCAAACAAGCGACAGAGAGGTTATATTATGAAAAATTACATAATAATTAAGAAATAGTATATTTGATTAGTAATTAATACGAAAACTTACATTTTAGGGATATAATGGCAAGAAATTTCATGGAAATATATCATGCATCAGATGAAATTAAATTTAAATATTTGCAACAGAACTTGAATTTAGTAGAGCTGCCTTCTTCGGATTGGGGATTTTTGACTGGAAACGACAAATTCTTTGGTTTCACGAAAGTTGAAAGTGATTTTAGCATAAGAAAAAGAATTGCTGTTTTTCCAAATTTACATATTAATATTTATATCGATGATGAGTTTATGCCCTTTTCAAGATATATTAAAATATCGAATATTAATAATTTAAATTAAATTTTGAAAACATTAGGTACTATTTATACTCTTTTTAACTGTATATATATTTATGGTATATATATTTATACTCCTTCTAATTGTATATATATTTTAAGGATGAAATAAGTGTGCATCCAAGGAAATTAAGGAAATTAAGGATTTTACATCAATAATTAAATTTGACAAGTGAAATGGAATCGACCGAGTCATTAAAGGAAACCAATAATCAATTTCGATTTTTGAAGACGATTTGTTTATTTACTCTTATATCAAATAGTTTAATATAAGATCTGAGATTTATATCCGTCCATCGTTCCAGGCTGTCCGGCCGAACAACCGCCGGACAGCAGAAACACGGCGCATAGCGCCGAAAATATACTCTAACACCGGCGTAGCGCGCGTTGACGCATCCGCACGTGCGATCTGCGTGGCAGACCTCCGCGCGCACGCGCTCGACCGGAGTGGCGACCGCCGGACCGATCTCGAGCGGCAGGGAGACCCCCACCGTTTCCGTACCGTTCCGTACCCCCGCACCGTCCCTGCTCTCGAGATTCGGGTATATAAGCGCCGCCGCTCCGAGAGTCGAGCGGTCTTCTTCTCCGTCCACTCTCCGATCCAGAAGAAGCCCAACCTAGCGCTCACTTGGGAGTTAAGAGCCTTAGCTTCCGCCAAGCAGTCTTGGCAAAGAGCGATTCCGATAATCCCGATACCGCCGATAAAAACGGGCTCAAGTACATCTTGGGCTCCACCAGGAGATCCTGGTCGGCGATTCCCGATCCGCCGTCCTTACTACGGTATCGACTCACGGCCTGGGGTGTGGAGTTCCGCGCCTCTACCAAGGGCTCTTGGCGTGAGTCGATCACCACCGCCGAACATCGCGGTATTAACCGCTCGCGACGGGAATCCCCGCTCCGCGTACACTCGCACCGAGCGCGCGTCACTTACGGCCGTGGCCCCGGCCTTCAGCAAGGCCACGGTCTGCGCGCGTCAACACCGGCTCCGAGTTCCCGGAAAACTCGAGGCCGAAATTCCGCGAACTCAGCCGCGACAATAGCGCGATCCGGACAATTGTAAATACCGTTCGTTACGTCCGCGCGCTCCGTTTTCTCGTCCGTCCGTCCGCGCGTAGCCCTTAAGTTTTGTTGGGTCCGTCCGAGCGTCATCGTCATCCGTCCGTCCGCGCGTCGTGGCCAAGCCACTCCACCTGTATATAGTCAGTACGTAATAAACGCACTATTGTATTTACCACCTAAAGCAATACACGTCTAGTTCTCTTGGCGACCTCCCTCCGCGTCCTGGTCCGTCCGCAGTCACGCACCGCCCCGTGCGCGGAAAAAGACGGGTCGTTACAGACGATTTGTTTATTTACTCTTATATCAAATAGTTTAATATAAGATCTGAGATTTATATTTCAATTTGTATCGAAGTAACTTGAAGTCTTTATAATTACTTAATGTTGTACGATAAAAGTTTATTTGATATATCTATTCAACCTTTTCTAAATGATTGTACATTTTCATTATAAGAGAATATAAACTTAGTAGTTCATCATCAAATATCCGTTTCTATGTTCATTTCCTTTTTATTTATCACCATCATATACATTAACAGATGCATAAATTAACATAAACTTATGTAACAACATAAACTTAAAAAACATAAAACATTTAGAAATTACGTTTTTTGTTTTTTATAATTTTTATTCGTTTGTTTATTAATTTCAGTTTCTGCTTGATTTTTTGGTTTACAAATAAATAAATATTTCAATATTCGGGTAGAAATACTGAACCCTATGAAAATACATGAAAAGTCAAGTTAAGGTAACTATTACAAATGGCGCTCATCCGTAAGAAGTTATTCTTTTCAGCAACCATCCTCCCAATAGGGAACACGAAACAAGAACGTAATTGAAGTGCTGAGTTTAGCCTCCTATTTTCCTACTCCATAGAGATAACTAAAGTTGTTTTGCCGCGTGCAGCCGTGCATTGCCATGTAAATGGAACCTAATGGTCCGCCTTTTCAATCCCTACCAAGCTTAATTATGTACGTTTTGAAATCGCTTGTTGATTCACTGTAAGTGTATTTGCAAATTTGGATTGAGACTCGGTTTTTCATTAATTGATTAACTGATGGTTAAATTTTACTTAGGCCCGATTTTTCATTATCCGGTTAACTTGTGGTTAAATTTAACCTGATGTTTTATCCAATGAGCTTTACTCATGATGATGCCATAAGTGAAGCTCATTGGTTGAAACACCAGCTTAAGTTTAAGTACAAGTTAACCGAATAATGAAAAACCGGGTCTTAATGTTTTACCCAATGGGCTTCGTCTCTGATAATGCCACAGGTAAAGCTTGTTGACTAAACTTCAAGTTAAGTTTAACCATAAGTTAACTAGATAATGAAAAGTCTTTTTAGATATAGAAGATTAGATATAGAAAACTACAAAATGAAAAAAGAAATATAAATTGCAAATAAGAAATATAAATTTTTATTATGTTAAAATAAATATTTCTAAATTCCACTTGTACTCGTGTTTAATAATATACTTCAGAGAAATTTAGAGCAAAAAATGGTATTGTGGGTTGGTATTATGACCACACAAAAGATAATTTTTGATATATTTTACTAATATCATTAAAATTAATTGTTTTTATTGTTGCTACAAGAAAATAGTTTTTTTTTCTGGAGATCAATTTTTAAATTCATACGAATATAACAGTTTTGTATACAGTCGGCCAATTACAGTCAAAAAAAATTATTTTTGTATGCGACATTTGTTCATTACATGTACTTAGATTAAAGATTAAAAAATAAGGTTTTAATAACCAAATTTAATACAGTTGCAGTAAGAAAACAGTATTTGAAATCGAGTCGAAATCGAATCATTCTTGAGTCGATAATTCATCGAAAAGTGTAACATAAATCCATCGAAATTGAGTATTTCGATTAGTTTTCGATCAACGTTTTCGATGTCGAATCGACATCGATTCGATGAGTCATTTCTGTCTGGGCAATAGGTCACTTTGTTATTTTAATAGTTGCATTTCGAGCTCATAAACATGGCTTGTATGCATACAAAAACAATAATATTTCATAAAACTATTACGCATTAGCATAACTTTTGTTATCGTGAATTAGTGTATTATATTTCAAATTTAACAAATTCCGAAAAGTCAAGATTGATTGTCCCTTTGTTAGAGTGTACAGAGGTTTAATATACATCAGTGCAATCCAATCAAATTTACTACAAAAAAATTATAATATTGGTTATGATAGAAGAGAAGGTGGTATATAATGGCTCTTGTAGGTATTATGAACATTCTTGATATCCTGAATATCAATATCTCCATTATTAGGTGACAAATTCTAATAATTATTTATGGAATCAATTATTTAGTAACTTACTGTTATATAATTAAATATGCCAATATATGTAATAGCGCTAATATGCCAATATACAATAGCAAACATTTGTTACAAGGTATTTTGATTTTTTCATATTTTAACATTGATATATATATATATATATATATATATATATATATATATATATACATATATACATATATACATATATACATATATATACACATACATACATACATACATACATACATACATACATACATATATATATATATATATATACTTTTTTATTTCTTTTTAAATCTGGGTGTATTGTCACACAAATATATGTATATTTAAATGTATTCTTAATATTCTTAATATTTTTTTTACTATACATATTTCCTTATGCAAAGGTAGCAATAGCGTGGATTTTGCTAATCTAGCCATTTAAATGTGTTGATATTTTAGCAGACCTAATATGACTTCTTTTTATATCAAAGAAGTTATTCGATAAGTTTATTGTAGTTCTGTTACTGATCTATAGTATATGTGTAGTTTATATTAAGAGAAGGTAGGGCAAAACATGGTAGCGAGGAGAGACGGAGTATTCCCTGTATTGCGCAATTCGAATACAGAAATTACAATATGCGTTAGATATGGCCTCTCAATCGTTGAAAATTACTTACGTGCCAGCAAAGTAGACATCTATGTTATTGAGTTAAATCATAATTTATATTTTTAGGGGAAAGGGGAGGAATTCACGTTTAGATGCTTATTAGCATTAGTTATTAAATTGATTTTCAATCCAATATTACTAATTCTTGTTCAACTTATTATTAGAATGTGTTTTAAGTTATTTAGCGCGTAGTTCCGTAAACTTGAAAAAGTATATACAATAAAATCACACAATAAATACCAGCAAATCTATCTATGACCTACAAGGCTTTTCGTTTATTCCTGAATTTAATCTTATTTTTTCGTTTGACATTAGTATTAAATTATAGTAGATGAATGAATGTGTTTCGGAGAGAGAAAAATTAATAAGCTATAGGATAAGAATGTTATTTTCAATTTTTATAAAGTGTTTCAAAAATGATATTTTGATAAGACGAAAAGAGGCAAAATAAAAGAATGGTAGAGAAAAGTAATGTAACTATATGTGCAGCGAAATTGTGTACATCTTATCTGGCAATTGACCACAGTTAATCGCAGAGCAATTTTTTTTTTTGAACAGTCAATTAACGATGTGAACAATCGGGTGTCACCCAAATAGACCTATGACTGATAACCTATGATAACTTTAATATTCCTTCATACTCCGGTTAACAAATGGGGAAAGGAAAACTGGTGCTTACTAAAGGAAATAAATCGTAGTTTGCAAAACACAATCTAAATAAGGTGTATAAATTGATAAAAAATATTAATCCTAACCAAATCCTTCGACTGTATATCTAGATTTGAGATATTAGACACAATGTAACATATTTTTGAGTTACGTTACAAAAGCATTAATTATTACAAAATACGAATATTATAAAAACTGCTATACTATATGATTGAAGACACTTTCCAGTTTGTATTTACGTTTTTAAAGTGTACCGTGCCTACAGGGACTCCCCCCCCCTCCCCTTAGTCTTATCCCACTTGTGAGACAAGATGGGAGAAAATGTTTCTTTTCTATTTTTTTTAAATAAAGTTTATAATTCTTTGAAAATTTTATTTAATGGTAGTTATATTGGAAGATTGATATCCAAAAAATATTTAAGGAGTAAAAATGATTCATTGATTATGAAAACCAAGCTTTTATTCATCATCAAATCTTAATTACTCTGTTTTGCCTCACTTTCCCTTATTATAAATTTTCAATATTGCACTCTGTATGCGCAATAGTTTTGTGTACATATACACGTCTATGCTCATATATATTCTACAATATTTTTTTCTTTATTTTAAATAAATGTATAATTTTATAACAAATATTGTGGTTTTTAAAGAAAAACAATTTCTAAAATCTATTTTAATGGAGCGGTTATATCATTCTTGTTTCTCTTTAATCCATTATGCAGTGTCATATATTTTTAACATCATAAAATCTTAAATAATAAGTATTTTATAATTTTTGTTCTAAAATCAATTAAACAACTTATTGTATGCAACCTTTGTATTGTAATATGAGCGTTAAATGTCAATTTAATATATAGATTATTAACAAAGTTATTGTACAAAGTGTATATGGAGGATCGTATTACCACCTTCTGCTCTATAGATATCAGATTACTGTTAAAATCTTATTTTATATGTTATGATAAATGAAATATTGGTCTCGATCCCGTTAGATACGGCTTGCCAGTTATGATTCTTGATTGATTATTACAGACAAATAAATGTCATTAAATCACCAGCAGCCGAGACTCGCTGCATCGTGATTTGTTGAAATCGAACCGTTTACCAGGAATCGTTAACCCACAGTCTAATATGAGCTTTATTTGGCGTCTATTAGAATTAGTCCGTCATTAAAGAGCATTATTTGAAAAAAGTTATATTGCTTTAAAACAGTGCTCACAATAAAAAGCAAATTTCGGGGCGATTTCTGAGGCGACACCTTCTATCTCATCACTACTGCTCGAAGCTCGAGCCGTTAATCGTGCGTGGGGCGCTATAGCCTCAGATGCATCCACAGAAATATACTGAATATTCTACTAAATTATTATTAAAGCATCTATAGAAATAATTTATTTTTATGTATTAAATGTTAAATTTTTTAATATTAATGTATTATATGTGTTCCTTTTTTCTATAATAATATAATTGTGATAATGTATAATAATTAGAGGAGAAGTAATATGGCACCCACTTTTATTTTATTGTATAACTTTGTTTATAATCAATATTTTATATTGAAACTTGAATGATTATATTCATCAAAGTGTTTTTTAACAGATTTTAGGGTCAAAGTAATGAAATATTTATTAGTTAGGATGTAATTTATAAAAATGTGACGCGCTGCATAAAGCGGAAGAGAAAAAAAGTGAATAATATGGCTCAACAATAATTTTTCAAAAATCTCTTTAGTCAAAAGAAAACATAGTATTTTGTTACAAAATTATATATTTTTAATTTTCCATCGTTTAAAATTTTCTTGATTAAAAAATTTTCCGGCGTTCAAAGATTTTAGAGATATGAGATGTATCATTTATTTTATTTTGTCCCTGTTTAACATTAACTAATAAATATAAAATGATATTTCTAATGTTTTTGAACATTGCCTTTAGAGTAACAACCAAATTATCAAAGAAATATTTCGATATGAAAATTTTGTTTAAAAAATTACATTTATTAACAAAATCCCATGTTATTGTTTAACTTTGCATATCTTGAAGTGTGTACAGCTGAACAAAAAGTTAAATAATAAAAAAAAACACTCGAGTGTACATACAATCGTGATAATACGCTCAATCAAGTTTAAAAACAATAAGAAAGTATGTGTAATTAAATGCTAAGATATATCTTAAAAAAGTTCAGAAGTGCTTAAAAGTAAAAATACCGTGTAACAATTGTTAGTTATTGTATATTAGCATATTAGCGTCACTAAAAATGGCGGGCTACTAACTGAATAATTTCATAAATAATTGTTAGAATTCGTCACCTAATAATAGAGATAATGCGGGTAGCCATAACCTCTACAGTAGCCATACTCTCTTCTCCTCTATAGAATTTTAACAATAGCTTTTTACATCAACCATGGAAGTTTACTAAAAAAGAAGAAAGCAAAATTCTATATTTTAAAATATGTATTTTATAGAAACAAACCAAAAGAAACCAAATAAAGAAAAAATTAGAATCAATCAAATTGCATAAGAATATTAACTTTCTTTTTTGTGATATTTGCACGATTGTAAAAATAATATATCCACATAAATATTGTAAAAACTAATTTGTATAATAAGCTTTGCTGATGTGCATTAATTTTTTCAATATCTCTGTAGGATGTACTATTTAGTGTAATCGTGCAAATCACACCAAAAAAAGAAAATTAACATTTTTTTATGCAAACTGATTACTTTGTTCTGTTTCTCTTTCGTTTTTATAATATATATTTTTTAATATAGAATTTTGTTTTCCTGCCAAGTCATGTTTGCTTTTCTTTTTTTTTAATAAAATAAGCTTATTAAAAAAACTACTTAAAAAAAACACATCAACAATAATATCTCATGGGTGACACGGAAAGCTATTATTAAAACACTATAATTATTATATATTGTCACAATTATATTATTATAAGAAATATATATAAGGGAATGTGGGGTAAAGTGGGACACGTCTTTATTTTTCTGTAAAAAAATTAAAAAAACCATATTTTTGTAAACCCATATTTTGTAATTTTGTAACCATATTTTGTAAACTTAAGATGTCCGTTCCAGAAACTATTTTATTAGCTAACTTTGTATGTTCACGGAATTTCAAAATTATACTTTTTATTATATTTTTGTTCGGATTTTCCAAAAAGTGAGTTTTTGGCTATCTCAACAAATTGTGGAGTAAAGTAGGACACACTGTGGGGTAAAGTGGGACACGATGATTTTTGGCCAAATTTGATAAAAAATCAAGTAAGAATCGTCTGAAATAGAATTTGTAATCTTCATTTAATAATTAGAGAATGAAAATATAATAGGATAATTTGTGATTGTATTGAAAAAAGGCATTAAAATTAATCCGAGTCGAAATCACAATGAACACATGCGTAGTAGCCGTATGAGATTTGCACATCTCAGGTGAACTGGCCGCGCACATGTGTTGCATTCGATTGAATTATTTTGATTTAACACCGGCATGGTATCCATACAAATAATACAAAAATCGTCTTCAGATAAAGTTGAAAAGGTATCAAGTACCAAAGTTGACAACTATTAAGGTTAGGATACCTGTCGACGAGATGTAGCGACTTGAGCATGCGCTGTAGGCACGTGATCAGCATGCACGTGATCTTTAGCTTTAATGGCGTGTTCCACTTTACCCCACAAAAAATTTCCCACTTTATCCCAAATCCAATGTTTCAAAATTATGACGCGTATCATTAAAAATATGTTATCTTCGTATAAAAACTTTTTGCAATCACAAAACTAAACTATAAACGAAAACTTTGCACATATTTATATTCTTCAAATTGTGGGAAAGACTATTGAAAATAAAAACTTCGTAAGTGTTATAGAAAACTCAAAAAAAGGTATAGTTGTTATGGCAGAGCAACAAAATGTGCGTGCACGTTCACCAAAGACTAATTCAAATGGTTTGGCTTGACGCCCAATAAATGACAGCATTGGTTGTTCTGAAATTTCACTAATTCTTATATCTTATAGTAGCATTATCCCACTTCACCCCATGTCCCACTTTACCCCACATTCCCATATATATATATATATATATATATATGGGAATGTGGGGTAAAGTGGGATATATACATATATATATATATATATATATATATATATATATGTAATACATTAAAAATAGAAAATTAAATGTTTAATCTATAAAAATAAATTATTTCGATAGATGCTTTAATAATTATTTGTTGGAAGAGATATACCCAACATATTTCTGATGTGAGATGAGAACACTCCTGAAGCTACAGCGTTCCACGTACGATTGGAGGCTCGGCTATTGAGTCTCGAGCGGTACTGGAGAGATAGGTAGGAATCACCTCAGAAATCGGCCCAAAGTATGCATTTCGTTGCTAGCACTGTTTTAAAGAAGTATACGAAACAAATATAAGTTCTAGATCAGCATTCTTATGTAACAGTTTGCAATTTTAAATTTTGCAATCTCTATTCACTACCTTACGTGGTCTGCCGCGTTTGCCCTTCGTCGGCAATGAGATTGTTTGGCCACCCTTTCTCTTTGGCCATTGCAAGTGTGAATCCAGATGCTGTTTTAATTTATCTTGCCTAGCGAACATTCGCGGGCAGATACTGCAAGCGAAGGGTCTTTCGCCCGTATGCACTCTTCTATGCCTTGCTAAGTGCGATGCTCTCGTGAAAGCGAGGGTACAAAGGTCGCAGGAAAAAGGTTTATGCTGCACTCTTTCGGACTTGCTGAGTGTCCTTGTCTCTCTTCCTTCATTTCCTCCTGCTTTTTTTGTGACCTCGAACTTCCTCTTTACGCCAGTCTTTGGTGGATCGTCTGAGTTTTTTAAATTTTCCTATAAATTAGCAAACAAAATTATTTTAAAAGTTTACGAAACTACCCAGATAACAATTCGTGAGTCCACGTTGTCCTCACGACGTGATAATCACGTTGTGCGTGCAAAAGTGCATCACAGTGCCCTCATAATGTGATGGGCGCACGCGTGTACGCGTAAAAGCTCGCATAGTGCAATCACGCTGTGATGGGAACATTTCACGGCGTGATGGTAACGTAATAATCCCGCCGTGCGCACAAGAACGTATCACGCTGCCCTCACGCGTACGGTGTGATGAGGGCACGCGTAACTCTGATAAAAAAATTTTTTCATAATTTTTCAAAAAATGTCTTATAATTTATTTAAAAATATCTTGTAATTTCTTAAATAATATACCATATTTACTCATTGAATAATCATTTTCTTATAAAAATGAATGAAGAAAATATATATAAGTTTTTCTCCCACATTTTTAGATTTTTTTCTTTCAAATATATCGTATTTTTTCATATTTTATCATATACAGCATTTAGTATTATACTTTCTTAGAATATTTCATAAAATTTATTTCACAATCCTCGAATTTTTTTATTTGTTTATAAAAAAGACTGTAATTTTCTTTTATTCAATTGTAATTTTATTACAAAATTGACAGATTTAAAATCTTATAAAATTACGATAAATTATAGATGAAAATTAAAAAATAGTTTAAAAAATAAGTATAAGAAAACAATTTTATACCGTGTTTTCTGGTTTTCTCATTTTAATTTTCCAAATTATATCTTTTTAAATCTTCATCTATAACTTACCGTAATTTTACGGAGTTTTTAAGATTTGCAAATCTTAAGAACCGTGAAATCACAGAACTGGATGAAAAAATCTAATCTTTCTTTGT
Organism: Solenopsis invicta; assembly: GCF_016802725.1. Classification (NCBI taxonomy): domain Eukaryota; kingdom Metazoa; phylum Arthropoda; class Insecta; order Hymenoptera; family Formicidae; genus Solenopsis; species Solenopsis invicta. Next base: position 1,737,044 of record NC_052675.1, on the reverse strand, counting down.
AAGCAAAAATAAAAATGTGAGGAAATAAATTGTATAAGACATAAAAATGCTGTGTATGAAAAAATACAATTTAAGTATAATACGTAAAAGGAGAAAATCTGAAAAATAGTAGAAAAATTAATTTTTTCTTAATTTTTTTTAAGTGACAATTTTTTTATAAGCAAACAGAAAATCTGAAAAAATTTAAAATATATTGTACATAAGACTATCTGAGAATGTATTAAATATACTGTGTATGATAAAATATAAAAAAAAATATTATACAAAAAGAAAATCTAACTTATGAGAAGAAAAACTATTAGTAAAACTATATTTTTATTGCATTTTATGAGTGTGAAAACGATTATTGTATGATTAAATATAACATATTATCTTTGATTTTGATATTTTGTTTTTTTTCTAATATTTTCTGATTTTTATTTGCATTCATTAATTTAAAATTGTCAATGAAGTTACGCGATTTTAGCCAACAAATCGCAGCAAAGAGCTTCTGCGCATGCATTTCGATGGTACATGGTTCTCCATGCCGTAACGGTCATCATGACTTGTCATCGTAACAGTGCAGTATAGTTGAGCATAGTTGAGTCAGTTGAGTGTGGTGGTCATGGTCAGTTGTAGTGGTGTAATACTTTGCAAGTGCCGTGTTTTTATATGTAATATTTTTACATTAACAGTTAATTGAAAAGGCCAGTGAGACGAGCAAAAAGGTGTAGACGTTCGTATAGCTAATAATACATATTTATTCGTATATAAAGGACACAAACGTTTCGACTCTACGGAGTCTTCTTCAGTGTGTGTGTATTCTTACATTACAGACGCAGAGCGCAAACAAATCTTCATAACAGCCTTTTAAATACAATAGTCTGGGATTTAAAGCCCATGGTCCGAAATTTCTATTCTTGCTTCGTCGATTTCCAGTCCGCGAAACAAATCGTGTCAACAATTCGGTGTACGTATCGCTTCTTGTACGACTCGTACAAATTAATTAATCTCCGACCAATGATACTTTAAAAATATAACAAAAAAAATACAATAATAAACTCACTAATAGCCGTTTTTTTTTACAAGTTCTGTGTCAGTTGAATCACATGTTTAGTGTAAATAGTTAAACTTACGGTTCGTCGTTAGAGTCGTTGTAAGGCATGTTCAACGCTGATCGCTTACAATGTTAACGAATAACGATCGATCTGTATTGATCGGCGTGACAAGGGAGACTGAACGTTTCTGATGTTGCGAAGCGTACGCAACCCGCGTATGAGTCAAATGTTTCTCTGTTTACGATTCTATTCCCTATACTTTACGTACGCTACGTGGACGATATCGCTTTGGCAGCACCCACCGAAGCGGTTGATAATATCCTAAATGAATTTAACGGATACCATAATCGCTTACAGTTTACTATCGAACGTGAAAAGAAACGCAGCCTCAATTTTTTAGATACCTTAATTAAAGTCGATAACAACACCTTACATACTGACTGGTTCCATAAAGAGACCTTCTCAGGTAGATACTTATTCTACTATTCACATCACCCAGTTAGCCAAAAAATAGGAACCATCTACAGCATGGTAGATCGGGCGTTGTTATTATCACACCCTCAATACCACAAAAAGAATCTAGAATTTTGTGTTAACACCCTAATTAATAACGGCTACCCATTGGAATTGATTTTTAACAAAATCAACATAAGAATCAAAAAATTGATTAATACGAAATTAAATAGCGGAGTTCAGAACCTGATCGACGTGTCGGACTCGATCGTGGAAAGAAAAAAGTACTTGGTCTTTCCGTATTTAAAAGACGTGTCTGAAAAAATATCTACGTCCCTGAATAAAGACATAATTAGACTAGGTTTTAGATGTCTAAATAAGCTGGATAAGTTTATTAAGGCACACAAGGACAAGAACATAAAAACAGAATGTAACAACGTCGTCTATAAATTAAATTGTAACGACTGCAATGCCTCGTACGTAGGACAAACAAAAAGAAAATTAAAAACAAGAATCAAGGAGCATGTGAACAACATTAAATTTGAAACAGCGAAAATATCCGTTATTAGCGAACACAGACTCCAACAAAATCATTCGATCAATTGGGAAAATGTAAAAATCCTTGATTTTGAACCAAATTATCATAAACGCTTAATTTCCGAGATGATACACATTAACGAACAAAAAAATGGTCTTACTCAAAAAACGGATACGGAACTGTTAGACGACTGTTACAACACTATTTTGAACAAACTGGTCGATATGTAACAAAGAAAGTATAGGGAATAGAATTGTAAACAGAGAAACATTTGACTCATACGCGGGTTGCGTACGCTTCGCAACATCAGAAACGTTCAGTCTCCCTTGTCACGCCGATCAATACAGATCGATCGTTATTCGTTAACATTGTAAGCGATCAGCGTTGAACATGCCTTACAACGACTCTAACGACGAACCGTAAGTTTAACTATTTACACTAAACATGTGATTCAACTGACACAGAACTTGTAAAAAAACGGCTATTAGTGAGTTTATTATTGTATTTTTTTTTTATATATTTTTAAAGTATCATTGGTCGGAGATTAATTAATTTGCACGAGTCGTACAAGAAGCGATACATAGACCGAATTGTTGATACGATTTGTTTCGCGGACTGGAAATCGACGAAGCAAGAATAGAAATTTCGGACCATGGGCTTTAAATCCCGGATTACTGTATTTAAAAGGCTGTTATGAAGATTTGTTTGCGCTCTGCGTCTGTAATGTAAGAATACACACACACTGAAGAAGACTCCGTAGAATCGAAACGTTTGTGTCCTTTATATACGAATAAATATGTATTATTAGCTATACGAACGTCTACACCTTTTTGCTCGTCTCACTGGCCTTTTCAATTAACTGTTAAATTGCATACGAGCTTACCAGAATAGTTGTTTTTACATTAAATTAGAGTATTTTGCACAATATCGGATCTCCGTGGATAAAAAAAACCTCAGGTAATTAATTAAAGTCTGAGTCTTGAATTTGCTTTTACGTGTAGTGTATTTATTACTTGATATAAGTATACTATATTTTACATAATCTAACTTTTTTAATTTGCATTTCTATTTCAATAATTTTTAAACGCTTTCTTCTCAAAATAGTTTATAAGTACTAATTTTTTATTATTACAAAATTTTTACTTATTATTATGCTTATTATTATTATTAATAAACTTTATTAAATTTTTGTAAGGACAAATTAATTTTCTATAACGATTAAATGATAAAGTGTAGCATATTTGTAGAATTATCAAACTTGATTTTCATACTTTGTAAATGTTAATTTTTATATATTATTCTTTTCCTTGTTTCTAGGAAATTGTGGAATAATATTGCCAAACATTGGAAATAATACGAGAGCAAGCATTTCATACTTTATTGTTGACAGACCTCGCATATTTTATTTTATACGTTCTCTCGAAGAGATGTATGGACGGTTCGTTTTATGAATATATATAAAATATGTTAGGTATTTGCAGATATTGCTAATTGAAAAAACTATCATTTACTTATATTTAAATTAAAATTTTAAATTTAATCTCTAATTATTATAGGCTTAATTCTACAAAAATGTATGTATTTTTAACCTCAAATATCTTTATAACTAAATTTTGAATTAGAATTTCATTAAAGTAAAATTCTCTTGAAAATAATATCAAAGTATTTATTGTGTACATGTTAATTTTTCTTTTAACCACGTTGCGATTGACCACCAGCCATTCGCTGCAGTGCTTGAACAGTAAAAAGATTCTAGACACCGTTTACTGTGAATGGATGCAGTAGTCAATTGCAACGTGATAAAACACGACTCTCTCATATATTAACAAATTTGCAAAATACTATATAAACTTCCAATCACTGCGCATTTTTTTCAAGTACTTTTTATGTTTTTAATACTTTTAATTAGGGTTGACGATTTCATCCGAATCTATGGATATCCGGATATCCGAGTGTCCGGATAGTGATATTATCCGGATTCTATATCCGAATATTTCGGATAGAATATGACGATCCGGATATCCGAATCAATCCGGATTATTTTTTTTCATCTTATCTAAAAAGTTTACAATTGGTATAAAAATCCGGATCCGGATTTGAAAATTGTGTTACAAAGAGAACGAAAAGTACCAGCTTGACATTGCCAGTGTCTGTTTATGTTGACACTCACACTCGCCGTTCGAAGGTTGAGCTCGCTAACACGCGGCTTTGAATTATCATTGTCTGGCAGCATTATTGGCATTTAGAAAATGAAAATCTACTTATCAGTGTTTGAGAAGTGTACTATGTCAAAGAAGAGAAGTTGGGTATGGCAATATTGCACGGCTTCCGCAGACAAGCTTGAATATCTCAGTATACCCGCATCATCAGCTGGATCTGAAAGAGTGTTTTCCACGTGTGGAAACACTGTAACTATAAAAAGATGTTGCCTTGATCCTGCCAATGTCGATGTTCTTGTCTTTCTGTTCCAAAATCGGAATCTGTTTAATTAACTTGTTTAATTGACCAATTAAAAAAATATTATTAAGTTATGAAGTTATTATTATAAAACTTCTATATATTATGTTTTTGTTCTATATATTATGTTTTCGTTCTATGTCAAGAAATAAAAATTTATCTTTATAATGAGATCTTTTTTCTATAAGAATCATCTGAATAACAAACAATTTAATGGTTTGGATCCGAACGGCTTCAAATTTGGATCCGAAAGATCCGGATATCCGCTTCAATCGGATATTTAATCTCGGATCTATCTCTATCTCGGATATCCGAATATCCGGATAAACGGATAATCGTCAAGCCTACTTTTAATGCTAATTTATTAAAGATTGTATATAATAATATTAATTTTTAATTGTAAATCAGAAAAAAATGAATAAAAATATTGATATATAATGCATTAAAAGTACGTAAAAATAAATGGGCAATGATTAGAATTTTTGAGTGCCGTATGCATGCATGCGAGCAATATGAGTCTCATATGATGACGCATCTGTCGGATGCCGTGATCTCACACCGTGCGGATAATCCGCACGGCATGCGCGCTCCATGAACTCACTATGCGCGCATTTTGTTATCTGGGTAATTACGAATATATCGGAAACACATTATTATAAAGTATAGATATATACATTTATGAACAGGGTTAGGAAATAATGCATTACTTGTACCATCGTTATCATTTTCATGACTTCTTTCGGTAATGATAATTACGTTTTATTCTTTGGAACATAAACGTCGTTACATTTTTATAGTAATGCGGCGTGTAACAAATTTATTTTTATCGTTACTTTAATTTTTTATTATCCTTTTATCGATTCAATAGATCGCGCACTAATGCTGTATTAAGAAATTAAGCCTTCATATATGGTAAACCAGGATCAAACACCATGGGCCTACAGAAAAAAAACTATGAAAAGGATCCCGCTGCTCTAAAACGATGCAGGCAAAAAATTTTTTTAGTTTAAAATCAAAGTTTTAATAAGACACAAAACAGCTAAAACAGGCGAGAGTCAGCGCTGGTTTAAGAGCGCAAAACACAATCAAACAATTATTTATTCATAATGAATCAAAAGTGACGAACGATGACGATTAGAATAGCTTCCACTTGTAATTGCGTTGAAGATGACGATTAAAATAATTTTTTACTTGTAATTTCGCTGAAGAGGATTCAAAAGAGAGTCGAAACATTCGTCACTTTTGATTCATTATGAATAAATAATTGTTTGAACACTGATTGTGTTTTAACGCGCGCTTAAACGCGCGCTGACTCTCACTAGCCTGTTTTAGTTGTTTATTTTGTGTTAAATCTTGAGTCTTCTAATACTTTGTTTTAATAAAATTTAGATATATTTGTGTTTTAATTTGTTTTTATTGCTGTTTTTATTGTTATTTTTTTACATTGTAATAAATGTGTAAATTGTAAAAAATTCAGAAATAATCAATTTGTTAATTTAGATTTTTAATTTTCTGCATAAAAAATTTTAAAATTAGATTTGGGGGTCACTAGGCCTCCCAAGATCCGGGGCCTACCAAGAAATTTCTCTCCAGCTTGACCCTGTTTGTATATGACCAAGAAATTTATATTTACTAAATTCATATATTGCTGTACAATATTGTGAGTAAAAATTAAAGCAGATATTAAAACATAAATAGATATCACTTTGTAAATTATTTATCTTTTTACAAACATTTTATGTTATATAGATTTAGACAGAAACATAATTGATTATAACATTAACATTATAAAATATTTGGCGCATTTAAATGCTACTTTTGACGCATATCAAGCAAACATTTTTATTTATTGTTGATTTGGAAGGTTAAAAAAATATTCATACGTACAATAAAAATTTTCTGAGATGAAAAAAATAAGTCAATATGTAATTTACAAATTATATTGCCAAAATGCGTTCCTATTTGGCAGCCTTGCAATATCTATGTTTATAGACAAATCAAAATTAACATAAAACAAATTCAAAAAATGTTCTTGATTGGAAAAAGACAAAATTTTTGTTATCTGACGACATCCAATAAAATTTTATTGACTGGATAATTCGCTTACCTGTACACTTGATATTGCAACATCCGCGGACCCGTCATTGAAACTAGGCTCACATTTGACGATCCTCGAAGAATCCTCACAACTCGATTCTCGCGAGGAATCTTTTGACTTCGATTCCAATGGATCGTTGTTCCGTGTTACACGGCCCACAGATACTCTCTTCTGTCCTTTGAATCTGGTCTCTCGCTTATACATCGGAGGTGGTATACGCCTCTGAAAATTATTAATAAATATTGAAATCACTATACAGTATTAACTTGCTTCACACCTGCGGTTTGAAATATTTCAAATATCCTTTTATGAAATGTGGTGTCTAATTATTGACAGCGAATTTGGTTGGATGCACTAGTGCGCACTGTTACACATTAATCACAAAAATCTACTTAAAAATATGTATTTAATATAAATATATAAATGGATTAAGCCGCAAAATCTTCAATATACTTTATTGTGCTGTTTGGTAAAATATGTATTTATTCATTCGAGATATTTGCATTTTACTTTAATTACACTTAAGAAAAAAAAGAACACTAAAGAAACATACAAAAATGTCTCCCTTCGATTTTGATGAGCCTTTAATATATTGTAGTACAAATTAAAATAAGGGACACGTATTTTTCTATACGTGCCCATAATCACTTTATAGGTCATAAAACATCCATTTAAATAAAATCGGTTTTTTCTTTTAAAGCGTATAAAGTAAAGTCGCCTATTATGGAGGCTCCTAATATGAAGTAGCGAGACTTCTGCATTAATAAATGCATGTGGTACCATCATAAACTTATTACTCTTGTGATGAAATCTATTTAGTAGAAAATTTATTAAATCATGCGTGCAGTCATTGAAAAAAAAATTGTTTAAAATTGGATGTCAAAATTTATTGAGCTAAGTCTTTAAACCTTGTTTATTATAAAATAAACAAATATTTGATAATTCTGCATACAGTGATGAAATAAAGTCGTATTAATAAAAAAATACGGGATGTAATCATTTATTTAATTATAAATATTAGATTTGGTGATCATGAAGCGGTAAAGCGTGGAACGTATAATAAGAGAAACTTTTGTGTAAGTAATTGTTATGTTAATAAAATAAGACTGAGATTTTGTTAGTGAACTTCCACGTTTATTATAATGCCGGTAGCGAGCAAAAAGCACAGCACACAAGAGAGAGAGAGAGAGAGAGAGAGAGAGAGAGAGAGAGAGAGAGAGAGGGACGGATGCTCCGTCGGTAAGAAAACAATACATAAACTTCCATTGCTAAGAACTTGCTAGTGAATAAGATACATTCGTAACAGAAACTAAAAAATTCCTATTTATTATTCTATTTCAAGTGCTTTCCAAAGTGCTATAAAGTTTTCCATTGAGGATTTTCAAATTATGAGGCTTAAAAGTTATAGCTTTCAGTATTAGTACACCCGGGCTATTTACTAAAATGCTTGGCATTTATAAACCGTAAGAATTAGAGGGACAGGAGTCGGGGAATATTTCTCTTAATATCTCCACTACTGATTCTCCACGATAGTAGTCTCCGAGAATCGAATGGAAATTTTACACAGTCGTGTTTTTTCAAGTTACAGGTGCACTACACCCAGTGTGTCAGAAACATATGTATTGTCAATAAAAAAAGAAATTTTATCTTTAATAAGCAAAAATAAGTTGATTAACATTTTCCATAATTTTTTACTCTATTTTTATACTCTGACCAACGAGAGACTAGTTTGTTTCTGCGTTTTGATAAAAAAATGTCACGATTTTACTACTGCAAAGAAAACATGTAGATGGTGTAGCGTTTGCAGTTAATTTATTTTTCTTGTATTGGCAACATTTATTGTCAGCCATATTGCCCCTTATATTATTTTGTACGAACACACCGCTTTCTTGCAACAGGAATAAAAGCATACTTACGTATGGTAAAGGTAACTTAACTATTGTACGTTTCTTCTCCCGAGTTATCGTAATTTCAGGTTGCATTCCGAAAACATCTCATTCCAATAGATGGCATATGCAATACTTTTATTGGATGTTAGATCAAGCTAGCGTTAATTCATTTATAATTTATAATTTACTGAAAGATAATTCGAAAAAATGTCGCAAAAATTACGTACGAGATCTTAATGTAGCTCTCATCAAGCTATTTCTGACACATCATCTAACTTCTTCAACATGGCAAACGATATTGTGTGTACAAATAAAAGATTTTTAAATTATACAGACTCCCAAAGTTCAAGATTCTCGCGATTTGTTGGCAAAAAATAAAATGGCCAAACCAAAAACATGCTCATTATGTATGTTTACCGAAAAACATCGTATAAATGTTTGAAATGTGACAAACCGATGAGTAAGTAACATACTGCAAAAATTTGTTGCAAATATTCCATTTAAATAAATAATATAAAGTATATTATATTGTATTTTATGTTTTTTCAAATTTTATAATCGAAAACGAATAATTTATTCTATCAGTTTATCTTTTCTTACGCTGAAAAACTATTTAACTTCACCTCCCTGGTAAAAGTTTTGAATAGAATTTTAATACAAGCTTGTCCAAACTTTTACGAACAGTTCCGAAATCTGTGTCCGTACTAAACCGAGATCATCCGAATCAAATTTGTAACCCTTTTCAATTCGTTCATCAACTCCAAATTCTATCCTATTGAATCCGTAATACATTAGGAAATCAATTTCAATTTGTACATCCTTTACCATTTTAATTCAAATAAATTCGAAGCAGTCATTCAATCCTTCTTAATCATTAAGTTCAATCCGAATGAATCTGAGGCTTATTCTAATAATCTCATTCCTTTCCAATCTGTGAGTCTACTCCAAACAAATCCGAGGTTTGCTCAAACAAGGTTTTCAATTCTTCTTAATCAATGCGGTTTCTCGAGGTTTAATCCGAATAAGCCCAAAATAAACTTTCAAACTTTTTCAATCCGTGCATGATTCAGAAACTCATCTGGAAAAACTTTCAGCCTTCTCAATCCGTAAATTCAATCCAAACAAATCCAAAGTTAGTCCAGATAAGGTTTTCAATCCTTCTTAATTCGTGCAATTTCTCAAGGTTTAATTGGAACGAATCCGACAACAATCCGAAACAAGCTGTCTAACTTTTTTAATCCGTGCTTTCAATCCGAATAATTCCAGAATATATATGACTTTATATATATTGATACGAGGGGCGTTCGATAAGTAATGCAACACATTTTTTTCTTAGAGCAAGATAGTTTTATTCAGGATTCAAATACCATATTGTTCCCCAAATCTTTGGCCATAAAACCCTATTTTTCGACTAATCTTCATTCAATTCTATAGTTTTACGCCACCTTAATGTGAGAGCCTGTATACCGCTGTAGTACCACTCTACTGATCTGTGTCTAAGCCAAGTTCTTACCGAATCAATAATTTCCCCATCATTGCTGTAGTGCTTCTCGTAAAGTCCATCCTTCAGTGGTCCAAAGAGATGGAAGTCAGAAGGAGAAGTACTTATCGAACACCAGTCGTATAAATGATATGCTTTAATTATACATGTTTTATCCTTTCAATAACATATATTGACCTGATCTATCAGTTATGTACAGGTATTAGCATAAAATGTTCACAGGTCATCACGAGGGATCAATTTGCGGCGATTACAGAAGTCAAACAACGTTCACCGGAGTCGCGACTTGGATGGGTGACCACTTGGAAATTTCCAAAAAAATGGTTAGGTTAGGTTAGGTTAGGTTCCTGATCTCTCCTCTTTAAATCTGCCCCCTCCCTTCTTTAAAGAAAGGGGGAGCCGGGAAGGAACAGTGGAGAGGGGGACCCTCATAGAGCGCCGACAAGATCGGACAGGGGGCCCTACCCTCTCCACTGTTGAGCAGGTACGCCTTGGGCGGAATCAGCGGCAAGGTAGTTGCCCGGCTGACCCGCCCTGGCTTGGGATGCGGGAGTGCGAATCTAAGGCTGGGAGCCCGTCAAACCCCCGGGAGCCCGACATCCCGGTTCGGGCGGCTGACTGTCCGTTGGCCGCTAACTTTCGGAGGGGAGTCTCTGCTTTCAAGACGGATTTTCTTCAAAATGGTGTTTCACCCCCTAAAACTGAAATTGTGTACAAACAAAAAGTCTTTTTGTGGTATAGATGAACTTTTCTATTTGTACACAAAGTTTCAGATTTTTTTTTATTTTTGAGTTACCTAGTGAGATATTTTTTGCTATAAATTCTTTACAGTGTTTTAAAGATGTTTGTTAGCATCAAAGTCTTAAATTGTTTATCAATTTAACTTATGACATACTCTAACCCCAATTTGTGTCTTAAAGTTTGATAAATAATTGGTATGCAATTTGCGTGAATTGGTAACTGTAAAAATTGACATAAAAAATGTTATTAAGCATCAAGCTGCCGCTGTTGACCGGTAATAGCGATTATCTTTTTATCATTATATTTAACAATTTTATCAGTCCTAATTTTACTTATATTTGTTTAAAAATTTAATAAGTAGATTAAGTTAAAGTATTTTTTTTTTCTACATTTTAATATAAGAAACTAATAATATCGTCTTAAATTAATGGCAACTTAGGATTCGGAAAACAAAAACAAATTTAATTTCTTTTTGTTATATAGTTAAATGTAAATACCATAGATAGTTTTTTATTCTTTTCACGGTAAAAAATAACGTTTCTTTAATATTTTTCAAAGCTCAATTAAAAACCAAATTTATTCTAAAATTTATCCTTAAAAATTTGCCTTTCTAAGCTACTTAGCTCATAGCTTGATACTGTCATTAACTACATTTACACTGCTCGATTTACGCCGAAGTCATAACATCAATGTTATAAAATTGATCAATCATGAGTATTCTTCTGAAGAATGGAACGATTGTAAAGTAAAAAAACAAAATGTTATTAAACCTGATTAATGGTGACGTGTAAACGTAGTCTTTTTCTAAATAACTGAAATCTATTTCGAGTCAAGTCTCAGAGTTAAGTGTTGAAGAGACACAATCGTATGCGTTTGTGCGTGTATGCGTTTGTACGTGTGTGTACTGGCGTGTACGTATGTGTCTGTATGTTGTTTAGATAAAAATTTCCCAAAATAAGTCTTAATACTTAATAATAATTTCCTAGGTGAATTTGTAAACATTTAGTAGTTCTCCCAAACTGCACATCACAACTTGCTGGACTTAAAACGCAACTTTTAAAGAACCATAAATAAATATCACGCAATTAAATTGCTAATCAGTTTAATAATTTTGATGCTTACAAACATCGCTACGATCCCTATAATCCTGAAAACCGTAAAGAATTTGTTACGAAAATTGTTATCTCGGTTAGAATTAGAATCTGGATCTTCTTATATCTCATATGAAAAGTAGCTAGTTCGATCACAGAGGCACTTGGCAATATTTATCGCAGCAACCGATAATGTTAAATGAGCGTCTTTTTCAGTTGACGCGTATATACGATATAAACGGCATCTTAATATAACCGGAAATTGTATCAACAAATTTAAAATATATATAAAAGAATGGTTATGTCAGTCAAAAACAGATCTTATAATTAGTGTTCAATAATAATTTCCTAGGTGAACAAATTATTGAATTAATTAGCAATAATTTAATTTTATGATATTACATTTCTGGCTCTACTTAAAAGCTGCGTTAAATCCGGCAAACATACGACGCCTAATTTGGGGAAATTAATAAATGTTTGAAAATATACCTGGAAATTATTATACTTATGGGAATATTTATTAATGAACATTAAGATCTGCTTTTGACTGGTATGACCAATCTTATAATTTAAATTTATTGATACAATTCCAGGTCATATGAAGACTTCGTTTATATGTCTTAAAACAAGCTAAATTGCATATTAACCAAACTTACAATTTGCGTTTCTGTAGATCGCGGAAGCTCGTCAAAACTGTCTTCGTGTCCGTCAATAACCATCGGATCATCTTCCACTTCGATGTCCTCTACTTTAATGTGATCCTCCATTGAATCAATGGTCGAATGCTTCGGCAGAAAAGGGATCATCGACGGTTCCTTGATATATTCAGTAGTGTGTACTCTGGTTTCGATATGGCACCGTTGCATCCGCGTCTCGACCCTGGTGTAGAGATTGCGGTTGTTCTCCTGGTTTCTTTGTTCCCCAGAAAGACCACGTATCTCCAAATCGGTGGCAGTTTTTATAAGCGAGGGGAGATGTTCTTCCGCTACATCAATAGATCCTCTATACATAAAGTCCAAGAGGCATTCCATTTCCTCGACAGCGACACCTGAGCGATAAAAATGTATCAGATGGGATGCATTTTAATTCATTCACGCAAAAGTGTTATCAAGTTTTCTCTAAAATAAAAGTGGCAGCAATTTTTTTTTCTTTCTATTTTTATTCATTTTTGCGTGTTTACTACCATTAGATTCCTCAGAAAAAGTAAATACGGATAAGCAAATACGGATTCCAAAAAGGATATGTTTCTTTTAGTAATCTTTTGAAATCTGATTTTTTTGTTAAAATGGGACATATATTATTTATTCTATGTATACAGAGTGTCTCAAAATAATCACTTATGCTCTCGTGGGTTGATAGAGCAAGTCATACTAAGAAGAAAAGTCCTTTACCATTTTTCATTATTTGCAATAGTTATCGAAATAAAAATTAGTAAAGTTTGTCAAATGAGCGCGTATTTTCCCTACCCACTGCATGCGGAAATCATTCGTCCGTTGCCAAACTATAGGCAGCCGCGGCAGGCGGCGCGGTGAGACGGATAAGACAGCAATTGCTGCTTTTCCCTTCTCACCGCGTCGCCTGCCGCGTCGGCTGCCTATGGTTTGGCGACGAACGAGCGGTCCTCGTGTGCGATGGGTAGGGAAAGTATGTACTCATTTACCGACTATATTAAATTTTATCTCGGTAAGTACTGCACATTTTGAAAAATGGTAAAAGAGTTTTCTTCTCAGTTTTATTTGCTTTATCAACCCACGAGAGCATAAGTGAATATTTTGTGACACCCTGTACATTATGGGATTAATAGTGCATAATTAAATTTGTAATTTGAATGAAATCATGTAATACCAAAAGCTTTGTAGCGCGCATGTAGCGCATGCCTGTTTTGTTTAGTAAATAAAAAATCCACGCAAAATTAAAAACACCGTTTTTTCTAATCTTTAAAAATTATAATTTCGGCAATATTTTATTTAAAAAAATGAATATATTTTTTGCAATAATTAATTTTTTTGTTAAATTAATGTCACAATAAATTAAAAAAAGATAATTTTTAGTATATTTAAAATTACAAAATCTTTTAATGTGTCAGTAATTAGTATTTATCCAACACAAATAATTCTAAAAAAAAAAACTGTAGACTTTTACATTTTTGAAGTGTTGCAATACATCCAAAAAAATCTGAGAAATTTTTTAGAAAGTTATAAAATTATATAAAAATTTAAAAAAATTTTAAATTATACAAAGAATTTGAAGAAACAGTTTCACTAAAGACATTATGTTTCGCCAAAATGTCATCAATGTATTGTATACCTTTTAAAATGAGAATGGGTTGTTCCCCATAATGTTCCTTAAATACCCTTTCAAAATAAGGGCTACATGCTGCTAATACCAATCTATGGGCCCTCAACATGCCACCCTGACAAGCTAAAGTCGCATCTGTCAGGGAACCACTCTTGTAAAGAGCTTCAAATAAACCCGACAGATTCGCCAGGTGATTATTCCATGTAAGATTAAATGTTTTCTCGCCCATATTATTATCGAGTATTATTGACCTAAAACACAAAAATTTTATATTTTTACAACATTGTAGTAAGACGAACTAACTTTAATGTTAAAAAATAAAGGAAAGGAGGGGGTTGTGGAATACTATCATATTTTTTAACAATAACTTAGTAAATATTGTATAGCCACGGAGTTCTTGCAATCACTCTATAGGTAGAAGTGTATCGGGTACACATAGAACGAACATAATTTAAAATCTATTAACAAGAAAAAAGGATGCGTTCGTGGAATAGCAGAAGGATCGTGGAATACTAACAAGTAATGTTATGAAAAGCACTTTTATTTATAAAAAAAATAAATTAATTAATGATTTTTCGTAAATTTGATACATAAATAAGTGCCGCAAAAGTAAATTTTATGAATATTTTATAAAATATATTTTATCAACTTAAAAACTTTTTTAATCTTTTAACTGTGTTCGGCTTTTTTCGATCTCAATATTTTTGGGAAATTCTCGTGGTATTAGATTATCCCCAGCAAACACAAAGTTACAGTTATATAAATGTTAGTTGTAATTTTCAACTCAAGAATGTAATTATTATATAAAGAGTGTGTTATACAGGGTGATTCAGTTGTAACCAGTTGTCCGTCAAGGGACGTATTCCTGGTAGAATTCTAAGACGATTTTTCCTTTGTCAAAAATTTGGCAAAGGCTTAGATTTCGAGCCGATTAAGTTAGCGTATCACGGGTCGAATACAGAAAGTACGCAGGGCCAGCGCACTCACCGTTACGCGTAAGTATTCTGTGAGGCGCCTGCTGCGCTCAACTGATACGCTTAGCTGATACAACACGCAAGGTCTCTCTTCCCCCCCCCCTCTTTCTTTGTCACATTACAATGCTAACTTTAACTTAAAAATATAATTATGTTCCGTCTTGATTTTAATGATTTTGATAAGAGAAGTGCCAGGAAACTTTTTTGTACAATCAAAGAATCAAACAAAGAATTGTACGAAATCTACATAAGTACTTATGATACATTTCGAGTTTTTAGAAACAGTTAGTACTTTAACTGAGAGGGTTTCCGGATGGATGCCACGTGCGTGTTGGGCACTTTGCCGACGTTTTGCAAACATTGCATCTTGCATCATCAGGGCTGAGAGCACCGATACTGAGCTCCCTTCGGTTGTGGTGGTTCTTATATATCCCCGTTGCGCCCGGTGGAGGTGGGGTGGGGGGGTTTGATTTGGTCAGCCAATCAGAGCGTTTTGATTGATCGGCCAGTCAATTAAAAAGTTAGTACTTTTCTTATCACAGAGAGAGAGAGAGAGAGAGAGAGAGTGTGCGTGCGTGCGTGAACAAGTTTGGACATGTTTACTTACGTATTGTAATACATTGTAATATTGAAATGTGATACTAAAGTGATGATTTACAAGAGGATCAAGAAATCTATGATCTGTCTCATCGTTGAGGCAACTAACTGATCATTGTACAGAATAATACGTAAGTAGCATTGTGATGTGACAAAAAGAGAAAGAGAGAGAGAGGGGGGGGGAGAGACTCTTGTATGTTGTATCAGCTGAGCGCAGCAGGTGCTTCACAAAGCACCCGCGCGTAACGGTGAGTGTGCCGCCCCTTTACACCTTCTGTATTCGACCCGTGATACGCTAACGTAATCGGCTTATATCTCTAAATTTAAGCTTCTGCTAAATTTTTGTCAAAGGAAAAATTGTCTTAGAATTCTACCAGGAATACGTCTCCTGAAGGACAACTGGTTATTCTAAATCACCCTGTATAACAGTTACATTATTGAGTGGAAAATTACAATTAACATTTATGTTGTAACTTTGTGTTTACTGGGTCGTTACATTCTTGCATATTGTAATCATTACTCTATCCAATAAAATGTGTCAAAATATTGTAGATATTTAAAAAAATTGCAAAGCTTGAACTTGTTCATATTACTCTTATACCACAAAAATTTTTAAAGAGCGTTTGGATCGAAAAAAAACCCAAATACGGATAGAAAATAAAATAAACTCTTTAGCTCACAAACTTAAGAATAGAGGGACTTAGCATCCTACGGAAAATCCTACTTTAAGCAAAAGGGAGTATTCTCTCAGGCATGCAGGGGAAACCGTTCTCCGCCATATTGGTTAAAAAAAAATTATACATAGATATGTGTCAGTGACATCCCGTTTGTGCAAGTGTGACAGCTATAAAGTTAGGTTAGATACTCGAACTCATTTGTCTTATTCATCAACGTTAATTCATTTTTTTTAAATAAAAATGGTAAAATGCATAGTACCAGGATGTTTCATGACAAATTCTTCAGACAAATATAAAAATAAATTTCAGAAAGTATTGGAACAAAATATAAAAATTAGTTTCCACAGATAAAAAATTATATTAATCTTATTAATACGTAATATTTTATTTTTATTAATATAAAAAAATATTTTTTTTGTTGATACTATTGATGTATGTGTTTGTTGATACTTTATTTATTTAAAGCAAAAAAGAAAAAAATTATTTTAAATTATTATTTTTTATTTTAACAAAGTTTATTTTTTAGTTTGTTTTTATATGTAAAATATTATTTAATATGTTATACTAGTTTATTACATTGCTTCGGAAATAGTCGTCCATGGGATATCCATTTATGAAACTAGATATTTTAGCATGTGCATAGGATATTAGATAGATATCCAATGGACATCTCAACGGATGTTAAATGGACATGTAAAAAAGGCACACCAATTTTTAATTTATAGAGGATATTAGGATAAATTTTTTTAGTTTATTTCTTTTTTAGACTTGGTAACAATCGTTGTTCGCGGGTCTTCAACATCGTCGAAGAGTGTCTTGGCGGTGCCTCTACGAGATGTTTTCCTCACATCTAAGCGCTCCGATGATCATCACCACTTCACCTACGTCACCAAAAAGCTCTTACAAACGAAATAATAATATATTAAGAAAGGTTTTGGTCGATATGAAAATGAGTATGTATTTTGTACTGCTTTTTATCCTTAAGAATAGTTGTCGATGTTGTTACGCTTTATTGCTGTGTAAAATATCTGTGCAACAACACCAACAACTATCGTTTAACGACTAAGAACAAAAAGCGTGTGCAGAATACATACTACCTCCAAGAAAATTAAAACCATTCTTAATATATTACTGTTTCGTTTGTGAGTCATGCTTTTCAGCGACGTAGCTAGGCTAGGCTAGGCTAGGTTAAGTCGATGGTTGATGATGATGATCGTCGGAGCGTTCGAAATTGTAAAACGGCAGAGGCACCACCGAGACGCTCTTCGACGATGTCGAAGACCTGGGAACGACAATACTTACCATGAAGTATATGGCTATTCGTTGGTTGAATCAGCAGTTCTCACAAATTTTGCGGACCGGGCCGAAAAACATGTTCGACGGTCACGGCTTCAAACAATATTGAGCAATATGGCGACAGCAAAACAAAAGAAATCGGACGCGAATTACGTATGCAGATGCAGCGTTGATAGACAGAAAACGAGCAAGAATAACACATGGACATGCAAACGTGTCCATTTATGAACTTTCTACAATAAGCTCAGGGAACTGTAACTGCATAGGCTGGGAAGAAAAAAGTTGGTCACAAAAAATGTTTCGTGCACCTTAGCGTCGCCATCTTGGATACTGATTTTATGCTTGTTGTTCATCAAATGTTAAACAAAGATAAAACGATACATACTGGCATTTTATCTTGGTCTAACATTTGGTCAAAGATAGCAACGCTATGGTCCACGGGACATTTTTCGTGACCACTTTCAATCTCTGCTCTTACGTCTTCTTAATCTTACTTCATGAATAAGTTATCACTCAGTGTCATAGGTCGTAAACCGTAAGAATTGATCAATCACAGTCGAATATACTTTTAACATTCGATTGTGATTGATCAATTCTTATGGCTTACAACTTATGCCATCGATTAATAGCTTATTATAGAAAGCTCAAAGATATCCCTAAACTGTCCACAAATGTATATCCTATAGCTTACAATGGTCCAGGATCCCGACAAAAAGTGGACACAAAATAGATGTCCGTAGGATATCCTGTACTATCTGGAAAACTTTTTAAAATAACTTTTTTGCTTCTAATAAACATTAAACGACGTTGACAATGAGGTAAAGTGGCAAAAGAGATGCAGATGACAAAGTAGATTATATTTTTAGCTTTAATTTTGATAGAAGAGAAGGTGGGGTATTACGGTCCCCTATTTACGTTTGGTACAGCTTTATTAATAATGAATATTTTAAATTGAAAATTTTGTGATTACGTTAGTAGTGATGTGGTATAAGAAGTTGCGAGTTTGCTCTCCGTGCCAAAGATCCGAGTTTAAATCTAGAACAATATATAACTCTAAACCGGTTTTTAATTGATTTAAAAATTGATCTCCACCTTCTGGAAAACAAAGGCGAACTACCGAAAGCAACTCTGACCAGGAAAGTCTCTTCTAATAGATCGTTCAAAACCGGCGTGCGTTAAAACTATAAATCCCATGTATCTACAGATATATGCAGAAAATATCGCCTACGCGCTGACATATGGCACGCAAAGAAAACTGATTGCATTAATGTTATTCACTCAACTTCAAATGTAAAGTTATAACATTTTATTGCTTCGAATGTTCATGTTCTAGTATTTATAAAAATGTGACAACACTACGTAATGGATTAACAAGAAACACGAGTGGTAATGTGTCTAACCTATAAGAATAATAAATTTGTAAACTCTTGTTTGTTTCTAAAGCAAAATATAAAAAAGGGAAACAATCAATTACGAGCAAATTAATAGATAGTGTAAATTACATAAACAATAAGGATTTATTCTCCCAAACAATATTACGTATACATTTTAACTATACTTATTGTTAGTCTTTTTCAGCTTAATATGGAACCTATTAACTATTCTGATACTAAACCTATTTGAAATTATTGAATAATTGATTAACAATTTTAAGTACGACATCAAATTCTAACATGCAAAGAACCTATATAAACTAGAGCTGTTACTTTTAACTTATTTTAAAGATTTAAAGCTCTGAAAGAATTTGAAGTTAACTTCGATGTTTCGAAGTTTAAAGCGCCTTCGAAGTTCGAAGTTAACTTTGAAGGTGCTTACAATTTAAAAACTTCAAAATTTGAAGTTACTTTCAAAGTTTTAAAGTTTCGAAAAATATACTCGTGCAAATGATAAATTTATTCAGAAAATATTACAAACATTGAGCATAAAAAAGTAGATATCCTCAAAATGTGTGAAAATATTTCTAAAAAATTTGAAAGGATTATAATATAAACCATTACATATTATTAATTAAACTCGATACATTAGAAAAAATAATGATTAACAAAACAATCCAACAAATTAAGAAGATTAAAAAAAGCAAAATAAATTTATTCTCAAATGTATGAAAAAGAAATAATAATTTAATATAAATGCTTCAACATTACTAATTATAAATTTTCCTTAGCATAAAACAATAATGTTAAGGATTGGAAATTGAAACAAAATCGATGAAAATGATTAAAATGTGAAATAAATCACCAACAACATAATATGAAAATATCATAAAATCTGATAAAAATTAATATAAAAATGAACATAAAAAATACAACGTCTATAAGAAGCTATAATTTCTAAGAGGTCAGAAATCATGTCGGATCAAAAGATCAACAAAGGATCACGTAAACAATTGCATGTTTGAATATTTTTGAGATGGATAAATGAAAAATGCAATGTAAAAGTAATTTCAAAAAAATTATTTGCTATAATGTTGCTGTTTTGCTTAAAAACCGTTCTTAGATATATTTATAAAAGATAATTTGTTTGTAACAATTTGTTGCAAAATTGATTTTTATAATGAGCTTACGTCAGAAATGTTTTCTTCATGCAATAGTTTTTTCTAATTGCTATTTTTTGGGTAATCTTGCTGGACTAGCCTTAATAGATTAAGAAGATTAAGAAATAAGAAAAAAATAAATTGATTCTGAAATAAATGAATAAAAATAAATGAATAAAAAATTAATATGAATTACATGGTTTTGACATGGATTCTTTAACATAAGACAATCTTATAAATGAAAAATTCAGATAAAGTCAATTAATAAAACAAATAAAAGCGATTAAAAATACGTATTTTTGAATTTAATCACATAATTATAACATTAAAATATTTTTTTTCTAATTTCGTCACATGATTTTATAAATGTGTACCTATCACTATTTTTACTATTGCTATTATATTTACTGTTACTATTATATTAATAATTGTATAAATTTTTAATTTTCGAAACTTTAAAGTATCGAAATTTCAAAGGTTTAAAGCTTCAAAACTTCGACTTCCTAAGCATTAGATAATTAATCGCAGAATAAAAATTAAACTAAGATAAAATGGTGTTGTCAGGAATGTCTCTATATGTCATAGCTGTACATCAAAGATGACTGTGAGAATTTTCTTATTTGTTGGTCGATAAATAATATCAATATTAAGGTGTATACAAAAATCTTTAGTATTATATAGTGTTACACGCGAGTGAGTTTGTTTGGAATATTAAAATAAGAACCATAATAATTCAATATTTCTGTTACGATTCAAACCGTTCTTCTGTTCTTTTATAGGAATTATTTCAGAAATAAGTCTTTTATGATAACTATTTTTATAATCAAGAATTTTAACATTATTTCAATCCATATTATGAATAAAATTTATATGTTAGCCAAATATCTATCTGGGTCCAATTTTATATTACTTTTATGTCCTTTTAAACGGATATTTAATTATTCCGTTTCATTTACATAAGAAACGTCACAATCATTGCAATAAGTCTTATAAACAACGTGAGCCTTATTCCTTATAAAAATAGATTAAAAAGATTGGTTTTGTTTAAAAAAGCACAATGTATTGTTATAAAATTACATATTTATTCAATAAAGAGCATAGGCGCCGACTTAGTGGGGGCAGAGCATTTTTGACCCCCACAATAATTATGACCATTTTATTTTTTTAAAAAAGATTTTTTAACTGAAAATAATTTTTGTGATCAAAATTATAAGAAAGCGTCGGCTAAGCGATACGCTACGTTAGCGCAGCGATTTAAAAGTGGCGCGTCGTTTTGTTGTGAACAGATTAGGCTTGTTTTCTATTCCTGCACTAGACTGCACTGGAACGATCTTTCTTGCTTTAACTAACTTTCAAATATATATCTATTTCATTTTAAGTGCACACTAATTCAGGGAGTTCAGGAACAGAAAACAAACGGATTCTTATTAGAAGTTCCCTAGATATGGTGCTGCCGCCAACAAAAGTTGGACAGCCTTAGCACAATTGGGCAACCCTGCAGCAGGGTCCTGCCGCTCAACAATTGAATGCTGCAAAAATTAGAAGAAAGAGTTAATGGTTTGCATCTGTAGCAAGATACAAGGTTCATGTTCTAATTTTCGTGTAAAATAGATGTTTGAAATTTTAGAGAAGTCTATGATTATAAAATGGATAAGTTCCTCTTGTGTACGTCTGGTACCGGTACCAGAAAATATATTAGTGAACCCAATAAATCTACCGACAATCAAGCCTACTACATCAAAAAGACTCATATAACACTAACAAGTCTATACGTTGTTTTTTATCGTCTTGGATTAAAAAATTTCCGTGGTTAATATATAATAATGAAAAGAAGGTAGCTTTGTGTAATGTGTGTAAGACTATGAATGAGAAAAATATTTTGACATTTTCCTCAAAAATAGAAAATGCGTTTATTGAGAGTGGATTCAAAAACTGGAATAAAGCGATTGAGAGGTTTCGAATTCATGAAATGTCAGCATGTCATAAAGAAGCTGTATTAAAATTTACCAGCATAAAAACAAATGTCAATGTAACAGCAAATATATCGAGTGAAAAATTACGGCAAATGAAGGAAAATCGTGTCTGTTTGTTGAAAATAATATCGTCGTTACGTTACCTCGGCGTTCAAGGCATTTCAATTCGAGGTCATACTGATGAAAGAAGTAACTTCAGCAACTTATTAAATTTGAGATCCGAAGATTCAGTAAAATTACAAAAATGGATGAACCGAGATTCGTATAAATGGATTAGTCACAAAGTCCAAAATGAAATTTTGAACATAATGAGTCATTCTATTTTACGTAAATTAATTCAAAACATAAAAAATGTAATTTACTTTTCTATTATTGTGGATGAAACGAATGACATCGCTACTAAAGAACAGTTCAGCTTTTGTATCAGGTACGAAAATTAAAAAGAATTACTTTATATATCATTTTTTTTCTTTAAATAAGTTATATGAGTTTATTAAAATATTTATTGATAGAAAATTTGACTAAGGGAAAGCAAATGTTTTAACAAAATTGAAATAAAAACTTATTTTTTCTCTTAGATTAAAGCTATTACAGTATAATAATTTCGACTTAGATTTATTAGGTCTATATCTAATACTATGATCATGACATTTAATGATCGATTTTAGCTCTATTAATTAAGTGTTACCAATTCTGTTTGCATTTTATGTTTGTGAATGATTTCTTAGAAGTAGAAGAAGTGTTTCTTGGATTTTACAATACCGACAGCACAACATCAAAAATCTTGACAGATATAATTCTTGATATTTTACGTCGTTTTGATTTATCAACCTCTAATATTCGTGGACAATGTTACGACGGTGCAGCAAACATGTATGGTATTTTCAATGGAGTGCAAGCCAAAATTTTAGAGATTGAAAAAAAGGCTCTTTTTGTTCACTGCACTGCGCACAATTTAAATTTAGTTGTTCAAGATTCAATCAAGTCCATAACGGAATGTCGAGACACATTAAATATCGCAAAAGATTGAATAAATTTTGTAAAAGATTCTCCCAGAAGGTTGGCAGTTTTTAAAGGTACATGTTGTTGCGTCCGCGTGTTGTTCACCCGTTATATTGCTAAAATGTGTGCCGCCCCTATTCGCAATCGTGTACGTTCGAATTCGCAGGAAAATAATACGAATCGGTTTTCAAACTAAGCAGATTTATATACAGCAACTTTATATACGACAGCAGTCTATATAAGTTTAATAGATTTGTCTCTTTAAGATTAGTCACACGTTAATTTCTCTTGCGTGATTTATCTGAGCCACTTTCTCGTTGGCTGTTATCATCTTGCTGTTATCAAGTTATTTGACAACCGAGCATAACAAGTGCCGCGGACGCAATAATATTTTAAGAAACAAAAACTTTTATCATTATTTGTTTTTTTATTTAAATATAATAACTATATATATTACCAATTAATTTTGTTGCTGTTATTTTAATTAATATACAGGTATAAAACAAGAAAATTTGAACAAGAAGGCAAATTTAAGACCATTTTGCCCTACTTACTGGACAGTACGATACCAATCTTTGCATTCAATTTGTGAAAACTACAACACTTTGAGAGAATTTTTTAGAGATTATTCTTCATCTGATACATCCGACGCGGCTGCAAAAGCAAATGGTTTTTTAAAAAACATAGACTCGTTTGATTTTTTTTTGTTTACAATATCTCTTTTACAAAAAGTTTTCGGTCATTTAGATGCGACCAATACTGCTATACAAAAAAAACAATTTTATTTTGGAAATGTAAAATTATTAATTCAAACTTTACGTGATACTATAAAAAGTTTTAGAAATCAGTTTGAAGAATTTTGAAAAGTAGTTAATGAGAAAAAGATTATATTCGAAATTGATTCGCCCAAACTAAAACGCAAGAAAAAAATACCAAAAAAATTCGACGAATCTCAAAATAATTTGAAAGATTATTATACAAATGTTGAAAATAAGTATAAGAGACTATATTATGAAATAACCGATAACATTGTTAATTGTTTGGAAAGAAGATTTGATACAGAAATAAATATGTTTTTAATGAAAGCAGAAAAATTTGTTTTGGGAGATGATGAATTTCAACGTGATATCTTAGAGCATTTTGGTTCGGATGTTGATTGCGAACGATTAATTTTGCATCGTAATATGTTGTATGACATTATACAAAAAAGAAAACCAAGTTTAAACGGTGAATCAATGACGAGTTTTGCTGATGTAGTTCGTTTGCTATAGCAGGAACGACATATAGCAGATTTGCTGCCAGAGTTAGTCAAGTTTATAAAATTAATTTTAATAATTCCTGTAACTACATGTACAGCCGAACGTTCATTTCCTTCTTTAAAAAAATTACTTACTTATTTACAAAATACTATGACACAATACCGGTTAAATTCTTTAAGTATTTTGCATGTGCATATGGAAGAAACAATGAAATTAGATTTAAATGCTATTGCTGACGAATTTATTAATCAAAACAAAATTCGACAAACTTTTACTTATAAATTATTTTACGATAATAATATAAATTATTAAACTTTTTTTTCCTTTTGTGCAATAAATATTATGTTTGTACATTTTCTATTCTCTGCACACCAAAAAATATTTTGTTTTTGCGTTAAAATCATTCCTTGCTCCAATTTTTATATAAAACTTTTAACATACTTGAGTATTATTTTAACATAATGTAATTATGTTATTTGAATATTTTCCGTTGAATTTTCATTTAACATTTTTTAGAGTAAAAATAACATAATTTTTATGTAAATGACCAAATAATATACGATGTGATTTTAAAATGTGATTTTAAAATGTATGTACAATCTCAAAGAAATGAATAATACGAGTATGTACGTGTTTACTATTATAAATGTTAATTTTACTGAAAAAATATACTTCTACAATTTGTTTCCGCATTATGTCAGTGTTATATTTTTCTTGTGTTAATTTGTTACATAATATTTGTGTTATTTTTTAACATATTCATCTTGAGTTCAATTAACAGAAAAATTTCGATGGACCGTTTGGGACATGTGAAATATGTTAAATTTAACACAAACTTTTTTTATTGTGTGGTCCTTTCAGTACATAATTTGCATATTTATGTACAACTTCTACCGGCCTCGTCCCACCCGTCCCCCGGTAATGTAAAAATTAACAAAAAGATCATTACTTGAAATGCTTTCGCTTTGCCCTCACAACATTTTTTCCAAGTCGGCGCCTATGATAAAGAGAAAATATTGCAAGATATACGCATATGTAAGGATATATGTACATATAATTGTTCCGTATGTAGACTGCAGTATTGAAAATTTATAATAGGGGAAATCGAAGCTAATTGACATTTCAGATAGCATAAAACTTTGCAACAATATTACAACAATGCCTCATATACAAACCTGATGTATTATAACACTAGTAAAATAAATTTTTAAGACTTCCGGAATGTATTAATATTCTTTAATATGAGTAAATAAAATTAAGTAACGTGTTAATTACTAATGAGAGTAAAGTTTTTTGCTAGTCATATACTATTTTATGTATTAAATACAATTTTTATTCATAAAATAATTGAAATAAAGCAGATGGGCAATCGAGGTTAGTTAACTCCGAGATTAACCCATAGAGGAGAAAAAGGTGTTATGGCTACTGTCGACAACATGGTTACCTTTGTTGTCTCCGTCCCAATCAGCACACAATATTTTTTAAATGTTTTTTTAATATTTATTTAATATTAATTTTTCATTGTACAATTCATTATAACAAAAATATTTATTAAACATTTATTAAATATTTATTTAACATTAAATATTTAAAATAATGATTTAGAGAAAACATTTATTTAATAATTATTTAATATTTATTTAACATTTGTTTAACATTAATTAAATATAATAAAACATTAATTAAAATAATGATTTGGGGAAATATTTATTTAACATTTATTTAATGTTCATTTAACGTTTATTTAATATTTATTTTACATTAATTTTTTATTTGAAAAAACATTTTTTAAAAACATTAATATAACATTTATTCAACATTAATTTAATATTTATTTTACATTAATTTTTCAATTAAAAAAACATTTTTTAAAAACATTAATTTAACATTCATTTAACATTAATTTAATATTTATTTCACATTAATTTTTCAATTAAAGAAACATTTTTTAAAAACATTAATTTAACATTTATTCAACATTAATTTAATATTTATTTCACATTAATTTTTCATTTGAAAAAACATTTTTAAAAAACATTAATTTAATATTTATTTAACTTTAATTTAATATTTATTTCACGTTAATTTTTCATTTAAAAAACATTTTTTTAAAAACATTAATTTAACATTTATTGAATATTAATTTAATATTTATTTTATTTTTTTTAAATAAACGTTTTTTAAATAATTCATGTAAAAATAAATACTTAAACAATATTAAATAAACGGTTTTTAAACGTTTATTTAATATTGTTTAAGTATTTTTTTTATGAATTATTTAATTAAACAAATAATTTTAGTAAGCATTTTTTAAATGTTTATTTAATATTTATTTAATGTTTATTGAATATTAATTTTTTTACTTATTTTTCATCTCTATAAAAATATCTTTATTTATTATTTATTTAACATTTAAGCTATTTATTTTTCAATTATTATTGATTTTAAAATTCGTTTAAAAAATGTTTCAATAACATCTATGAAAATCAGTAAAAAATTAACTTAATTATATATATTTATATAAATAATATACTTTAATTATATATATTTTGTCTTTTCGATAACATATATTGACCAGATCTATCAGTGATGCACATGTATTAGCACAAAATGTTTATAGATCATCACGAGGGATCAGTTTCGCAGCGATCAAGCAACGTTCACCGAGGTCGCGACTTGGATGGATGACCGCGTGGAAATTACCGAAAATAAATTCTTAAGATAAAACCTGAATATTAAAAAAGGATTTGTTTAATGTAAAAAAGGGCGTAAATCCATTAATTTTTACGTTTTCGAAAAATTTTTTTATTGCAAAAGTTTTTAAAATATTTTTTTTTTTTTTAATAGTGTTTTGCTCATTTATGTTTCGTTTAAAAAAATGTTTTTTTAACGTTTAATAAACGTTTTCTTTAAATGTTTAAAAAATGTTTTTATAATATTTAAAAAACTTTTTTTTAACGTTAAAATAAACATTTTTTAAATGAAAAAAAGGACACTTAACCCATTATTTTCAATGTTTTTATAAATGTTTTTAAAAATGTTTTTAAAAACATTTTTTAAATATTGTGAGCCGATTGGATTTATTAAGTGACGTATTCTAACAATTGCTTATGGAGTTATTCATTTAGTAGTCCGCCGTTTTTTAGTGATGCTAATATGACAATGCATAATAAGTGACAATTGTTATAAGGCATTTTTACTTTTGAGCACTTCTAAACTTTTTCAAGGTACACCTTTCATCTTTAATTACTTATACTTCCTCATTATTCTTATATTTGATTGTATTATCACACGAATGTACATACACTTGAGTGTTTCTTTTGTTATTTACCTTTTTATTCAGCTATACACATTTCGAATTATACAAAGTTAAAACAATAACATGGAATTTTATTAATATGGCTTTTTAAGCAAAATTTTTATATCGAAATATTTCTTCGATAAATCGATTGTCATTCTAAAGAGCGGTATTTAGAAACATTAGAGACATCATTTTATGCTTGTTGTTTCATGTTAAACAGGGATAAAATGATATTTCTAACTAAATTTTTAATGGTATTTTCAAAGTTTCTGAACGGAAAATTCTAAATCAGAAAAATTTTAAACAATAGAAAATTAAAAATAATAATTTTGTAACAAGATACTGTATTTCTTTTAACCTAATATTTAAACTAATTTTTTAAAATTATTTTTATAGATAGCCGTATTACAATAACTTTTTTTCTGCCATCAATTATGCAGGGCATTAGATTTTTATAAATCACGTACTAAATAATAAATATCTCTTACTTTGAGCATAGAATCTGTCAAACAACACTTTGACAAATGTAATCGTTTTAATAGAAAATATTAATTATAAATAAAATTATTTAATGAAATAAAAATAAGTGCCATATTACCCTCTTCTCCTCTACGTAAAGTTAGGCGCAATCATACTAACTTGTAAACATATAGTTTAGTATATACTGGGTGTCTGACAATTAATGATAAATCTCTCGCATGTAGATAGAATGAACCAAACTGAATCGAAAAATTCTGTACCACTTTGCGATAGTTAACAAATTATAAATTAATAAAAATTCCGAATTATTTAATAATTTCCGCCCACCGTCAAATCCAAGCGTGTAATCAAGATTGCCAACCGCAGGATGGGGTGTTTACTGCTTGTTGTAGGGAGCGGCAACAGCTACGCAGAAACGACGTAACGCTAGGCCCGCTCTGGGGAAAGTCGGTTTGGTCCATTCCATCTGCATGCAAGATATTTATCATTAAGTATCAGATATCAGATATCAGATGTACAGAGTGTTGCGTTCACATACATGTCGGTCTAACTGGTTGCCTATTCGTACAAGCGTGTATGGTGGTACACAACTGCGTACGCTTTGGCACGTCGGCAATATCTTACCAACATAGATGACATCTTAATTTTATCTTATCAATAGAATTCAATTTACGTTAATGTATCTAAAAAATAAAAACCATAACATTCTGACTATCGATAATATGTCTTTGTATTTTCTTTTAATCCTTAAGCAGACGCACCGTGGCACCAAGTGCCACAAAATTGTTTTCTTGAAAAATCATTGGTAATGCAGTTCTTTCTTCTATTACCGACCTTTTGTATTCCTCATTCAACATCTCAATAAATCCCATAAAATAGCATTGTTGTCGCACGTTTTCTATCAAGTAATTAACCTTTTATCCGTTTCGAAAACATTAAGATACGTTTTATGGCTCGCACTTCAAAATGTACGTAAAATCTCGTTTGTATAAATAATTGCATTAATACGAATTCATTCCCTACATTTTAATTTGTTTTTACTCGCATTACTGTTTAATATCTCTTTTCCCTGCTAATTTTGAATAAATTAGGTTACATTAGGTTGTGTTACATATAAACAGCCCAGACAAAATAAATGGAAACTATGTTCGAGACAGCCTAGACAAATCTTTCCCTTTTCCTGTCATAAGTTTCAAAAATATTCTAAATCGACAGTAAGTACTTGAATACATACATAAAGAAAAACAATTTTGATTATTTATAATTATTTTTATATTTTTAAGAGTTTTAAAAAGTTTGTTTTAAATCATTATCTAGTGACAACAGTTATTATTTTTCTACGTTTGATTTTAATAGATGTGTCTTTATTTTTAATTTTTAAGTTATGTCAAACCGAATTAATTTCATGAGAGCCCCGAGCTATTAACCTATTGACCCCGGTATTAGAGTAAAATAATCACGTTGCTGCATATTCTTATTTTGGTTATTATAAAATAAAATATAGTCAACAGGATCGTGGTAAGCGTTAACAAAATGTTAATATTTTTCACAAATCTTTTTGTTGATTATATAGAATTATAAATTCTTTTCCATAATTAAAGTATAGATAATAACGTAAGATAGAATTAATGAAAAACAAAAAGACGCAAAGACAAAAGAAAAACTCAAACCAAACGAAGTGAAAGGAAAAAAATGGTGCAGAAAGGAAAAAAATGAAAGATGCAAAAAAGTCATCAAAAAGTGAGGATAAAAAGGTCAGAAAAAGGGGGTAATCACTTTTGAATTCTGGTGTACAACCTATTAGAAGTTCGTTAAATTTCCTAAAGTCTATTGAATTCCTTAAAATCCAATGAAACCCGATATAATCTGATGATTTGTTTTTTTTTAGAGAGCTCTCTTAGCAATCGTAATGAATTCCAATAAATTTCAACAAAATCTAATGAAGTCCGTAGTCCAGTGTACACCTATTTTTTAAATGATTACCTCCTTGGGACAGGAGCAAAAAGTATTTAAATGAACTTTTTTCAAATAATACAGGCCGAGTAACGAGCAAAGGTTTGAGTGTGATAATAAATATTTCTCAAAGTAAGACTCGAACATCGCGTTTTAATTTTAACTACGAAAAACAAATATGGTTTTAACGCTCTCGTACTTAACCTGTTCTTGCGAGGCAGGAAAGAATCAGTCTTAAATTTTCCGATGTTGACTTTTTACATATAATTTTATTATATGATACTCGTAATGATGTTTTAGATATTGATTCAGTTACTAATTTATATTCGGGAACGTCCCAGTTGCGCACGAAATAAATCGGACACAACAAGTTGAATGAAACGGACACAGTGACAATCAGACACAGTGGGAAACGGACACACGGTGATTGCAATTGGACACGATGACAATCGGATACAGTCAGAAACAGATACAGTGACAATCGAACACAGTAAGAAACGGACACACGGTGGTAACAATCGGACACAGTAAACAACGGGCACAGTGATAATTGGACACTGCAAGAAACAGACACCCGGTGGTAACAACCCACACAACACAAGGATATCCTTTGGGCGTCCCATGAACGTCGCGGTTCGACATGTCTTAACGTCCAGTGACATACCAATTGTACCTTTTAGACGTCTAGGAGACGTTCTTTGGACGTACAATGTGCCACCTTCCGGCGCCAAATAAACGTCATTAAAACGTCTCGGTAGGATATAAAAAGGATTTTTATGGACGTTGTTTGGACATTATTTTATATTGCGCGATTAGGATTTAATAAAAAATGATATTTGTTAATAAAAGTAGTATTAACCCTGCCGAAAATGTACAATTAGAACCGATTAAAAAAAAAAATAATCCAAATTGATCGGGATTTCTGCATTGCACAAAAATACGGTGGTAAGACAGATTGAAAATAAGATCGGAATCCAGAAAGATTTATTAAAACAGAATACATTAATGTAAAACGTAATAAATGTTTAAGTTTACAAAAAAATATTTCTTGTATCTTTTTCGTTAAAAAAAATTAAAAAAAGATTAAATTTGAATTAAATATTTAATTTTTGTACAAGATTGAATAACATAACAAATTGTTATTTACATATAAAAATTATAAAAGTTTATGTGAAACAGCATTCCATACACACGTCACATTTGAAAAGAATGAGAGCAAGTATTCGTCTCGAGGCTACAACAAGAAGCTCCTAAAAATCTCACTGAAGTTATGAGCTAGAGAGTCGGCCGCGATGGCGCCTAGATATAACGCCTGTGGCCGCATTCGACTCACGAGAAAATCCCCCGCGGCGTGGCCGCCTAGTGGTGGTGCCAGCACTCACTTGTTAAATCCATTTCAACCCGAAATTACAGGATTTCATAAATTATAATTAAATCGAATTTTAATGTGTACATGTACGAGGTGTGTTCAAAAAGTATCGCGAATTTTGAATTTTCGCGGGTTACGTATATTCGAATTTCGATCTTTTTGTGGCGTTATGTTGGTACTCATGTCTCTCACTTATGCCGACAAGCTCGGCCATTTTGAATGTTCACTTAATTGTTGACAGCTGCTTTGCTTGCACGTGTTTTGGATCGTCTTCGATTTTTACCTATTCAAAAAAATGGATCAAAGAACCTGTATCAAATTTTGTGTGAAAAACGAAATTAAGTGCGCGGATGCATTCCGAATGTTGACTGTGGCATACGGAGAAGCTACCTTAGACCGAAGCAACGTTTATCGGTGGTACAAAATGTTCTCAGAAGGCCGAGAAGATGTGAACGACGAAGAGCGTGCCGGACGCCCGAGCACTTCAACAACAGACGAAAAAATTAATGAAGTGGAGAAAATGGTATTGGCCAATCGTCGAATCACCGTTAGAGAAGTTGCTGAGGACCTAAACATATCGATTGGCTCGTGCCATTCGATTTTTATCAATGATTTGGGCATGAGACGGGTCGCCGCGAAATTCGTACCAAACGCCCCTGCTCACACATCGTTGCTTGTGCGCGACTTTTTGGCCAAAAACAACACACTAATGATGCCGCAGCCACCGTATTCCCCAGATCTGGCCCCCTGTGACTTTTTCTTGTTCCCTAAACTGAAGAGGCCCATGAAAGGACGACGTTACGCTACGCTTGACGAGATAAAGACGGCATCGAAGGAGGAGCTGAACAAGATAAAAAAAAATGATTTTTTGAAGTGCTTCGAAGATTGGAAAAACCGTTGGCACAAGTGTATAATATCTCATGGGGATTACTTTGAAGGGGACAAAATAGATATTCATGAATAAATAAATAATTTTTGAAAAAACACAAAATTCGCGATACTTTTTGAACACACCTCGTATTTGATTCACATAATTATGTAAACAGATATAATTTTGTAAATCAAATATATATACCTTGCTGCTAGATGTATAATTACTTTCTTTATATTTTAAGTTTACGTTCCAAAACGTTTTTTCCGAGAAAAATTTTACTTGATATAATATACGTTATTATTTATTTATATTTTGAGTAGAATTTTCCTCACAAATAAAATGGCCATTAAATAGCATATTAAATTAATTGTTATAGTATTATACATATGTATTAAATATTATATAATTTAAATATTATATATAATAAAATATTAAATATTAATGAATAATATATTTTATTAAAAAGCTATATATTATAAACTAGAGAGATATTCGACCGATACATGTACCTAACATACAAATTCAAATAAGAAGGCCTATTCGGTCATAGCTAGATCTTAGTGCTTTATATACAGGGTGATTCAGAACGACCCATGTGTCCCTGTAAAGACGTGTTCTTGAATAAATTCTGAGACGATTTTTCCTGTACGAAAAATTTGTCCGACACTTACTTTTTGAATAATAAGAGGATAAAGTTAGCGAATCACGGGCCGTGTACACATGGTAGACAAAGGCGGCGCAACTCACCGTCCGACGCGGGCGCTTATCTGTGTCGGACGGTGAGTTGCGCCGCCTTTGTCTACCATGTGTACACGGCCCGTGATTCGCTAACTCTATCCTCTTATTATTCAAAAAGTAAGTGTCGGACAAATTTTTCGTACAGGAAAAATCGTCTCAGAATTTATTCAAGAACACGTCTTTACAGGGACATATGGGTCGTTCTGAATCACCCTGTATACGTGTGATTTTACATACTTTCTCAGACTCAACCAAACTACGCGCCGTTACTTTCGGTCATATAACACAGTTATGATCGAATAAGAGTTAGTAATATCACTTTTATTAAATTAAAATTAATTTAATAATACTTGATGCTTACTAGCATCTATATTAACCCTTCCCCCCCCTGAAAAACTGTAAAGAATTTATTGCGAAAAATATCACCTCAGCTATATATTTTATATTAAAGCTTATCGTATTATCAAAATTTATAGTTTATGTTTATATATGGTTAAATATATCTTTTGTATTAAATATTTTTTAACACAAAAAATTATCTTTATAACTTTATAATTTATAAAATTCTTGTGTTATAATAATAATGATAATGATGATAATAATAAAAATACTAACTTCGTTGACATATATGTATATAGCGAACCTTTTCGGAACGTACAACCGATATCCTCTGAACATTTAATGGACGTCCTTAGAACATCTTCGAAATGTCTTTTTTAATATAACGAACAGTCGCAATTTTCAAATGCATATTTATTACGTATGTCAGGAACATGTTTAATATACATAATATGTTAGATATCACGAATCATCCCAAATATGTCCTGCGGACGTCCTACAGACGTCATACTGCAGTTACGATAAACCAGGATGTCTTTCGAACGTCCGTAGAACGTCCTATAAACGTATGAGATAGTGGGATATTACAAGGACTTTTGTGGACATGTATTGGACGTCCGGGGACGTCCATGTGTTGTGTGAGAATTGAATACAGTGACAATCGAACATAGAAAGAATCGGACACAGTAAAAAACGGATACAGTTGCAACTTCTACACTAAACAATTTTTGATTTAAAACTTGGATTTGGGTTGGAGAAATAAATATATTTCCTAACTTAACCCAACCCTTCCCCTTTCAAGCATTTACTTTCCGAACGATAATTTAATAAATATTATATATTCACTTATCACTGAAATCAATTTCAATGTGTCCAATTGTCACTGTATTCGTTTCTTTCTGTATCCGATTGTTACCACGGTGTGTTCGTTTCTTACTGTGTCCGATTGTCACTGTGTCTGATTGTCACTATGTCCGATTGTTACCACCATGTGTCCATTTTTTACTGTGTCCAATTATCACTATGTCTGTTTCTTACTGTGTCCAATTGTCACTATGTCCAATTGTTATCACCGTGTGTCCGTTTCTTACTGTGTCCAATTGTTACTGTGTCCGTTTCTTATTGTGTCCGATTGTCACTGTGTTTGTTTCTTACTGTATCCGATTGTCACTGTGTCCGATTGCAATCACCGTGTGTCTGTTTCCTACTGTGTCCGATTATCACTGTGTCCGTTTCATTCAACTTGCTGTGTCCGATTTATTCTATGCGCAACTAGGACTCATTTATTTATTCACTTATTTATTTATTTATTATTGTAAAAAATTGTAATTTGCGATGATGAGTAAACATTTTGCTATTTATCATTACTTGTGAAATAATGCGTTAAGCTAATCAAATGTTAGCAAATAAACAGCTGAAGAAAACTTAATAAATCGAAACGTTCTGTCGATGAACACTATTATTATGATAAAAATATTTAATACAACTACAACTTAACCTTCAATTACAACTTTTATTCGTTACTCGGCCTGTATTATTTGCAAAGCTGTTTTAAACATATGATTGAACACTCTTATTATTATTATAAATGAATAGAGAGAATGCATCTTAAAATTCAGCAGGAATTAAGATAAAAAAAAGGTGTGCTTAAGTTAGCTAAAAGAATAGAGAGAAAGCGCAAGAAGAGAGAACGTATAAGTGAGAATAATAAGAATTTCAACGATAACTATAATTACGTAGATTAAAATAAATCTTAAATCGTTAGGTAAGATCAACACAATAAACGCAATCCCTGAGAGAGTATAAACAAGATTTTTTAAATCACGCTGTGTTTATAAACAATACCTTTCTTTTATATTATAATAAAGATAAAAATTAATTTTTGTAAAATTAAAAAAGTAACATGTATCTAATTCAATATTTAAACGTTTTTAATTCAGGGTAAAAAAAATCGTAAAATATAACCTTTAAAATGGTCCCTCAAATTAAAATATCCACATAAAGAAGTATATGTAAAAGAAAACGTGGTATTATAGGTCGTGTAGACATAGTGAACAACCGCATTATCTTCATTACTAGGTTACGAACTGCTAATAATTACTTACAAAATTATTTATTTATTTCCCTGCCATTATTTAATAGTGTTAACGTGCTAATACACAATAGCTGACAAAAAGCATTTTTACTTTTGAGCATTTCGAAATTTTTCAAGAATCAAGAATATTTAATAACATACTTCCTGATTGTTTTTAAACTTAAGCTTATTATTATACGAATGTATATACATTCATGTGTTTTTCATGAATTTATTTAACTTTTTATTCAACTATACACATTTTGATCCATACAACACAGAATATTACAGCAATGTTGCAAATTGCAATGCAATATTGTGGAGACGTTATAGAAACATTGCAATGTTGAATGTTGAAGTGTAAATGTTTTTTCAATATTGGATCTATGTTGATTTTTTTACATTAATTGTTAATGTTGCTGTAACACTGAAACAACATTGAACAAATTATAATCGATATTTTTTTTTAATTTTGTAAAAAATAAACAAAAATAGAAAGTTGTGTAAATCCAAAAACATAAATGTTACGATGTACGAAATAGGTCCCTGGATAAAAAAAACTTTAATTTGCATCTCAATACCTAATTAATATTTTTTTAAAATGCTTAAATGTTTTAAACAAAAAATTTTTTTAATTAAATTTAATTATTGTGTCATATTGATTTTTTTTTAATTGTATTCTTATTTATACAAATGACAAAAAAGTTATTCTAGATGTTATTCCGCATTTGTGAAAATTATTATAGTAAAAAACAATAATTTTCCATATACATTTATATAAATATTGTAGTTTAATAATATGTTTTATTTTTTGATAACGTAGTATATATATATATATATTGACACGATCTATCTATCAGTGATACTATACAGGTATAAACACAAAGTGTTCACAGATCATCGTTAGGAATCAATTTGCAAAAGTCGCAGAGATCCAGCAACGTTTACGCGGTTATGACTTGGATGGATGACCGCTTGGCCGAAAAAAATTCTCTGAAAGAGAAATTTTTTTTCATTGCAAAACATGTTTGTTAAAATACTAC
Source organism: Solenopsis invicta (assembly GCF_016802725.1). Lineage (NCBI taxonomy): Eukaryota > Metazoa > Arthropoda > Insecta > Hymenoptera > Formicidae > Solenopsis > Solenopsis invicta. The sequence goes on along the minus strand of NC_052675.1, from coordinate 1,700,459 downwards.
GAAAATTGTTTTGCATTGAGATGATGGGATGTAACCATATTAATATTTACATGAATATTTCAAAAAAATTTTTTTATTCGTTGAATAGATATTGAATTGAATCAAAATTGAATATTGAATCAATGTTGAAATTAATGTCTACATTGATTCAAAGGACATTAGACATTGCTGCAATGTCTCATCAGTATTGTATCAATATTTCGCAATGTTGCTGCAATTAATATTCGCAATCGTGCGATTCAATATTGTTGAGATATCGATACAATATTAGTGTGATGTATGGGTGAGTTATGTAAAATTAAACAACAAATGATATAATATAAAATAAACATACGTTAAAGAGGGATAAAATGCATTCGTATGCATCCACGCTATGCAAATCTTCTCCCTACAATTCACATGATACGTATGTACATACTATACTCAAGCAGAACAACGAGTCATAATAACGTCAAATTGACGTTAAAATGTATCGTGATTTATCACAAAATGACTTAATAATCATTTTGCAATCATTTTGACGTTATTTTGACGTTGTGATGGCTTTTTGTTTTGCTTGAAATAAATTTATAGTATTGAGAATAGGAAGATTACGTGTAAATGTATATATTTTATAATACTTTGTTTCTATAATTAAAAGTTTGCTTTACAAATTGTCTTTTTGGCAGGTTATCCGTGATTTATCTCAAAAAAATCAGTATTTATTTTTATCTATGACTACGTTCACACGGTTTGATTTACGCCGAAGTTATAACATCGATGTTATGATACTGGTTGATCACAATCTTTCCATTCTTCAGAAGAATACATATGATTGTGGCCAGTAGCATAATATCGATGTTATAACTTTGACGTAAATCGGATCGTGTAAACATAGTATATCTTAAATTTTGATATGCAACAATTTATTAAATTATATGACGAAATCTTGCACAAAAATAATATTTTGCAATTGTAAGTGTATTTATAAAAATAGATGTGAAAGTATTGACCTTTTATAAAATATTGATAACCGTTTGCGCATTAATTTTAAAATAATATTTCGGCAAAACTATAATACATGTTAATTTATCTTATTGTGGTGTATTTGCAAAATTAAATTAAGAAAAAAATTGCTTAATAACTGAAAAAAATATTTTATTTAGTATTATGTATAAAACATTTAGAAATATAATTAATCTACATATATACATGTACAAAAATGCATAATTATTTCTAAATTATAATGTAAAAATATTGCAGTATAAAATATTATTTTATACATTCAGTATAGTAACATTTTAATTAATAACATTTTAAATAAAACATAAAACACGTTTTTAAAATAATTACAAAATATTTATATTTCAAACTTAGATTTGTCTAAATGTGACAAGTATTATTTAAAATTTTTATTTTGACAAAATTCCTGCGTTTTTATGTATCATTTTAGTGCAATTATTGCAAAATTTTTGTTAATTTATGATGTCATTATTGTGCAATATTTGCACAATGGTTTTATCGAGGAAACTTCCTGGTTATATTGTAGCTTTTTCTAACAATTTATTTTAAAAATTAGATTTTATTTATAGTTTATTCATTATCTTACATCCTTTGTACCTTTATGTGCGGTAATCGACCCTTTCCTTTCTTTTCTTATTTGTTTTTGTATATTACGGGTTTTAAAGTTATATTATTACTTATTAATCGTTATTAAAAAATATATATAATTTTGTAACAAAATATTATGCGTTTAACAAAATCAAATTTTTAAACTTATTTTTGTAGTGGCTCATATTACCACTTCTGTTCTTTTTTGACCCGTTACCCACATGTAGTGTCGTCACATTTTTATAAATCGCATTCTAAGTAAAAAAAATTACATTATTTGGAATCTAGAATCCATTAAATAACATTTTGATGAATATTATCGCTAAGTTTCAATATAAAATACTAATAATTTACAAAATTATTAAATAAAATGTAAATAATCCATGATGCCACTTTTTCCGCTAAACATGTCTTTTTAGATACTAAAAACTAAAACTCTCCCTAAACAAGTCAAAACGAAGCCTAACTTTGTAAATTTTTTTATGGAAAAACGGAAAGAAATATAGAAAAATCATGTTTATTTTATTGTAAAGATTATAAAAAAATTATAAAAAAATATTTATTCTATAAAAAGATAATATAAAATGCAGTTGTTAAAGTTTTAAGAATCATGGTTTTTTAAATCATTTACGATGACTACTGCTATTCTCACAGTACTCATCAGAAAGTAAAATCATATGAGTTTTATAAAGTTGAAACATATATTGAGTGTTCGACATAGTTTTTCCGAAATATTGTTTAAATAAAATGACAGTTAAGTCAAATTCAAGTCGTACTGGTTTTTCATTATAAATTTTACTTGTTTTTTGGCTGTAATAAAAAACTACGCGTTGTAAAAAAAGTTTATGTCAAGTATTAGTTTTTAGTATTTAAAAAAACATGTGTTTTATAAATCGATTGAATTGTCTTCAAAACATCGCGTTTTGAAAATATAAATTGAAACGACGGACATCATTATATGTGATTTTTTTAATAACATTTAAATTTCAAACAGGGAAAAATATGATATAAAGATCAAATAAAAAAAAGTCTTTACAATAGAACCCTTCTCTTTTTGTGTGTTCTGTTCAAGAAATAATTGATTGTGAATGGTCATTTTTCTGCGGTCAGTTTACTGCGTAATTTTATGCACGTAAGAACTGATTTTTAAAGTGCGCGAGTTTTGAACACATTTAAGAACACATAAAGAAATATTAGACACAACATTTAAAAATTTGGAAGTACTCTTTAGAATAACAATTTAAGGGATAACACCACTCTAGAATTTTCAAAAAATTGATTCTTTTTACTTAAAATATGCTTTAGAGTCTTAGAAATAAGATATAAATGGTTTTATAGAGAAGAAAAGTTTCTAAAACCCTATAAAAGGGATTTTGCCAGTACACCTGCTAAAAAACTAAAAATATCTGATGATGCGAGTGACGTAAACATTAATCCTACGTACAATTATTGCATATTAAACTTAACAACTGTTTTGTTAGCTATTTCAGAGATTGTTGTGTGTAAAACGTGCAAGTCAAGAGTGAAATTCACCGAGAATGGTATATGCGTAGTCTAGATTTTAAAATCGTCATTTTTTGTAAAAATTGTGATGAAACCTACATTAATAGCTGCCCATTGATTGATAAGGGATATGAAATAAATCGCAGAATCATTCTTTCTATGCGATTATTGGGTATTGGGTTGAATTTTTGTGTGGAGGCCAACGAGGCCGCATCAAGTTTTCGAAGCGCTCGCTTACTGATGCTGCAAAAGAGGCTGGACTTACAATTACATTGACTAGACAAGAAGAAAAGGAGGAAATTTTTAACATAGAAGGCCAAATGTATGATGCATCGCAGACTAAAGGTAAATTGAAAATTTCTTTCTCCGAACACTAATCAAATTTTAAATGTGTTTTTCTCAAAACTGCATTTTTCAAATTGGGCGGACTCATAACTTTAACAGATTTCATGAAATTACTTGAAATTTTAACTGTAGCTTCAGGATAACATTCCCAGAAAAAGTACATACAAATTTTTAATTTTATTGCAAACTTTTTATTTTACAAACAATTTTTCACGCAATTTTTTCCCTAAAAACGAAATTCTTTCTTTAGACTCGCACCATTTTTAGAAAAAACAGAATTTTAAAATTTCCGTACGTACTTCTCTAGCTAATCATATCTAGATTTTAAAATTTTTTGGTTTTTTGTTCTAGGTCAAAAATTGTAGGAGGAATTGATCCGCCTGTGCGATGCTTTTCAAAAATGATATCTGCGGTTACGGAGCTCTAGTGCCGCCATTTTTTACTTTAAAATTAAAAAAAAAATTTTATACACTTAAATATATGACTAATATATAAGTAAAGCCCTTAATTTCAATGTGCCTGTTTTATTTATATGTTCTTAAAAAAAATTATCAAAATTCAGCTTTTTTTACGTGCTCTAGAGTGGTGTTACCCCTTAAAGAAATTGTGAATAAAGTTCAAATTCCAGACTTTTTTACATTTTTTCCTGACTTTTATAAGTTTTCCCTGACCGATTTAAATTTCCATAATTTTTCCTGACTTTTTAAAATCTTTAACAACCTTAAAATGTAAAGAAAAAGTGCGATTAAATAGACAATGAGGCTGCATAGATGTGTAATTAAATAATAAGGTAAACACTGTAAACAAAGTTTACTTCTTGACAAAAAGCTGAAGATAGAAACAAAAGTGAGAGAGAACAGATATCCGAGTAAAGAATAGAAAAGTAAAGGTAGAAGACTAGGATTAGGTTGTTAAAAATAGATATGTTAGTGAGAAAATAGAGGAGAAGGTAGTATTATAAGCTATATAGATACTATGAACACTTATAATTCCAATATTAACAAATTGTTAATAATTACTTATGAAATTGCTAATAACTGCTTATTTGTTTAGTAGCCTGCTGTTTTGGGGTCTAGACCAGGTTGTCAAAGTATAGCATCTTTAATCTGGATAGACTAAACATTAGTATTTACAGCTTACACTGAATAAAACGAAAATAGTTTGTAATGAATCTAGCCTCTCTTCAGTCAAGACCGTACTGCATGATGAAGAACCGCTCTTCAACCCTGTTGACACAGAACGATACGGATCTAGACCAAAAAATTGATATAAACTCTTGGTGAAGGATAACAGCCAGCACCAGTACTAAACTAAAGCACAAAGCAATGGATTCTGGACCGGTTTACACTTACAATTAGATTATCTCAAGCGGAGCTGTAACAGCAAAATAGTTGGGATACTGCAATATAAAAAAGCAGGGAAATCCACTACATTATAAAGCTCCCAAGAAAGTCATACGTAATGTCCTTTAGTAACAAGCCTTGATTAAATCACGTAACCCCAGTGACCAAGATTTCGAGGCGAGAAATGTTAAGTCAGCTACCGGCCATGGGATAACCAATCCTCGTGTAGAAAAAAATACTACTGGTTCGGGAACAACTACAAAGAAAATGCAACTCAGAAACTTCTAGTTAGCACATGGAATGTGAAAGGGTTAGACTCACGTTGGCAAACTATCTCTAATAGAAATGGAATTTACGAAATATAACATTAAAATTGCTTAGTGAAGATCATTTCAAGACCTATAATGGTAACTATATCTACTTTTCTGCAGAAGCAAACAGCAAGAATTGAAGAACAAAGGTGGTCATTTTAATAGTACAGAAATCAGTTGTCGAGTTCAGTGCTATTAGCGACCGTATAGTACTCTTTAGATTGGATGGCAAACCATATATACAAAAAGAAATACCAGAACAAACTAGATTTGTTAAAAGGAGAGACACAAGAGAATATCTCCTAAATATACGACAATAGAGAAGTTAAGAGAACAATATCCCGCTGTATATTTGCTTTACAGACTATCATAAAGCCTTTGATAAAGTCAAATAACATTGCCTATGGTGAATATTGAGACATGGGAATGCTATGTCACATCATGAAACTCATAAGCGAGTTATACTACCGTACTGTTGGATCGGTCAGAGTACTTGATACCACGTCAAGAGAATTTCACTTAAAACTAGGCATAAAGCAACATATACAGGGTATATAAAAAGTGTGGAAACCCCTAAATATTTCCGTTTCTTTGCATTATACAAGAAAATGTTTTAGGCAAAAGTTGTAGAGTTTCAAAAGATCTATTTACTGACCTTATAAGTTTGACCTTGGATGGCATCGCCAAGGTCACATCAAAATCACATTAACTTTTTTAAATGAAATACTCTATTTTTGATTCCAATATCTAATAGCTGGTGTCAAGACCTTTCCAAAATCCTACAAAAAAGTACTTTCCGAGTTGTGAGGCTTGAAAGCTACAGTGTACTGTAACTTTCAAACGTCACAACTCAAAAGTGTTTAACAAAAATAAACTCATTTATAATGTTTTGGAAAGTCCTCAAAATCGACTATAAGAAAATGCAATAAAAGATATAATGTTAGAGTATCGGTAATTCCCTAATTAAAGGGTATTTGTACTTCTCTAACATTCTACATTTTTTATTGCATTTTCTTGTAGTCGATTTCTAGAGCTTTCCAAAACAATATAAATAAGTTTATTTTCATTAAGGACTTTCCAAGTTATAACGCTTAAAAGTTACAGTACACTGTAGCTTTCAAGCTTCACAACTCGCAAAGTATTCAACGAAAATAAACTTTCTTGTATGGTTTTGGAAAGGACACTAGCTATTAGTGTACCTACCTTAGATATCATTGATATTGAACACTGGTTTAATAGAAGAGAAGATAAAACAAAGATGTGACCTCACTAAATTGGCAGTAAGAAAACTAACGAAGATTAGTAAAAAAACCACCAAATTTCAAAAAAACCAAAAATGGCTGGAGACTGGTCAACTATTTGGTATTCTCAATATTAACATATAGAAATAAGTCATGGACGATAAGATAATCGGAAAAGAGAAAAATAGAAGCCACCAAAATGTTTTGTTGGAGAATTTCATGAACCGCCAATCACAAATAATTCAATATTAAAAAAGCTTCAAATAGAGAGAAGACTCTCTAGTAAAATACAATTACAACAGCTAAAAGATTTTGAGAAGAGAATATTGCAAGGTAAAGCACGATTCACTCAGATAATGAAAATTTGCGAGATTAATTCACGATCTTATTGAACTGATAGAGAACAGAGCCTTGTGGAGGCAGTTCGTACATGATGTCACGATGATTGTTATGTTCCGCATAAGAGTCAAGACAGAAGAGAGAAAGCCTACCGCTATGAAGTAGCACTAATATGTTAATACAATAGCTAACAATTGTTACAAGGCATTTTTACTTGTGAGCATTTCAAAACTTCAAGATTTTAACATTTAATTACACATCCTATCTCATTATTTTTAAACTTGAGCATGTTATCACACGAATGTATGTATGCACACTCAAATTTTATTTTTACATTTAATTTTTTACTCGGCTAAGGTAAATATTCTAGTGGCCAGACATAGCCGTCTAATAAAGAAATAATTATTATTAAATATTCATAAATATAAATCTTACAGTATTTTTTAAAAATCATTAGTATGTTTGCATAATTGTTCTAACATTTAGAATCACTGTGTAATATTTATTTAAATAATAATTGATAAAGCTGATATATGTTACATGAAATATGATTGATTTTAATCCTTAATCTTTAATCCTTTTTTACTAAGAGCAAATATTTGTAAAACAGAAAAAAAATCTTTTTAAATAACTTTTGAAAGAAATTTTAAGAAATTTTAATTAAAAATGATCTTTTGAGTACTATATTCTACGTGCTTTATTAATTTAATTTAATTTTATAAATTTTAATATCTGATTAATTACTTGTACTAACTAAACTTAGGACAGTTCCAATGTCCGTCCACGTGTTTGACACTTTGAACTTATAATAATAAAAATTATATTATTAATGATCAACATTCATTATACTGTTGTACTATTAATTCATTTAAGAGATCTCAAGTGTTTTCCATTAATGTATGTAACCATTCAATAATTATTCCTTTGTTGATAATTTAATAAATGATTAATATTTACAGTGTCAATTTTATAGTATTAAATAATTATTACCACTGAAAGTTATTTTATCTTTCTGACAATTGCATATAATATTTTTAAAACAAAGAAGAAAAGTACGAAGAGAATTAAAAATAGAAAATCAAAAAAGAAAATAAAAAGTTAAAAACAGAAAGAACGTAAAAAAAATCACAGAGAAACAAAATTAAAGAAATTTTGCAGTATTATACATTATTATTTAACTAATTAGTATTTTATTCATTCTTAAAAAAAATTTTATCATTGTTTTAATTTACTTTTATACATTTCTAATATCAGTAAAAACTGATTGTTATATTGCGGTTAGACATTGGGACAAATTGTGTCCGGATATTGTTCGAACATCGGTACATATACATGTACGAAACTGTTTACGAATATTTAATAAACAACAAATTGACAATCATTCCTTTTTTTTATTTCTTTTATTTAAAATCCTCCTATGTATACAAGAATATAAAAAAAGTATTATTTTGATAAAAAAAATTGTGTTTTTAATGACTAGCTCTTAATGTCCGACTACTAGGATATTTATCTTACATATATTTCGAGTTATGCAAAGTTAATCATAGCACTTTATTAATGAAAATATAGAATGCCGATCATATGGGCACTATCGAAATTTTCATATTCGAAATATTTATTTGATAAATCAATATAACTTTAGAGAATTGCGTTCGGAAACATTAAAGATATCTTATCATCGTTATTTACCGAATGTTAAACAAGAATAAAATGCACTCGGATGCACCTGAATGATATTTTTGTATGCAGCCCTATTAATCTATAATTTTCGCGATACATAGCAACCAAACAACGAGTTATAGTAATATCAAAATGACAATAAAATGATTCGTGATTGATTAAAAATAAACTTAATAATAATTTGGCAGCCATTTTGACGTCATTTTGATGTCGTGATAACTATTTGTTTTGCTTGAGATAGATTTGTAATATCGATAATAGGATTATGTGGAAATGTGTATTGATTTTGTAATATTTTATTATTTTCTGTAATTAAAATTTATTCTAAAGTCTTTATTCTAAAGTTTATTTTGTAAAATTATCTTTTTAATAGTTTGTTTATAATCTATCTTTTAATTGAAGTAAGTCAACATTTACCTCTATCTTAAAACTTCGTGGTTATATTTTTGTGGTGATCCATATTACTCCCTTCCCTCCTTCTTCTTCCTCGACCCATTATGCACTGTTATCACGATTCTTATAAATCATGTCCTAAATAATATTATTTTTATGTTAAAAAGAGGCAAGTAAGCCCGAAACGTTCAGCGTTTTTGTGTATATACTAAGTAACAATTATATTTCCATTTATTGACACCTTATTTGCTTTTGCTCTTATTTGACCTATTGATAACTTTATAGTATTTTATAACTTTGAGTTCAAACTCTATTAAACAATACTTTAATAAATACATACTGTTATACTTATACTGAAGATGATCCAAAATTGAAGATTGAAACGTCTATTGTACTAATAATTGCTTGTCAATATGTGTATTAATTATGCACACGAATATCTAGTGTTGGCTTTCACGGCATTGATTTATGTTTTGATTTACGTCTTCAGAGCCTTCTATTTAATTTTAATTAATAAATACAGTCGTTAAGTTTTAATATAGGAGATATGGATTGACAAAAAGGGGTGCCCACAATACCATCTTCTCCTCTATTATAAGGAAATAGAGATATATGTTTGAGTATGATTAAATGTAGCAAATTAAAATAACAGATATAAGGAAAGAATAGAAAGATTAATTAATCAACAAGTTAAAATATGGATGTGTGTGGTTAATGTATAATGTAAACGGTCTCTTTAACTATGTACGCTGAGGAATAAACTCTATTCTATTACATATAAGGAAGAAAGTTGATAAACTCGCTAACTAAAACAATTAACAGTGCGCGTATGGCGCGACGTGCAAAAGATTTTCGAAAGATTCGCAAACTGAAGAATTCAGAGAATAAAATCACAGCATCAAAATATTTTCTAGCGCATGTATATTATGATTGAGGTTTCCGATCAAGCGTAACTCATAACGTAAGAAAATTTTCGGACCTATTACGGCGGATAGTAATCAATTGTACATACACATACTCGCGCGTGCGCGCGTTACGCACACATACGGAATATCTATATCGCTCTTAGTAATATATTTGCGATCGTTACATTGTAAGTAAAATAATCTCATTGTCGGTAACCGCGCAATGAAGCAACGGAATGGCGCAGTTCGGTGTAGTTTGGCGCACTTTTAATTGTTCCGCAAAATTATTCCAATCCGGCGCATGACCCAGCGATAAATGATAATGGAATCGACATCGAATCGACATCAAAATGATGATTTCGACATTGATTCGACATCGAAATCATCATTTTAATGTCGATTCGACGTTGATTCCATTATCATTTCTCGCTGAGGATGACATTCATCGATGTGTTATTGCGCGTCTCATACTCGACCGCGTGTCATGATGCTTATTTGCCGTTCGAACATTAAATTCTACAATCAGCTCTAAGCGATTAGGAACCGTTTTTGCGCAATCTCACTGCAAGACGAGATTTTCTCTCTCTCTTTCTCTTTCTCTTTCACACACACACACACACACACACACACACACACACACACACACACACATACACACACACGCTCGCGCGCGCGCACGCACGCACATGCACGCACACAAACACATACTTCTCTTCTCCCCCCGGTTGTTGTTTTTCTCTAAAATGAAATTAATTCAATTTTTTGTACGAACATTCGAATCCCTCCATCAAGTCGCTTTTACTTATCGGATTGAGAATTTACATGCGGACGGATAATCAATTAACCCTGAATATTACTTATTGTTAATAAACTCATAAAAGCATATTGCGCGTGTAAAGAAATCTCAAAAGAGAGATTCTCTAGAGACAGCAAGATCGCGCGATTCTCCCGCGTTCTTCGGTGTATACGTACGCGTGCCGCATGCGTGTACGTGTATACGGCTGCGCTAACAACAAGGAATAGTCATGCGCAGACGTGAACCTTCGCGTTGCCTCGATCCATAATTTTGTTGGTGGAACCTCTCCCCTCGCCTCCCACGCACTTCCAAGAGATTCCCGTCCCCCGTACTAGGAATAATCCAAACGCGCCCTTTTTCCCTCTATTTTTTCTTGTGATTATGGGCAACGCAACCAAAGAAATTTACAAATGCGAAATGGACATAAACTCCGCGAAATTAATCGACATAATTTTGAGACTAAAATCTAAGTTTGGAAACATTCCGTGGCTACTGAATAGAAGTCGGCAAGATTACTTAGGGACAACCAACATTGCTGACAGTTCAATTTTGTTAGTCATCAAGATAAGATACACGCGTCAATAGGAAAAAATGTAAAACGAAGAAGAGAGCGTTGCAAGGAGACGCGAGAAAATCACGTGCGGATATACACACGGTCGTTTTTGGCATAGATATACATTTGGCACAACCTTACGGCGATTCTCACGGTAAATTCGTGTCAAGAAACGTCATCTTGACGGTAACGAACCGCGAGACACCCTTAAACAATACAAATCGTTCTTCCGAGCGATCGAGCTCGCGAAACAGATGTAAAGCGCAGTAATGACAGATGATCTGGGAATCACTTGATTAATCGAAAGGAAATAAAAGGTATGACGAACAAAAACAATAAAGTAAACAAATTTAGCTCCTGTTTGCTTAAATATAAAGCGCATTGATAGCGTGTCACTCACGTGTGGCTTACGTATACGCGTGGATACGTGCAACGAGGAAGAGGCGAATGAGGAATTGGAGGAGCGGGAGGAGGAGGGAGCGGACAACGGCGGAAAAAGCGACGACGAAGCTCGCACGTGATCGCCGTATCCCAGGAATGCGCGAGTCCAAGCGCGAAACCATCAACGGCGTGAAAAACGGAGTCGTGCTTGCCATCGCGTCAGTGCCACGATGCTTACTCTCTTCGAGCTCTATTAATATCCTCGCCGTCGACGTCGTGCCTCCGGAACGTGCTCCGGTGGCAGAGGCGGGAGAGGGAAATCTGATGGGGGAAGCGAGAGAGGCGAAGAATGACCTTACCTCTCTCCACACCACACGCCCCCGATCGTCGCGATTTCCTCTTGATCGTCGAGAAACGCGCGCAAGAAACAGCGTCGTAGTGACAGCCACCCCTGATACCTGCCACCTTTGACGTAAAATCTTCAATTTTACTCTAAATGGACGATGGTCGCAAAAAATCTTCTCCGTTCCTTGATTTATAAGCCTCTGTTATTAGCTGGCACGGTTGGATGAATTGAGATTCCTCAGATGTAACGTATATGCACTTGTTAGAGAAGCAATATTCGGTATATCGTGGGAGAGGCTTTGCAAGGGGCACGGCACAATCGACAGCGTAACGCGACGTGCTGAGACTCCCTCGACCAAATCGCGACTGATATCATTTCCAGTGGGGGACTGTAGGGTCGGCAGCCAGAACCCCACCAGGGGGTCTTCGTGCAACCCCCACGCGGCGTCGTAATAGTAGTCGTGTACATCGTCAACATTACCGCCGCTGCCATCGTCATCATCATCATCATCGTCGTCGTCGTCGTCACCGTCGTTTTCGTCGTCGTCATCGTCATCATTGTCATCGTCGTTGTCATTGTGTGTGGTACGTCAGTTTCTCAAAACCCCCTGTGCACGCGCACGCATTTATGCACACGCGCAAATACATAGCGTACATACCACGGGGAGAGCGTCGTCTCTTTTCTCTCTGTCTCTCTGTCTTTCCCCCTTCCTTCTCTTTCTCTCCCTTTCCCCCTCAAGTTTTCCCTCTTTTTCTCCCCTTCAACCGAGCTCCGATTTCACGTCGTTTGTCTTTGTCCCTCCGAATTAGATAGTCTCTCTGTGTACGTCTCATTCTCACCCGCTACGACACTCTTCCCCCCTTGTATGGGCCCCCTTCGCTTCGCTTCACGTCACGGGTACCTTACCAACGCCCGACGCGTCGCGACGCGGCGTACCCAGCGATTTCATCCACCAAATTCTTGATTTGGTAAGGAGTTTTGCCTTTCGTCAGGCTAAAACAAAGTTCTTTCTTTACAAGATCGACTTTTTAGACTTAAGTTTATGTTCTTTTTTCTTTTATGCCGTATGCGGCAGAGGTCACATTCTAGAGATAATTGTAATCTATACTCCAATATGCGATATTGAGATAGTTATCAACATTTCCACGCAATACCATTAAATGTAGGGGTGGCACAAACTGAAGGACACGAGGCGCGTGGACTTCAGGATACATAAATACCTCTACATGCAGGGTGTGCCTCACGTTAGTAAGGCGTTAACTTTTGCTTACATTGCTAACAGAACAAATCATTATTGCAAATATTATATTCTTCACGTTATATATCTTCGTAACTATAATAAGACTCAAATTAAAATTTTATCAACGTAAAATCTAAAATAAGCAATAAGAATAGTTTGATATGCATAACACAGTTAAATAAAAGTCTAACAACCATAGAGTGAGATATATATATATATATATATATATATATATATATATATATATATATATTTGATAATATTTCTTATTTCTTTGATTTTATACATTTTCTAGTTCTTGAAACGCTGTTACTATCGGTGTTAAAATACAGTTCTAAATTGAACCAGTAATATAACTGATAATCAATTTAATAATACTAATGTTAATAAGCACCTTTTATAAATATAAGTGTTAATAATTATTAGTACGCGCTTTAGTAAAGGTTTACAATCAAATATCTTTTTACTTCTTAACTCCTCATATTATAAATCAATCTATTTTTACGCTAAAAACATAAAAAAAAAAAAAAATTGAGACATCGCTAGAGTCAAAATAGGAGCAAGCTCTTCAGTTAGAATGAAAGTAATGTCGTATTTTCAGTTTAAAATTGTAGCAAACTTATTCATATTTAAAAACAGCTTCAATCAATGATGTAATGGATGCTGTTTCGTATAACCTTTTGCCATCTTTCGGGCAGTTGCAAAATTCCTCGCGTGTAAAGTGTGAGCATTTTCACAGAAAAACTAGAAGGTATATATAAGTTTTTTCAGTTCTTTAAAGAAGTGAACGTCTTATCATTAAGAAAGTTCTGTAAGGATTAGAACAAGTAATAATTCAAAGAAACAATAACTAGTGAATATGCTGCGTATGATATTATGTCCCAGTAAAGTGGTTAATATTTTATAAATTAATATTACTTTAATAAAGGTAATATTTTTTTCTAGGAGGTTAAAGAAACTCATCTGAGCAGCATCCTGATAGAATAAACACTCTTTCTGTTCACTAGTTCTGGGCGTTTTACGCAATGACTTTATTCAGTTTGTGCAATTGAGCGCAGTATTTGTCCGAATTAATTCATAACGGTCTTTGAAACGAACTTATAATACACGACACTCTTCCAGTCTTATTAAATACACATTTTCCAAATGAAATTCAGATTTTAGAATAATCAAGTTTTTTTTAATGTTTTTCGCAGGATCCATTTTTACCCGTTTTCTAGTGCCCATTACGAGTTGTTTCAAAAATGAGTTATTTTCACAATAGTTTCGTGCTCGTGTTATGGCCTTTAATTATTCTGTGAGTTATTTTCGTTGCGTTTAAGTAACAAATCTAGGCCGGTATTCATAGTCGATTCTTATATTTAAGCATACTCTTAAGATGTCATTAACCAATCAGAAAGCCGTATTAGCATCTTAAGCTATTACTTAAGACAATCTTGAAATAAGAATCGACTATGAATACCGGCCCGTGTAGACATAAAACAGACCGCAGCGCAACTTTCAATTTTTCTACGATGTGAAATGTATGTGTAAAAAATATTGTACATTTTATTTAATAATTTTAAATTGAAAAAAGCTAATCGATAAAAAACGATTCTTAATGTTCAATAATAATTATCTATGTTAATTTATGTACATTTATTGTTCCTTCAAACTGTGTACCACATGTTTGGCGGTTGCGCTGGACTTCAAAATATAGTTGTTAAATAGTAATATAATATCACAAATTAAATTGCTAGTCAATTTATTAATTTTTATGTCTACATCTTTACAATCCCTACTATTCCGAAAACTGTAAAGAAATTTACCTAGAAAATTGTTAAGTACCAAGATCCATTTTTGACCGATTAGCTGTTGGATACTAACTTCCTGTATTGTCTGTATTTTTTATTGTGTATTAGGCTTAAGTGTTAAAGTAGTAATAATGAAGCATAGTAACGTAAAATAAATTATAACACCATTTTAATATTAAAATATTAATTTATTATAACATATATAATATTATAACATAACATTTTAATCTTCAACTATATTAACCAAATCTGGCATACGCAACTAAATTCATGGGATAATTTTGTTAAGAGTTTTAACTTAAATAAAAGATAAAAAGTTAGTGTTTTTTTAGAATGATGTAATAATTAAACGTTCCGAAAATAATCGTTATGAAAATATAACAAATATAATAGAAAATAAAGTTTGTTGGCTCTAAGTGTGTGTGTGTGTGTGTGTGTGTGTGTGTGTGTGTGTGTGTGTGTGTGTGTGTGTGTGTGTGTGTGTGTGTGTGTGTGTGTGTGTGTGTGTGTGTGTGTGTGTGTGTGTATATTATATATAATAAAGACTTTTTTTTAATTCTTAGCAACGGTAATTTTAGAACATTTCTTTTATAAATAATCAAATAATAAATGAGCTACACGAAAAATATTTGCGTAATTGTGTGCGATGGGATATATTTATAGTGCAGTTAAGGATTAATATGTATGTTACTAAAGGTTTTTATATAACATTTAAATTATAATTAACAGTATGTAACGTTTAATAACTTTTTTCTACTTTTATTTGTAATTTTATACGTCTTTTCCTATTTATTACTATTAGAAATCGTGTTATTTACTCGTCATAATCTTATGTTTGAATTAAACAGTAAAATTTCACGCAGTAGCTGAATTTCATTCTTTATGTAGTTACCTATTTTTATTGGCTATTTTTAGAAATATAAACTTTTGAAAAAAGTACTATAAAAATTAGAAAATTCTTTTATGATTAAACCGACTTTTCGGAAATGTAACTTGGATATATACAATTTCCTTTGGAGTAAAAAACGAAGCAATCATCTGTATTATCCGAAAAATTTGTTTCATGGATACTCCTAGTTGTAAATAACTACACTCTATGCTGTGAGCCATATATCCATTGTGAAAATATAGTTAAGATCTTCTTGATTAATTACATCGCTAATTACAGTTTCTTCTAAATCAGTCAATAAACTTATTTCTGCTTCAGTTAGAGTATAACTATTTAAATCTAACATTACAAAGTGATTGTAATAATAAGAGTTTAAGAACATGTTTTTAAAATACACAAAATAATAGATTTTTGAAGTGCTTTTCGTAGAAGAAATCTTGAATTTACGTAATATAAATAAATTTTACGTATATAAAAATAATGAAAAGTTGTATATAATAAAGAATACTAAGGAAACTTTTTTATTGTGATACGTATTTAATTTTATCTTGTTTTTCTCTTCTTTATTTATTTCTACATTAATAGCTTCAGATTCATACATCTTTATTTTGTCTCACATCTGCATTGCTTAAAATATTTGAGTATCTCTTATCAACAATATTTTCCTCATTAGTGAAAATCTCAAAATTATTTACAAATGTTCTTAAAATTAAACAATATATTGTTAAAATGTTTTCCTATGGTGTAAAATTTTAATATGATATTAATCGGCAGATGATCATATACAGCTGCAACAAATCACAAATATGAAAATTAAGAAATTTTCCAAAATATTTTGTAGTAACCTGTGTTCGTTATTATACATTCTATTTTAAATAAATTTGACCATTTTTTTTCATACATAATAATAATTGTTTTATTGGATAATAACATTTTTTTCTGAAAAGGTAGTCAACTTTGATTGTTTCTCATACGCATTTTTTATATAAAATTATTCAATTTTTTTGCAATATTAAATTTTGTTCTAAGTTTACGCCATGTGCATATAATTTATTTTTGTATCCAAATTTTAATTGACTGTTGATAGATCAAATCAATTACTAAATAAGAGCAGAAGGTCTGATATTATTTTCATTTCTGCATTGACATAGGAGTATATTGTCTACACCACGGAGATAAAAAATTACCTCCATGGTCTACACCATAATATGGTTAACGCATTTTTGAAAATAAGTTTTTTATGTGCCACAAAAAAGTTAAAGGCCATCACAAAAAATTGTAGTCGTAATTATAAGACCGTGAACATATCGACTAAACATAATCAAGCATTTTAAAATATAAAACTGCACTTTTGATTATGATGGTTTGATTTGCTTATGACCTTACGATTATGACTACAATAGTACTTTCGAGTACAGTGAATTTTTAATCCAATTTGATATTAATGACGTTATTTCAAAACACGAAGCAACATAATACTATATAGATGAAGCCTATTTGTTCCAAAACTTGTAGTAAATAGTTACGACCTAAAAGCCTAATACAATCACAAACAATAACTTTTAAGTACTTATTCAACCATTATATTTGTTGAACACAATCAATTGTACATAAATAAGTTAACTTTTACAACCCTGTTTCTGAAGTAGATTGAAGGAATAGATCTTGGAAAAAGCGTGCTAATTCGAAAGTGATTTTTTATGTATTATAAATACTTATGTTTAATATTTTGTATTAAAACTTATGCTTATAATATTTACATAGTACTCATAATTTAATCTTAATCAACCACAAAACAGTAATTAATTACACTCTCGATAATATGCGTAATCATCCTGTACTATTAAATTTTAATAGTATTATTTATACTGACATGCGCGCGCGCACGCACGCACGCACGCACGCACGCACGCACGCACGCACGCACGCACGCACGCACGCACGCACGCACGCACGCACGCACGCACGCACGCACGCACGCACGCACGCACGCACGCACGCACGCACGCACGCACGCACGCACGCACGCACGCACGCACGCACGCACGCACGCACGCACGCACGCACGCACGCCACGCACGCACGCACGCACGCACGCACGCACGCACGCACGCACGCACGCACGCACGCACGCACGCACGCACGCACGCACGCACGCACGCACGCACGCACGCGCACGCACGCACGCACGCACGCACGCACGCACGCACGCACGCACGCACGCACGCACGCACGCACGCACGCACGCACGCACGCACGCACGCACGCACGCACGCACGCACGCACGCACGCACGCACGCACGCACGCACGCACGCACGCACGCACGCACGCACGCACGCACGCACGCACGCACGCACGCACACAGGAAGAACGGCGGTCATGGAATCTAGGATGATGAAATATCATATCTCGTATAATTCGTGTTGAATTCTACGAGCAACCGTTAAAATTACTTCATTAGAGTCTATTTAGACATTGGGGTTACAGGGTGGTTGCAGGTGCATTAGTGTTCGCTGTGCTTTAATTAAAGGTGAATTTCAGTTTTGCAGGAAGCAGAAATTTTTATAGATGTATACATTCTACGTACTTTAGAAAGGTATATTATGTATTAATTTGTTTTATTTTAGTCTAACTTGAAGGCCTTAAATGTGAAGGTCAAATAATGTTATTGAATTTAATACGTGTCGTAATGAATGCATAAATTCTGCAGTCATGTTACATGTAAGTTGTGATTGTCGATTATGGTCGTCCGCCAAGTGCCATCTCTCTTGCGACTTTACTATCTCATTGTAGATGTGTTACAATATTTATTAGAAGTAAATTATTTTTAAAGATTTTAAGTTTTATTTAAAAAAAGATTTTCAAGCTGAAAAAATTAACAAAAAATTGTTTTTGATAAAATATATTTTATAATATGTTTGTAAACCTTGTTTTGTTATATTTGTGTGTAAAAGTTATAAAAGGTCATTGATTTATGTTTTTTTTATAAATAAAATAAAAGTGCCTTTCATGACATTATATAATATTCCATGATCTCCCTTTTATTCCACCAAACGCATCCTTTTTCCCCCTTTAGTAATTGTAAATTACGTTTCTTCTATATATCAAATGAATTTCTACCTATAGGGTGATTGGTAAAACTTTATGGTTAATAAATGGATGTTGGTTAGAATTGTGTCGTGTTAGTATTTATTGAGTTAATGTCAAAAAACAAAATCGTATTTTACAACTTCCTCCTTTTCTTTATATCTATTTTAATAATTATCACAAGATATTTTAAATATTAATCTGATTGATTGAGTTAAAACTTAAGACTGTAATTTTTCCTTCAAACTTACACAATTATATTTCACGCAAAATGTCTAATTTGTTTCAAATTTATTTGGCGCGTAGAAACTTACTCTGACTTCTACTATCTTGTGCTCTTCATTTAGAGTACAGTTTTGTAATACAGCTCTACACATTCTATCCTATTATGAACCTAAACCTAATCCTAAACACGATGCTTCATCTGAAACACTCTCTTTCGAAGTTCAAACCTGTATCGAACTCGAACCAGGCATATAGTTGATTTCCCGTAAGCGCCTTCGAATTCTGTTTGTATCGTACAATTAAACAAGATATCCATCTCTCGTGAGCAATTTGTTCACATAGAAAGGGAAGAGAGAAAAAGGCGAGGATAGTATCAAAAGTAAAACACTCATGGAAATGGCGCGCTCGTATAACTCGAGCTGCATCGAGAAGACTTTAAAATGCGAAATCGTCTTCGCTCGACATGGCGCAGCGGTGTTGCAATACGGCGACGAACCCTGACGTAATCTCCCGGCGCGTGTTATTCACAGCCATGCCTCGCACATCGCATTGACGCGGCAAATGGATCGCTTTGTCGACGCACCACTGCCACTAACGGGACAATGTTCTTTCGACAATATTTGTCGGTAAAACTAGACGGTATATTTACCAACCGTAATTGCGACGTACAAGCAAATGATCGAGAATTATTGCATAATTCACATGAGAAAAAGAAATGCATCTCGACGTAATGAACGAATTGATTTTTCGTATTATGGACTCTCTCACTCACTCACTCTTACTCTCTCTTTCTCTCTCTCTCGGTGACCCAGGCGAGTGCGGCGACTGATTTGGGGGCAGCGGGCGAATATCGATTCGTTATTTTTAGGGGCAGTCTATCCGTTGTGCGGACCCTACCTATTTCATTCCCGGGGTTCTTGAACAGTTCTTAATGATAATGTTACTATCACTATCATTGATACTGTATTCCATTATTATTTATTTTAAAAACGTTGAAACTTTTAAATTAACAACGCAATTGTTCTTCCTACATGAAAAGCAACCGTGATTAAATCGCGAACTAAATTAGTTTGTTATAATCGTGGTCTCATTCCTTCTTTCTTTTTTATTTTAAATGCATGCACACACGATATACATATAATAAAATGGCAAAAACAATATTTGATTTTGTACATAAACGTACCAGTTAAATGAAACAGAATCTATATTGTGGTAAAAAATAAAATATATTTGTAATTTAAAGTTTTGTCAAGGCGACTGCAATATTATGTCAGTTTAAATAAAAACTTTATCAGATGTCGATAATGTTCACAGTTCCTATTTTATATGATATATTAGTATACATCTTGTAATTTAAATTACAACACATTAAATTACACGTTAATAAAAATATAAAGTTTACAATAGTGAATTGTGCACAAATGTAATTACCAACGTGTCTATATTGTTAATGGCGTGTTGCCCACAATTACATGTGTTGCTATCAGAATCATTGCAGTAAATGAATTCACATTTGTTGGCAAACATATACCTTCATAATATGACAACTTTAGATAGCAATTTTTCAGCGATATGCCAACAATTTTGAAACCATCATTAAAATTTGTACTGTTGACGTTATGTCATAATAATTTAAAAAATCACACAACTATTATATTGTTGACAATGCAGAGGAACTATGATGCTGCTACTTTGTTATTAAATTGCTGGCAAGACACATGTACATTATTGTCCGAATGCTGTTTTAATATCGGTATATTCGAAATTGTTTAAGACAGATATAAGACAATTTATCAACATCATAAGCAATCAAATTTGCGTGACTTTGTTTAGGCACTTTGTTATTTGGGTCATTATATTAGATATAACATTAGACACCTTTTTATTTTTATAAACATAACAATATTTCGTTATTGGATGTTACATGCCGTCAGCAATTTAATATTGCTGAAGACAAGAAATGTTGACTACTTTCTTTTAAAATTAATTCTTATGAGTACAAAGATCTATACTTAAAGGTGCCATAGTTATTTTGAAACTATACATATTATTATGGTCACGACCATGTATATAGTCCGTTAAAAAACTTGAGACTATCTAAGATTTCTATCCTGGCTGGGTCGGGACTGCAAAAATGGCTCAATAATTCTTCGTTGAATCCACAATCGGTTAGATTTTCTTGCCCAAAAATGTTAGGTAATATCATGGTATCATGATCTTCTCCTTTTGTGACAATCGCATGGCCTAGAAATACAAATACAAATATTTTTGCTCTTTGTCATATGTATTCGCGTAACCTTACCGTGCTTCGCAGCAGAAAAAGAAGTTGTCGAGGCCAACTGCGCGCAGCTTGCCGAATATTGTTCCAATTGACTGGATTTCATCAAATGACAGAGAGAAGGCAGTACATGCGGTAAAAGGGGTCCTTTCAATTCGAGAGAATAGTATTTGTCGTTATTATCGCGCACTACGCTTTCTCGAACCTTTGTCATTAAAAAAAAAATACAGTTGTGTATTTTTTTACTAGAACAAGATTTTATAATACAACAAAAATAATTTTTTTTATATAATAACGTAACAAAATAATTTTTTTTCTACAAAAAATTCGATATGTACATGTAAGTAAAGACGAAATTTAGCACAAAAATGTGATTCGTTCCGTAAGATTAAATTATTTGAAATTTTTATGTATACAGTAAAGTTTAGAAAAAGTTGTTTCGATTGCAAGATGAAATTTGCAATAATGAAAATAATATTGTATATAAAATTCATATAAAATTAGTCGTCGAATTTAAAAATATAAAAATTAAAGTGAATATTAACGAAAAAAATGTGTAATCACTGCTTTTATTAATAAAAAAGATGTGATCTTTCATCATCTTACTTTTCTCTAAATACTTTAATTTTATTATTTTCGTATTCAGTAATCAATTTTAAATATGGAAATTGTGAGTTTTAGATAATCGTAAAATTTCATATTGTATCAAGGCAAAAGTAACCTACTTAAACTTCAAATGCATAAAAATTGCAAATAACTTGATCACACGAAAAGAAATCCATTTCTATGCTAGATTTTATCTCCACTCTCACAAACATATAAAGTTTTTCATGGATGAAAAATGCTATCGTAATGTAATAACAATGAATTGTGTTCTTTATTAAGGTAAAGTGGTACAATTTCAAACTCTTAACATATATTTTTATTTTTGTAAACACAAATGCAATCAAACATTTAAATTTTAGTGTAGAAAGTTTGTAATCTAAATTATTTAAACATGAATATAAAAAAATTACTGTTGATGTGATCAAAGTGGTAATTTGTTTTATTTTAATAGATTTCGAAAATATACCGTAATAAGTAACATTTTGAATATAGCATAATACAATTGTATCACTGGTATTTCCCACAAATAAACCGGTTCCTTTTTTAGCAACTACATTTTGTGATGACAGAAGGGGAATAGATTAAAAGGTAAATAATATTAATATTAAACTATTGTACTGCTCAGATTTGCATCTAAACATTTCATGTAATATTCGAAATTAAACCCTCAAATAAAAAGAACTGCTTTCCGTATAATTTTTACACAATGAGACTAACAAAATAAAATTATTTTATTGACATTATGCAATAAAATTAGAATTATCAAATTTGAACCTCGAAAACCTTGAAAAATTTATTTTGCTCAATTGTACCACGGTCGAAATTATACTACCTTATCTTACGTAATACCTTAAGCGGTTTTAACGTGGCACCATGGAAAGCCGTTGGAGCCAAGAGCGTAGGAGGAATACCGGCTAATGCACCAGTCACCGCAATAGCCGATTTACAATTAATTAAAAAGTTAAACAATGCCTGCGTCTCCACACCTTTTACGAATACAAGGGATTGTCTCAAGCTATCCATTTCGTTTTCTTTCTCCAAAGTCATTCTCGCCTAGAATGAGCCGATGTTAAGATAAATTCAGAGAGTGCACATTTTTATACATATACACCTGTGAGTTATGATTAATTTTCTTAATTTCTGAATTTTCTACTCCAAGACTCTCTAGCCATGCATCTTGAGTTTCATCATCATCATCATCTTCTTCGTAATTGTCATTCTCTCGCTGACAATCCACAGTATTAGTAGAAATAGCATCTGCAGTCTTAGAATCAGAATCTGTCACATCAGATTGTCTCTTCGAATCCTTCCTTAAAGGCATAGAGTATTCTATTTCTGAAATATATTAAAATAGACACAATTAATATTTTAAAGCAGAATAGGGTGACTAGTTAAAAAGTTAAACGTTAAATAATAATATAAAGGTAAGAAAGTCTATGTTGATTGCAGTGGAAGTGCTGAATAATAATTTTTACAATCTCCAGTCCAACGAATATACGAACTGCGCGAAGCATAATTATTAAAGTCTAATTTGAAAAGTATTTAATAAAAAATAACTATTATAGTGTTTTGAAAAGCTCTCAAGTTCGATTGTCAATAAATGCAATAAAAAATAGGAATTTTTATTTAAAAATTACAAAACTTTTTTTACGTTTTAATTTAAATAGTGCCAGCCAAGGTCACGCTAATATTTTTGTCTACTGCATTACTTTCTATCACTTTTGTATGAAACATTTCTTTGGAAATACTTAGTTTTCGAAATATTAAGCAGTTCCAATACTTTGTATTTTTTATTGCATTTTCTTGCAGTTGATCTCAAAAACTTTTCAAAACTTTACAATGAAGCAATTTTTAATTAAATACTTTCCGAGTTATGAGGCTTAAAAGTTACAATGTACTGTAATTTTCAAGCCATGAGACAAATTATGAAACTTGGAAAATACTTAATGAAAAATAACTTCATTTTAGTGTTTTGACACTTTTTTAAATGCTAATTTTTTAAGATATTCAAGTGGTCTAAAACTTTTTATATACCCTGCATACTTATATACACATAATTTAATATTTTTCTTCTTTTTTACTCATTTTCAATTTTATATTAAATAAAACAGTTTCAGTAATATTTTTTTGTTAATTTCAACCTAAAGTTACTTATTTCTGTAACTGCCTTTTCTCATATCTTTTTCTTAGTAAGAACGAATATGGTTCATACTAAAATTGAGATTTTTTAAATTAAACTTTTTTTTTTAATTGCGAGATTAATGTTTTATTTTTAACGAAATGTTACGACTATAAACAGATACCTTAGAAATTAAAGTAAAATTAAATTTATATATTTAAAAAAAAATTTAAGCAACAAGATCAAAATATCAATATTTAGGACATTATCAGTAATTGAGTTATTTAACCTATATTCCTAAAAGTATTAGGGTCAGTCAAATGAAAACGAGACAGTCTGTATAACGAGCATGGAGCGAATGTTCGTAACCCTTTTCGGTGTGTTTATAGTCCTCTGTTGGGAATTAGGGGAGAACGGCGCAAATGTTCACCGCTGTGTCGTTTGTTTCCGTTTGTTTTCTGTTCCTGAACCCCATGAATTAGTGTGCACTTAAAATGAAATAGATATATATTTGAAAGTTAGTGAAAGCAAGAAAGAACGTTCCAGTGTAGTTTAGTGCAGGAATAGAAAACAAGCCTTTTGTTAAACGTGCTCGAAGTGAGATCAACGCGTGTGTGCGTCATCATATGGAGGCCGGGAAAGAAGAACAGCGAGATGTAGTGCGATTTTTAACTGCGAAAGGGCTGTCAGGAAGTGCAATTCATGCCCAAAATGTCTGCTGTGCATGACGAACAAAGTACGTCACGTGCGCGTGTGTTTGCGTGGAATAAACGAATTCGAGAAAATCATTTATTCCATGTAAACACACGCGCACGTGACATATTGTGTTCGCCATGCACAGCAGACATTTGAACATGAATTGCACTTCCTGACACCCCTTCCGCAGTTAAAAACCGCACTACACCTCGCTGTTCTTCTTTCTCGGCCTCCATAGTGATGTCAAACGCACACACGATGCGCTGACTTCGAGCACGTCTAAAGCTATAGGCATACGATGCGATTTTTTTTTTGCTAGAACGCATGCGAGTCATACTGGCGATGCTGCTAGAAATATGGCGTATTGTGTGCTACCAGCCCCCTCCGACTCAAGCTTTTATCCGTTCCATTAATGACCAAAAAGTTATAGGCGATATTATCTAATTGGCTGGTGGGTCCGTGGTAAGAGTATATTATTTTCTTATTTTGTGTGGGATCGACTTCGTAACTTTTAAGAGCGGTATCTTTATCGTTATGTTATTTTGAGTATAACATATAATATATAAATTACTTTATACAAAAGATTGAACTACGTAACGTTAACGATGCAAAAGAAATTTTCTGAAAAGCTCAGAGAAAGAATTCTTTTCTCATCTGGAAATGCATTAAAATTGATGATGTACGATTTATTAATTCTTTTTGAATTTCTTTTTAACTCTCTGTACTATCTGGGAATACAATAAAATATAAAAAATAATTTTATTATAATTAACCTTTCATATTTTACAAAATTTGGAAATTTTTTTTATACATTCTTTTTATACGTTCTTTTTTATTATTATTTAAATTGCAACAATATTGTGTTAATTTTATGTGTAAATAATAATAAACAATATAAGAAATTACATCCATTTTATGAACTTTACAAGGGAAAGTTAATGCATTTGATTCAATAATATCGCAACCGACAACTATACGTTTCATTTTTTTGTTTTAGCATATGCAAAATAAATTTTCTTTACTATTAATTTAATCCTCGTGAACTTCATCAATCCGTGGTTAGCCGGTTGGGACCCGCTCACTCATCGGCCAACTAGATAATATCGCCATTTACAACTTTTTGGTCATTAACGGAACGCGGTAGCACATGGGAAATATACAAGAGTCGGAGGGGGCTGCAGTCCGTTTGGGGCATCGAACGTGTGCGAACATGTTCGTCCATTACCGGAAATATTTTGAATTCGCCGATTGCATCACAATCGGCAATTAGCTGTTTTAGTTATAACTTCGATTTTGTTTACTCATAAAGACTTTGTATTTCATTTTTTTTTCTGGAACTAAATCTTGATCTGAAGCACACAGGGAATTTGCATCCCTTTTATTCGAGGAATGGCCTTAACGTTCCTGACTTAGTGAAACAGAAACGGGTGCCAAATTGTCTAAGAAGAAGAAGAAAGAGGGGGCTGCGTGCTACTATGCGTGCTAACATGCTGGTTTTCAATGACATCTGTTACTATTTTTTCTGCGAGATTTGCTGCCAAGTAAAGAATTGGGTTAGAATACAGATATTCTTACAGAAATATAATACTAACAGTATTAAATAGGTAGTAATTAAAGTAATATATTACTTATTTTAAATATTAAGTATATACTGTAAGAATATCTGTATTCTAACTCAATTCTTCATGTACTTACTTTGTTAGCAGCAAATCTCGCAGGAAAAATAGTAACGGATCTGTCACTAAAAACCAGCATATTAGGACGCATAGTAGCACGTAATACGCCATATTTCTAGCAGCATCACCAGCATGACTGCTAATAAAATGCCTCGCATGCAATCTAGAAAAAAAAATCGCATCATGTGCCCATAGCTTAACAAACAAATGACACAGCGGTGAACACTCACACCGTTCTCCCCTAATTCCCAATAGAGGACACGTCCATAAACATACCGAAAAGGATTACCAACGTCCTCGCCATGCTCGTTATACAGCCTGTTTCGTTTTCATTCGACTGACCCTAATAAATAAACAGAATTCACTTGTTCCTTACCTTCTTGTTTTAATGACTGGCGGAATCCTCGTGTTGTAGGTGTGACAAGAGCATGAATCTCCGATAATCCACAAATACCGGCAGCACGGAAGAGCACTGTAAATGTGTTCGCGCACACATAAAAGTATGGACACTGCCTCACTCGCAATAAATGAAACAAAGATCTGAAGCTGTCACACCATTCTCGATACAATGCATCTTTCATATTTTGATTATTTACTATTGATGAGTTATTGACGAGAGATGCACTCACTTTGCCAGCAAAGCGAGGGAATAACTCTAACCATGGTAAAGATGGATGTTGCCATATTAAGCAGCATTGATGAAACCTATATCAGAACATTTAATGAGCATTATTATCAAACTTGAAAAAAGCCAAAGTTGGATGAGTTAATATATATTTTTTAATTAAATTAAAATAAATAGCTTAATTAAATTATTGGTCATGCAACTTTTAAAAAAACTAAAATTAAGTTTTAGTTATGTTAAAAGTTACATAAATAAAAAATTGCGTTAAGGTTAAAATAAGTTAAAATTTTGAAGAATTGCATTAATTATCATAAAGACATAATTTTTTAAATAGTTAATTATCCTGCAAATAAAAATAAATTCAAATAAATTGAAAATTGCATGTCAGTTTAATTTATTTATGTTTGCGTTTTAAGTATTTTTATCTCAAAGTATTTTTGGATTCAAATGGATTCAAATACAAAATGTGTTATTCATCAATTTGAAATCAGATGGATTCATGTGCCCATTATGTTATTCTTGGATTCAAATTGAGATACGAAATGAGCTATTCATCATGTTGAGTGTGAATTTGGATGTATTTATATTCATATTATATTACTTTTGGATTCAAATACAATAAATTTTAAAAATTTGAAGCGCAAATTTGAAATGTTCAAATGAATTCATTTATACCCATTTCATTTTTGTTTGCTGGGTGAATTATTCTAAATAACAAAACAAAATAAAATCTCTCTTTACGTAGTCAACTGCAAAAACCTCAGATCTTAATTGTTGGATCTTCTTGAAGATCAAGATCATTGAACTTTTCTGTCGCTCGTTGTTTATTGCAAAATTATTAACAAAACAATATTTATAAATAGAATGTAATTTTTGAGAAAAGTACATCTTTAATGTTATAAAAAAGATAAATCTAAAATATTATGAATAAATAGATATATAAATAGAAATTTCTGGCAAAAATCAAACAAGTCCAAAGATTTTTTCTTTTCTTCTTTTAAATGAATCCTCGAAATATTATTCAAAGCCTACAACTTTTTTTTGTTCTTTTACTTATTATATGTCTAGAAAAAAATTATCATATTTATACAATAAACAACTTAAAGATAAAACATTCTTTATTTCCTGAAAATTTAATTTTTCGAACTTATTTAATTTTTGTAAGAAACCCTTTAAATATGGTCTAGTGACAAAAAAATCAACCTTGCATTTGGACTAGTGTCCAAAGTTGTCTCTTTCTCTCCAATATTTAAACATCTCACAAATCCTGTGGTACCTGATGCTTCTTCACTTGTCTTGAGCTTACCATTCCATGGAAAAGGCTTTGGTGACATAAATTTTATTATAGTTTTCAATGTCCAATCTATAGGAATATACTTTGTGCCTTTTGAGAAATCTGGAGTGTGACTAGTTGAATCCAATTTTGAAAGAACATTAGCAAAAGTTAAAGAATCCTTTATAGATGTATCTGTTGATTTTTCTCGTTGAACTTCAATATTTAACAATTCGAACAATGTGTTGTCATTACTAATCTCTAATCCAGCTGAGGTTATATCTTTTTGTTTCTTACATGTTTCATTAATGGCAAAAGGATTCTTACGCTTCTGACAGTAAGATATATGTTTCAGTATATTACTACTAGAGTTAAGCGTATCTAAATTCGTAGTAGTTTGTCGAGTGTCAATAATGATAGTTTTCTTTATACGTGCTTGAAGTGCGCGTTTCTTTAATTTCATACGATGCAGTTGCATCACTTGATCGGGGCGTGTCCATTCCAATGTGTTTGAATTTTCCGATTCTGACATTGGAGTATGTAAAGTTAGATTTGATACACCGCTGTAAAAATTTTCATTATATAAGAAAACTGAAGAAAATTATATAATACTCATGTTACTAAATTTTTTATTATATGACTGATATTCTTTTAGCTGGTTCTCATATTTAAAATCATCTTATTATGTATAGATAACATTAAAATAATTTTACATTCATGTATATAATAATAATAATAATAATAATAATAATAATAATAAGTACATATACAATATATTGTACATCAATGCATATAATATATTAAAATGTCAAAAACTTCGACAATATTGTTGAAATGTAGGTATTATTATATAGAATACCCACCCCACCTCAAATTTTGATAAAAATATACTCATTTGATGCATTTTCACTCAAAACAAAAGAAACTGGCAGAAAAAAGCAGAGGTCTGACTCGCAAAACTAATTATAAAGCATTAAAGTTTGAGACTTTAAAGATTAAGATATCTGTTATACTGATACACTATGCACTTTGTGCACATACTGAAGGAAGGAATATAATTAGGAAATACGTTACAATCTTGTAGATTTTTACTAAAATACTAGATCTTATGACAAATTTAAATCAAGTATCTCAACATTGTTGAAAAACTTATTTGTTTTTTTCATGTTCAATACACCTTTTTCGGCATTCAGCAACATATATTAGTTTCTTTGTAGTTACACTTTCCATACTTGTTGTTAAGCAGCAAATCATATTAGATTAAAAAATGTATTAATTGCTGAATGTATTACTATGAAATTCTTGTATAACTATCGACGCATTAAGGATTCAAAATCTTGAGTCGAAACGTATGTCTATTCTACTTAAAAAAAACAGATCGATTAATAGCGTTTAATGTATGTCCTTGTAATTTGTTAATTTGGCACACAAACAACCTGAGCTGACTCACATAGGTTATATTCAATTCCTGTTTTATTAATTTTTACTACTATTTTTACAAATATTGTGCTACATATACATATACATATACACACACACAAACACACATACACATACATATATATTTATTTTCCATAAATATAAATGTTTTATAAAATAAGTCTGCACTGTGGTTACGTGTGCAATTAATTCCTAAAAATAAATATTCTCTGCTTCAAAACACAAATTCTCTGCTTGAAGATCACAAAAATTATATAAGGAAATAGTTTGCATTTTGAAAGTAGAGAATTTGTTTTTAAAGCAGAGAATTGATGTTTTAAAACAGGGAATTTAAAAACACAAATGCTCTGCTTTAAAAATGCAAATTATTTTTTTATATAATTTTTTATGTAGTCTAAAAGCAGAGAATTTGTTTTTAAAGCAGAATATTTGTGTTTTAAAACAGAGAGTTAATTTGTTATAACCGCTTAGTACGCGATTGTATGACAGATATTTTAACCTCTAAAGTCTCGAACTTTAACGCTTAATAACTCTCTTCGTGAGGAAGACCGCCGCTTTTTTCTGTCAGATTCTTTCGTTTTTCTTTCTTTTTTGAGTGAAAATGAATCAAATAAGTAAATTTTTATCAAAATTTGAGATGAGGCTGGTATTCTATATAATTACCGAAATATATAGGTTATGCAGAACTTTTCGCTGAGGACAACGTTCAGTTAAAGTACTAATTATCTCATAATTTTTAATAATGAAAAAAAAAATACATACCGTTTTTTATTATTTGTCGATCACTTATAAATACTGATGAATTGTTAAGTTTCGTCTAAAAAGGTTTTTAACATTATATTTACAAACACAACAAATGTGTTTCGTAAAGCCACAGAACATAGGCTTGTTTTCTGTTCCTGCACTAGACTGCACTGGAACGTTCCTTCTTACTTTCGCTAACTTTCAAACATCTATCTATTTCATTTTAAGTGTATGTACACTAATTCAGAGAGTTCAGGAACAGAAAACAAACAACATATGTAAAGAAACTCACTGCTCAAGGTGTAATAATGGCTGTGTTCCGTTTTTACTGTCAGTACTGAAAATTTATAGTTCACGTCACATATACTATACATTTTCAGTACTGGCAGTTAATATCGGAACACAACCAATAGGTCTGTTCGAGTTGCTTGAAATCCCCAAAAATGTTTGCACTCGAGATGAGATAAATATATATTCGATTGTAAGAAAAAGAGAGACGACAAAGAAATTAATTCAAAAAGGGCAGCAACACGAACAGGCCTAATAGGCTTGTTTTCTATTCCTGCACTAGATTGCACTGGAACGTTTCTTCTTGCTTTCACTAACTTTCAAATATATATTTATTTCATTTTAAGTGCACACTAATTGAGGGACAGTTCAGAAACAGAAAACAAACGGAATAGCGTTTTTCACTGGGAAAACTAGTGCGCACTGAGTGTGCACTCGTCGCTGGCAATTGGACGTTTCGATTTGCGCGATGACGGTGCCAACGGAAACGCCCAATTACCTGCAGCAAATGCACATTCAGTGCACTTCCAGTGAAAAACACTATAAGAAAGGTAAAGCATTCCCGAGGATAAGCAGTGGTCAGCCAATCAGAAATGTGTTAAAACTAAAATAGTGGAGAATAGTGAAGTCTTAGAACATATAATGGGTCGATTATGAAACTTTTTCCCTAAAGGGGAAACGTGAAAAGTGAAAAATTTCTCCATTCACTTCAATAGTAAAGATTTTCACTTTTCACGTTTCCGCCCTAGAGAAAAAGTTTCATGATCGATCCCCCTGAACACGTGGCAGAAACCTTTGAATATCTTTCCCCATTAATGTTTAACCGCGCTCGTTGTCGTCGCATCATCGTCGGTCCGGGTATCGGTATAAAGTCACTAGATTAATAAAGTACCGCAATTCATAAGACTCAATGTATAAGGATTTGGAGCCAAAATGGCGTCGGAAAGTGTAAAGAGTGCACACTTTCATAATGTATGTATCTACACATTAAGTGCAATTATTTACCGTGAGACACCGTGAGATGCGTTAGATCTGTTGTGTTATTGTTGTACTCTGAGAAATTAAACGTTTAAAAACATGCCTAATTTCGAATAAATTAAAACCTTTAGACTCTATTAAAGTGTTTTTAAATAATTGTCGTACAGACTTTGTGCCATCATGCCACAATATTGTTGTTAAACTTATCAAAACATTTATTATAGGACGCATCCATTTTACCTTCAAAAAAATATATTAATATTAACACATATAGAATACGCATATATAATATTAACGCATATTGAACACATATAGTAGTAAAAGAGTTGCAATAAAGTCATATGTGAATAAGAACCATTGTAAACAAAATTAATTTATATAGTTTATGATTTTCTTTCTTATTTAAATACATTTATACACATATGCACGTTTTAAATGTGCCGCATGTTGGAGCCAAAATGGCGGAATGATTGCGGTACTTTATAAATCTAGTGACTTTAGGTCGTGCATCGCCATCGTCGGTCCGGGTATCGATAAAAGATTGGCGAATCTATGCTCTGTAGTCAGGGCCGCCGAGAGGTTTGCCGGGCCCCAGGGCTACTATCTCAGACAACACACTGTAAAAAAGTTTGTAATTTTTTACAACTATTATAATGGGCAATTTTGCGACCCACTGTAATAATTATAAATTTACACAAGTTTGTTTTTGCAATATACAAGTAAATTGTACTTGTATTTGTATATTGCAAATACAAACATGTGTAAATTTACAATTATTATAGTGGGTCTTAAAATTACCCACTATAATAGTTGTAATTTTACACAAATTTTTTACAGTGCATGTTATAAATCGAGACATAAGATATCTTAAAGACGCCTTTAAACGATTTTTATTATACGTCTTTAAAATACCTAATGTCTTGATTTGACATTATGTTGTTTAAAATTACTGTTCTCCCTCCTTCAAAGGCAACTCTTTACAAATTACAAAAAAATATTCTTTTTGCCATCAAAGCGAACTGTAGAAGTTGGTAGAAAACTCTTCACAAAGTACAGCCAGTGTAAATCAATAAAAAATACTACTAATCATAAAATTTTTAATTATAAATATTTACTTATAATTATAAATATTTAATTATAATTGTAAATATTTACTTGTATATAAATACTTAAATACATTGCACACGAAAAGGCAAAGCTCACTACAATCTGCATTACACAAGCTGGCTTACATTATTACACATATTGCACAATGATATTTAAATATTGCATTTTCTGGCCTTTTTTGAAGCAAAATCGTTAATTAAACTCTCCATGTTGACTTGTCTCGCGAGTTCAGCTTCCACAGCCAACACACCCAGGCTGGATAGCCTGTCCTGAGACATGGTGGAACGCAGAACACTCTTAACTCGCTTCAGAGTAGAAAATGACCTTTCAGCACTAGCTACTGTTGCGGGAATTGTTAGGAAGATACGGAGAGCGATGCACAAATTAGGAAACAAACAAGCAAGATTCATTTTTTGAAGAGCATTCAATAGTTCTAAAGGTTGCAGAGTTTCTTCGCCGAAATTTACAACGTAAATGGTTTTCAAATCCTCTGCTTCATTCACAAGCTCATACTGCAGATCTATAGAATACTTGCGCACCAAATTAGTTGCTCGTTTTTCAATTTCGTCCTTTAACATAGAGCGCATTTTCCAAAGGACGGAAAAGTTTTCACAAAGCTCTTGCATAGATTTAAAGCGCTCAGTTAGGTCTTCAATCACTTGATCTAAAATAACATAGAAAACTTCTCTTTTGAATGTCACATCTGCAGTTACTTGTCCTGCTCCGTCGTCTTCATCTTCTTCTTCGTCTGCCATTTTTCTTCGCTTACGACCCCTCTTTGTTTCCTCTTAGAAAGATTCTGGCCATCCGATATTTTTGGCCACGATGACAGCTTCATTCAAAATATTCTCCCATCCTTCATCACGTAAAGCCTTCAACTCTGCTATTAAACTACTTAAATTTTTGCAAGTAACATCAACTATTGCCCCTCGAGCCTGAATTATTTTATTGACTATGTCAATAGGTTTCAAAATTTTCACCCAAATTGATGACATAACTAAACATTTGAATGTCCGTACATAATTCTTGAGCCCATTGACGTCACGCTGAGACTCTGCTGATAAGTTGAGATGTGACAACTCATTCAGTGCTTCCGCTATTCCTGGGAGATGAGCAGCAAAAGGTTTTACACTCTCGATTCTGGCAGACCAGCGAGTTTTAGAGGTTGAGTGCAGAGAGTGACCTATTTTCTTCTGTAATATTTCCCATCTTTGGGGACTGGAACTAAATAAATTATACAATTTTTGTATAACTCCGAAGAATGTAAGGGCAGCACTACAACTCTCAGCTGCATGCACTCCGCAAAGATTGATAGAGTGGCAGGCGCAAGCAGAATAGATCGCTAGATTGTTGACAGCCAGTATTTTTGCCTGCACCCCTTTATAAGCACTTTTCATGTTGCTGCCGTTGTCGTAGCCTTGTCCTCGACAATCTGCTAAAGGAATTTTAAATTGCTCAAGTTTTGATACTATAAGCTGGGTAATGGCTTCCCCTGTTTTTTGAGCACAATCAGCAAATGTCAAAAAACGCTCTTCGATTTTATAAATTCCTCCAGCTTCATCGGTCAAATTTACATATCTTATTAAAAATACCGTTTGTTCAATGTGAGCAGAGTCTGGGGTTGCATCCACAATTATTGCAAAATACTTTGCTTTTTCACGTTTTTGAAGAATATAGTTTATTACTTCGGCTGCGCAGATATCTATAAACTCGTTCTGAATATCTGATGATAAATAGTGTACCTGTAGTCTTGTACCGGTTTCTTGCGAGTGACGCACTTTCCGTAAATGGTCATTTAGGATCGGATCATATATTGCTAGAAGTTCGAGAAGTCCAAGAAAATTACCATTGGAAAGGTCTCCAATTCTGTTACTGTCTCCGCGAAAAGCCAAACCCCTCTCACATAAAAACAAAGTTACATGAAGTAGTCGCTTTAAGATTTCTTTCCACACTTCTTGCTCATGTTGTATAGACTTAAACAATAAGCCACTTAATGAAGTGTCCATTTTCAATTTTCTCTGTTCCGTTTTCCATGCGATGTAACAATTCTTGTGCGAAGCACTTCTCTCATGTTCAGGTACTTTGTCATGTAATTTCTTCCACTTTTGTGTAGTGGAATAACCTTCAGATGATGTTAAAGCTGATCGTTGAGATTGTGGAAGTCTGCTGAAAATTCTGCATGGCAGATAATAGAGGGCTTTCTTTGTTCTACTCTATACTAACCAATCTCTAGGCACAAATTCACCATTCGCTAGTTTCTTCTTAAAGATGGAGATCGGCAGTACACCTCCTGTACTATCTTCTGGAAAACTTTCAGGCAACTTTTCGTGCGATTTTGTAATATCAATTTCAATGTTAAAAGTGGGCGATCCTACATCGAAATATGTTTTAGTGATTGGCGTTGACGATGCTGAAGACATTAATATTAAATTATTTGGAAGAGTATGATTATCAGTGTCAGCATCAACGCAAACAGACTGAATTTTGTCTTTATGTGATGTCGAAGGTTCTGACGTTGAAAAGAGCTCTAATGAAGTTGCGTCTTGAGAAGTAGAAGGCTTTAAAAATCTGGACAAAGAAAGTTGTTTTTTTGATGCGTCTTTAAGGTTTTTCTCCCACTCTTCTTTTTCCTTCCTCTTTTGTGCTCCTGATTTATATTTGTAGCTTATTTTTAATACTATTATTTCAAACACACACTTCCTGTCAAAGAAACAGACATGAATGAATAATCGATTTGAAAATATATTGTCGAACGAGGTACCTAATTATCGGATCTAAATAATTATGTGCCAGTTTTAATCGTAACACGAGTACAATTACAATTCCAACACACGTTTTTTCTGCTCTTACCTTTCTGGAAACTGCAGTCAAATAATATCTATGAATCCAACACGGTGTCTTATATAAAATCCAGAAATAAATAACTCTATGTTACAACTTTTTTCAACTTCATGCTATATGATCGTAAAAGAATTGAAAGCGCACGTATACGCGACTTTGATTTAAGCGACAAGCGAACTGCGGCACTGCGGATTTCGAGACGTAACGTGAGAACGCTGGCAGAGATCGGAGATAACTGATAGTGGCTTGTTTTATTCTCCGGTGACTCCGGTAAGCCGATTTTGAAAAGAATAAATAAGAGAGCGACGCGAGTCAGTCAATTAGTTTGCAGCTCTATTCTATGCAAGTTACATCGCGTATTTAGCGAGCTTCTACAATACAAATGTAAAACAAATAAGACGGTATGATTTGATGTGTCTAAACTAGATATGCTGCGAGTAAAAATTAAAAGATTCTGCGTTGTCTACTCCTATGTCGTATTTAGATTTATGTCTTTGATATAAATATATAATAAGAACATCATCAATTATCTCCTTATGTTTAACTCTATGAATTATAATTTATAGATTGTGTATAAACATGAACCTCCCCTCTATGAATATTATTTTTTTAAAACCATGTTTTTTATTAAAAAAAAGGTTACTTCTTTTGTGCTAAAATCCGTGGCCGCGGGCCCCCTATGAGAGTCCGGGCCACGGGAATATAGCCCTCCCTGCCCCGCCCTCTCGGCGGCCCTGTCTGTAGTATCCGCGTGTTGTCTGCGGCGAGTGGGGCGACGGTGAATCTGAAGAATTTCGCTTTCGAAGAACAGTTTTTTTTTTGTTGTCTGTATTATTTCAGGATTTGTACACATATGATATTTTAATACAGTGATGAAAATAAAATTATAAGAATTGTCTATGTATATTAACATCGTAATTATTAAATGATAAATTAAATTAAAATTAATTAATAATTTTTAGTTGGATTCCACTATTCCCAATCAGCAGACAATGTTTTTTTAAATATTTAAAATACACAATAATAAATATTTAAAAAATATTGTTTGTTGATGCGATTTTTAATACTAAAAAATTTTATATAAAAACAGTTATATAAAAACAGTTATATAAAAACAGTTTAATAAAAAAGTAAAATTTTACAAATCTTTATTATAATAATTAATAAACATTTTCAAAATATTTACCATAATATTTATCGTAATAATTAATAAACATTTTTAAAATATTTATCATAATATTTATCATAAATATTTTTGAAACTTTTATAATAAATATTTATGATCAGTCCAATCTACGGCCATAAAAACATTTATTAAATGTTTATGATAAATGTTTATGAAATATTAAAATAAATATTTTAAATATTTAGTAAATGTTTAATAAATATTTTGTACTATTTGGGAAATTATTAAGAAAAACTATTTTTAAAGAATTATTAATTTTTAATGAGAGAGATTTGAAAATAGCAACTTCAACTTTACTAGGGCACACTTTGATGCAAAAGGGTTTCAAAGACAAAGAGTTAAACTGGCAGCTTAGATTTTTTCCCACAGAAATGCTGCAGCTATTCAATATTGCAGACAAGAAGGCTTTTTAAATGATCCAAATTGACAAACAATGGCAAACATGTTGAAATTAACAAATAATTAGTTTGACATTTTAAATACCCAATCAAAATTTAAAAAACACTTTGGTTTACGTGCCTATGGAATTGATGTGGAACACCAGGACATTATTCTTAACGAAATGAATAAATTAATTTTAAAAATGAGAGTATTTGGAAGAAAAACACTATTGCTATTTTAAAAAGGCATTCTAATAGTCAATTCATCTTTAAAACAATTGCTTCATTATTTAAAAGAAAAATATACTTGCGACAATTTCAAGCCAGAATATATAATAACTCGACGATTGTGTCAAAATATATTAGAAAATTTTTTTGTATACATTCGGTCCATGGGAGGAACTCATGATCATCCCTCACCTGTACTTCTGCAGATTAGATTGAAGTAGTATATTTTAGGAAAACATTCGGAACGTGGATTGTCTGAAAAAGAACACAGAATCTGACGAAGCCTCAAGTATAATGGACTTACAAGATGCCTCTCATTCCTTAAACGAATTAGAATTAAATTTTGAACAAGACAAATACACAAGAGAAATGGCCCTATTTAATAAAGGTTTAGAAATGACAAAAGAAAACTTTAATGAAGGTATTTGTGAAGCAACAGTAGAAGTGGAGAAAAGTGGAGATAATTTTTATTTTTACTAAAATATCTTCGATCGATTGTATATCACATAATTTAAAAATTACAAAAGTGAGCAAATTCATTTGATATCCATTGAAATATAACGAGTAAATTTGCTCACTTATGTAATTTTCATCAAGATACACAATCTTCGACAGACAAAACGTAATTAAAAACATAAGGCCGGTATTCATAGTTGATTTTTATATTTGAGACCGTTTTAAGATCATCTTAAGATGTCATCAACCAATCAGAGAGCTGATATTAGTATCTTAAGACTTTACTTAAGACACGGTCTTGGCATAAGAATCAATTATGTACCAATCATAAAAAAATTACCAGTAGTTTCAGAGATATCGTACGGATGGATAGACATTTGTATAAGTAAGTAGTTTTTTTATTAAGTAATATTTATTACTTAATGAAAAATAATTGCTGAAATAATTATAAATATAATAAATAATTCAATCATAATATTACATATTGTAATATTAGTATATTGTAATATTATAATAATAATAAAATAATTTAATTATAATATTGTTTGATTTATTACAATTGTATTTTTCCTTTCTTACTTTTCTTTCATTAGAGATTCAGTAGCAAAGTACCTCAGTAGACGAACTAAAATTATTAAAAGAATTTGAAAAAGAAGTAGCACTGCATACTATAGAAACTTTAATTTATGTAGTGGGATTGTCGCGCACCAATTTTGTTCTTCATACTCTCATCTCGGCGTACCGACATCAATTATGGAACCACTTATTAGTAGAAATAATTTGTTATCGCGCCTTTCAAGAGGCAATTGTATTTATCTAGCAGAATCGTTTATTTTTGTTGCAAAAATTATGGAAGATGAATTTTCAAAATTTCATAGACTCACATTTAACAAAGAAAGTGGAATTTTTGATAAATTAACAAATTGCGTGTGTGCGAAGATAGATTGTAATGTTTTCCCCAAAAAATAATTCACTGTTTAGCAAGAATATGAACCTACATAAGATTAAGAAATATAAATTTAAAAATAAAAGAAAAAAATACTTTGAGAGGGAAGAAATATTAAAAAAAGATAAAGCTTATGACTAATAAGATTATTTAACATTTATTTCTGGTTCATTGTTTGTTTTATTATATATTTTATTATTATATTTTATTGTATTTATAGTTAATACCATATATATAAATTATATTTAAAAAATAATGTTAATAATTTTCTTAATATAATGGATTAGAATACAATTGCAATTAAATTGATCTTGTTGAAAACATTAAAGAGACTACTAAAATCAAATGCAGTATGTATTATTTCATTCACAAAAGACTATATCAGAAATTTAGAAAATAATAATTATAAAGATTTTGATGCGACTTCTTAGCATTGTAATAAATGAAATCTGTATATATATTGTTTAAAGCTATTATATTGCACGTATTGCTATTCATGCAAATATATTTTATTATATATATATATAAAATATATAAATTATTAAACTAATTTATAGGAAGGGTCCCAGATGCGCACAGACCCGATCGGACACCACCAATCACGTAATCTAATCTAACCCAACCAACGGAAATACTCTAGGCATCAGCCGCTATAATTGGTGGTGTCCAATTGGGCTTGTGCGCATTTGGGACCTTCCCAATTTTTATATATTTACCTTGATTAAACATGATGTGACATGATGTTTTCATTTTGTATATTATATATATTGAAATTAACGCCTTGTATTCACACCATGCACTTCACTCTTAGAACATATAGTACTGGAAGGAGCATAGCCCTATCAGCCCCGTGCATTTGATTGTCCGAGAGTAGAATGGAGAGATGATGGTCCTAACTTGTAATGTGCATGTTCCATACAGATGCGTGCATGGTTGCCATCCAAGGCATCTAAACTAACCTTCAATTGAGCTTTGTAAGTATTGAGTTGTATTGAGTTCAGGACACGTAATCAAAAAACCCCTTTGGAAGAATTGAACATTATTCTACGAAATTGTGACAATAATGTATTGCTATATTTGCAAGGAACGAGATCAGGCGTCTACATATCACATGTAAGTTTAATTATTTACAAGATCTGTTTTTTAATCACAGAACAGAAATGATTAGATTAATTATTAAACAATATTTAAAGATTCGAATCTATCATACAAATAAGCAACTTTGCGAAAAAGATAATTATATCAGGCACAAATATACGAAACTTGTACTGTTCGATAATCAATAAATAAACATACAAATTATTATTCACATTTGAATGCGTTTTTATTCAGTTAATATAAATTATAATTTGTCACTTGTCACTTTAATATTTTTTTTATCATAAATTAGTTTTTTATTGACCTTTATACATACGAGGTGTGTTCAAAAAGTATCGCGAATTTTGTGTTTTTTCAAAAATTATTTATTTATTCATGAATATCTATTTTGTCCCCTTCAAAGTAATCCCCATGAGATATTATACACTTGTGCCAACGGTTTTTCCAATCTTCGAAGCACTTCAAAAAATCATTTTTTTTTATCTTGTTCAGCTCCTCCTTCGATGCCGTCTTTATCTCGTCAAGCGTAGCGTAACGTCGTCCTTTCATGGGCCTCTTCAGTTTAGGGAACAAGAAAAAGTCACAGGGGGCCAGATCTGGGGAATACGGTGGCTGCGGCATCATTAGTGTGTTGTTTTTGGCCAAAAAGTCGCGCACAAGCAACGATGTGTGAGCAGGGGCGTTATCGTGGTGCAAAAGCCAATTTTTGTTCTTCCACAAATCCGGGCGTTTCTGGCGGATTGCTTCGCGCAAATTGCGCATAACTTGCAGGTAATATTCCTTATTGACCGTTCTACCCTGTGGCAAGAACTCATGATGCACCACGCCCCTGCAATCGAAGAAAACTGTCAGCAAAACTTTCACATTTGACCGAACTTGGCGCGCTTTTTTCGGTCTTGGTTCGTGCGGCAGCTTCCATTGAGATGATTGAGCTTTGGTTTCCACGTCATAACCATAAACCCACGATTCGTCACCAGTTATGACCCTCTGGAGCAAATTTGGGTCGTCGCGGACAGAGTCCAACATCTCATTAGCAATGTTCATGCGATGCTGTTTTTGGTCGCAATTGAGCAATTTTGGTACGAATTTCGCGGCGACCCGTCTCATGCCCAAATCATTGATAAAAATCGAATGGCACGAGCCAATCGATATGTTTAGGTCCTCAGCAACTTCTCTAACGGTGATTCGACGATTGGCCAATACCATTTTCTCCACTTCATTAATTTTTTCGTCTGTTGTTGAAGTGCTCGGGCGTCCGGCACGCTCTTCGTCGTTCACATCTTCTCGGCCTTCTGAGAACATTTTGTACCACCGATAAACGTTGCTTCGGTCCAAGGTAGCTTCTCCGTATGCCACAGTCAACATTCGGAATGCATCCGCGCACTTAATTTCGTTTTTCACACAAAATTTGATACAGGTTCTTTGATCCATTTTTTTGAATAGGTAAAAATCGAAGACGATCCAAAACACGTGCAAGCAAAGCAGCTGTCAACAATTAAGTGAACATTCAAAATGGCCGAGCTTGGCTGTGTTCCGTTTTTACTGGCAGTGCAGTAAATGTGACGTCATGACAGTACACTGTCACAACTGTTCCAATATTACTGCATTACTGCCAGCACTGCTATAGCATCGTATTTCGGAACAGCATAGTAGCCATATTGCACTGTAGCTACCTCACCTTGGAAGCTGCAGTAGTCACAGTGGCAATATGGCTACCATTCATGACGTCATTGATGTTACTAGATGCTGTCGCAGTGCGCTGCGTACCAATAACGGAACGGATTTTTCACCACTGCCAGTACTGGCAGTTATATCGGAACACAGCCCTTGTCGGCATAAGTGAGAGACATGAGTACCAACATAACGCCACAAAAAGATCGAAATTCGAATATACGTAACCCGCGAAAATTCAAAATTCGCGATACTTTTTGAACACACCTCGTATACCGTTTTGTGCTATAATTCATTTGCCCGCGCTTCCCTGGTCATGCGCATTACAAACTAGTATCACCATCTATCTATCTCTGTCAATCTATTTGACGACACTTTCAAGAGACTATGCTCCTTCGGGACTTAATTCGTAGATATCAATAAAAACGTCGCCGGTAGATAAAGCGCAACAACTCTCTTAA
This sequence comes from Solenopsis invicta, assembly GCF_016802725.1. Taxonomy (NCBI): domain Eukaryota; kingdom Metazoa; phylum Arthropoda; class Insecta; order Hymenoptera; family Formicidae; genus Solenopsis; species Solenopsis invicta. The sequence continues at coordinate 1,658,401 of NC_052675.1, read as the reverse complement.
ATTTATTTTTTTGAGGAATATATACATATAAGCTTTGTTTACACCAAATACTTGATACGCGTAATATTTAGTAACTTTCTATTCAATTATCTTAATTTCGGTAATAAATTTAATGAATAGTATATTAAGCTGGTACAATATGAATCAAGATAATTAATTAAATACAGATATCACGTATACATTTACACGTATTGTCGAAATTAAGGCTTTGTTTACACCGAATACTTGATACGCGTAATATTTAGTAACTTTCTGTTCAATTATCTCAATTTCGGTAATAAATTTAATGAATAGTATATTAAACTGGTACAATATGAATCAAGATAATTAATTAAATATAGATATCACGTATACATTTACACGTATTGTCGAAATTAAAACAATTTAATAGAAAGTTACTTGATAGCATGCGTGTCAAGTGTTCGGTGTAAACCGCCTATTTAATGTACTAGATCTCCTCAAGGGTCATTAATGAATTACACTCAATCTACTTAAGGGTCTCAAGAGCTTTCAGATCTATTCTATAGATATAGACACACCTCGGCATGGCTCAACATGGCTCAACAGGAACAGAAAGTATAATAGCTGCTCAATCGTCGCGGCGCCAGTCGGCCACAGATCGTTCACGTGACGCTGTTGGTGTGTTCTTTTCAGTTTCACTTCAAATGCAGTTGGAAAGAACAGACCAGGAACTTACGATAGCGGCCTAGTTTACATCAAGCACTTAATTGATACGCGTACTATAACTCGTAACTTTTTATTAAATTCTTTCTATTAAATCTTACTTTCAACGATGTGTGTACAGGGTTTGTCCGGAAAGTAATAGGACTGATTTTCTTCCGCCGCGACTGTACTTTGGAGCGTGTACGCGCCGACTGGATTCGGTAGAGGGCGTTCCTAGCTAACGAACGAGCGGCTGGTCGGTTGTCTCCGAGCACCTGGAGAGTCAGGACAGGCATTTTCGCGCGACGTGTTTCTGTGAGTGGTGCAAGCCGAAAATGCAGCGTTCGTTAGAGCAGAGGTACGCGATTAAATTCTGTGTGAAACTCGGTAAATCTGCGACAGAGACGTTTGATATGATCAAGCAGGCTTACCCAGATGTTGCTTTAGCAAGAAGTGGTGTGTTTCGGTGGCACCAGGCCTTTTTGGAGGGCCGGGAAGAGGTCGCCGATGAAGACCGTGCTGGAAGACCTTCGACTTCGACAAACACCGACAATGTGACTCGTGTGCGCAAAGTTTTGAACTCAGACCGTCGACTAAGTATTCGTTTAATTGCCCAGATGTTAAATTTACCAAAATTTATGGTTCATGACATTGTGACGGTGCATTTGAACATGCGCAAGGTGTGCGCGAAGATGGTCCCAAAAGTGCTCACTGACGACCAGAAATTGCGGCGAGTGGAAGTGTGCCAAGAAAATTTGAACATGTGTGAAAGTGACCCTCAATTTTTGAATAACGTAATCACAGGTGACGAGTCCTGGATCTTCGAGTATGATCCCGAGACAAAGAGGCAATCTTCCGAGTGGCACACGCCGGCGTCTCCTCGCCCAAAAAAGGGAAGAATGAGCAAATCGAAAGTGAAAACGATGCTCATTGTCTTTTTTGACATCAAAGGCATAGTCCACCATGAATTTGTTCCTCCTGGACAAACCGTCAACGCCAAGTTTTACGTGGAAGTGCTCAAGAGACTCAAACGAAGGGTCAATCGGGTCCGACAAGACATCGCAGCCGACTGGAAGTTGCACCACGACAACGCCCCGGCTCACACCGCCTTTCTTGTGAACAGCTACCTGACCAAGGCCGGCATCCCAACGCTTCCGCAGCCGCCCTACAGCCCAGATGTGGCCCCCCCAGACTTTTTTTTGTTTCCTCGCCTGAAAAGGCCGATGAAAGGCAAGTATTTTGAGACGGCAGAGGGGATACAAGCAGCATGCACCGCGGCTCTCAAGGCTATTCCGGAGAATGCCTACCGTGACGCCTTCAATGCTTGGAAATCGCGCTGGCAGCGCTGCATCGACGCAGAAGGAGCCTATTTTGAAAGTTTTTAAAGAATTGTAACAATTGGCTCAATAAATTTTTTTAAATCGACTCAGTCCTATTACTTTCCGGACAAACCCTGTATACATGATACATATATTTAATAATCTCGATTCATATTGTACCAGTTTAGTATACTATTCTTTAAATTCATTGCCGAAATTAAGATAATTTAAGCTTTTACACCGAATACTTGATACGCGTAATATTTAGTAACTTTCTATTCAATTATCTTAATTTCGGTAATAAATTTAATGAATAGTATATTAAGCTGGTACAATATGAATCAAGATAATTAATTAAATATAGATATCACGTATACATTTACACGTATTGTCAAAATTAAGACAATTTAATAGAAAGTTATTTGTTAGTATGCGTGTCAAGTGTTCGGTGTAAACTAGGTCTTAATAGAAAATTACTAGTTAGTACGCGTATCAAGTGCTTGGTGTAAAGTAGGACAGTAAAGAGAAACCAATAGTACACCCTAGAGTCCTATATAAAGAGAAAAGCGACATCAAACCCCCACCACAACCTTCAGTATCCAATTGAGTCCTCCACCGCCATTTTGGGATCGCTTTAACGTCATCAAACACCATTCGTATCATTCTGCAAACAGCTGTGGTCACAATATGGCTGCTCGCTTAGCCAATCAAGTATCAATCATTTTACCAATCAGAGCTTCGGACATCAATGTCGCTTCTCTCTTTATATAGGACTCTAGTACACCCAAGGACTTTGATTCTGTCCATGGGGAAATTTTCCAAACTAAGAAGTCGCTATCTTTCTACATATTTACAGTTCATGATTAACGTAACGACCAATAAGCTCTAGTCATTAATCATAAACTGCGAGTATGTAGAAAGTGGTGACTACTCAGTTTGGAAAATTTCTCCATGGACAGAATCAAAGTCCTTGGGTGTACAGTGCGTTGCATGATGCCTGGGGATTTTAAGGACCACGTTTCGTTCCATAGTTATTTTTATGTTCATTACTAAATGCTGCTGTCAACCATGAAGGAAGATTAAGGAGAGGGAACTACAGAGATTGAAAGTGGTCACGAAAAATGTTCCGCGTTCTACCGTGTTTGTCCAATGAAAGAACTAGGCCCATAGCGTCGCCATCTTATCCTTGGGGGCAGATTTTATCCTTATTAGGCCTGTTCGTGTTGCTGCCCTTTTTGAATTAATTTCTTTGTCGTCTTTCTCTTTCTTACGATCAAATATATATTTAGGTTTGTTTGAGTTGCTTGAAATCCCCAAAAATTTTTGCACTCGAGATGAGATAAATATATATTCGATCGTAGGAAAGAGAGAGACGACAAAGAAATTAATTCAAAAAGGGCAGCAACACGAACAGGCCTATTATCTCATCTCGAGTGCAAAAATTTTTGGGGATTTCAAGCAACTCGAACAAACCTATTGTTTACCAAGTATTAGACAAAGATAAAATTGCTGGAATTTGTGTCCTGGAGTGGTTTTGACAGTTTGGTTAAAAGGTTAGAAATACACGTTGCAGTGTAAGTGGAAAATTTTTTAATGTACTGTAATAAATACACACATAGCACGTAATATTTCTGTGATATCACAGAATCATTGCAATATCACAGAAATATTATATATTACTGTGAAATATCACAGAAATATTACTGTGATATTACACAGTGATAATGACATTGAAATATTCCACTGATATCACAGAAATATCGCAGAAATATTACTGTGATATTACACAGTGATAATAACATTAAAATATTCCAATGATATCATTGCAATATATTGTTGCAATATTTAATTCCAAAGAACAAGGTAATGTCAAATGACGTTTTTATTATGTCTTATTAATGCAACGTCACTATCTCTTTGATTAATTTCGATATTTTTAGTATCCTTAATATTCTTAGTAATTTCGGTATCCTATAGAAGAAATCAACTTACAAATAAAATAATTATGTCTTTGCCCTTTCGTGGAATAAAAATGAAAGTTAAGAAAAAAAGTTAATTAACTTTATTATTAGTTTAGATATTTACTTAGTTTATCCCTTAAACTGTATATATGTATAAACTATAATGTACGCTCTTCTATGTAATCTATCAATTTAATTATTGCTTTACAACTCGATCAATAATGATTTTATTAAAAAATTACAGAAAAACCTTTGTATTTGTCTTATTACCATTTATAATTTTTACAGGAGCACAAAAATCGATTTTAATTTTTAAAAATTTTTATCATAAGGTATTTAAAAAAAAATGTTTACAAAAAGTTTTGTTAATACACATTTAATATTCACTTGGCAATAAATATTTTAAAGTATATTTAGAAGTTTCTGAAAAAAATATACATTTTTACGTCGTTTAATATTTACTGCTCGGTACATTATTTTGTGAAATAGTTTATTCATTAATATTGATTAGACTATTAAACACCACAGTAAAAGGTTTTTCAAGTTTTTTAAAATATTACATTTCCAACAAATTTTTCTTTAGATTTAATTTTTTTTCAACTCTATTAAAAAATATGATTATATATATTCTATCATTAATTAGGTATTTTATAATGTTCATTAATTATATGTATGTATATAATATTGCGGCTCGGTCACCGACCGTCACAACATACGACGAAACAAGTGAGCGCGTGCACAGCCGCTATGCGGTCCCGCCATGTGTATAAAACTCCACGCAAACAAGTGAATGCTGGCACCACCGCTAGGTGGCCGCGCCGCTGGAGACCTGTAGCGACTTAATGTATAAATCACTAGTTTTATTCGAGATTGAAAGATATTTATTATAAACGTGTTCATTCCTTGACAGACAATATATTAATAAAGAAGTAAATGTTTTTAACAAAAGATGTTTAGTGTGTTGCTAAGTAACAAGTGCAGAAAGTGTAAGTGTAAGAATAAATAGTGTAAGTGAAAGAGTGTAAGAACGCCACAGTACTCCCCCCTAAGCGACGACTACGTTGCGAAATGAACTTTCTTCTTAGCCGGGTAAGTTCTTAAAGGTCTTGAAACAGGAACAGAAATAGAAACGGGAACATCCAAACTGGTTACAGGTTCCGTAGAAGAAGAGCAAGGTAAGGAAGTAGAAACTGCAGAAAAATCTTCTCTAGGAAGAAAAGCTGGTTTAAGCCGTTCCGTAGAAACATTAACAATATTACCTGAAACGTTTATAGAGAACAAATAATCAGAAATACGTTTGACAACAAGAAAAGGCCCAGAATAAGGAGGTTGAAGAGATTTCTTGACAGCATCATCACGAATCCAAACGTGAGTACAATCACAAAGATTTTTATGTACAAAAGGAGATTTCTTGATGTGATGACTGGTTGGTGAAGATCTAACATTCCTCATATGAATTCTGTGTTTTTCTAAAAAGATTTCAGGATCCGCAGGAAAATCCTCTTCAATAAAAAATTCTCCAGGAATCCGAAGAGTGGTTCCATAGAGTAGTTCCGCAGGTGAAGCTTTTAAATCTTCTTTAAAACATGAACGAAGACCCAGAAGAACTGAAGGAAGAGACTCTAGCCAATTCTTCGTCTGATGACACATAATGGCAGTCTTGACAGTCCTATGCCACCTTTCCAAAATGCCATTTGAAGCAGGATGATAAGCCGAAGTTCTTTTCCTGTCACAACCAATCAAATTGGTTAAAGCCTTGAAAAGAGATGCTTCAAACTGCGATCCTTGATCCGTGGTGATGGTTAAGGGAGAACCGTATCTAGCTACCCAATGAGTATAAAAAGCTGTAGAAACAGTGTCAGCAGAGATTTCCTTAAGAGGGATAGCTTCAGGCCAACGTGAAAAACGATCAATAATCGTGAGGCAATAACGAAAATCTTGACAAGATGGAAGAGGACCAATCAAGTCTAAGTGGACATGTTGAAAACGTTGATCCGGAATCGCGATTCTAACAGGAACATTCTTCGTGTCTTGAAATCTTGGAACGTTGGCAAGGCAGACACGTACGAGTCCATTCTTTAACATCCTTTTTTAAAGATGGCCAAATAAATTTATGCAAAAGTTGTTTAGCTGTTGATCTACCACTGGGATGAGCAAGATCATGAACAACATCGAAAATCCTCTTGCGAAGAGATTTAGGCACATAAGGACGAATTAGTTCAGAGGAACAATCACAATAAATAGGAGAAGTTGAACCAGAAAGAATAAGTTTCCTTAACTGAAGAGAAGAGTTCGAAGAAAGTAAGTCTTGAAGTTCTTCATCTTCTTTTTGATAATCAGCTAACTCATCAAGAGAAACTATAATTGGCATTGAAACTGATTCAATTCTTGAAAGAGCATCGGCTACAGAATTTAACTTGCCTGAAATATAAACAATATCAGTAGAAAATTGGGCTATAAAATTCAATTGTCTGATCTGTCTAGGAGATGCTTTATCAAGTTTCTGCCGAAAAGCATAAATCAAAGGCTTGTGATCTGTTCTAATAATCAGTTGACGTCCTTCAAGTAAATATTTAAAGTGCTTAATAGCTAAATAAATACTAAGTAGTTCTCGATCATAGGTGCTATAATTCTTCTGAGTTTGATCAAGTTTTTTAGAAAAGAATGCAATAGGTTTACTAACATTATCAATGGTTTGTTCTAGAGACGCTCCAACAGCAAAATTAGAAGCATCACAAGTTAAAATCAAAGAAACATGTGGAGCAGGATGAGAAAGAATAGTAACTCGGAGAAGTTCTTCTTTACAATTTTGAAAGGCTGTTTCAGTTTCATTATTCCAAGGGATAACTCTTCTATCTCTCTTGCGACTATCCTTTAAAAATTCAGTAAGTAAAGCTTGATGTTCGGCTGCATTTTTAAGACAGCGACGATAATAATTGATAATGCCAATAAATCTGCGCATATCATGAATTGTCTTAGGTTTAGGAAAATCAATAATAGATTTTACTTTTTCTGTTGTAGGTTTAATACCTTGATTTGAAACTAGGTATCCAAGGAAAGAAAGTTCTTTTTGTCCAAAAAGACATTTGGATACATTAATTGACATTCCGGCTTGTAATAAACGATCAAAAATAATGCGCAAATAGGCAATATGTTCTTGTTCATTTTTGGAAGCTATAAGAATGTCATCAAGATAGCAAAAAACAAAATCTAAATCACTGAGCAGTGAGTTCATTAATCTTTGAAAAGTTTGAGCTGCGTTACGAAGACCAAAAGGCATGACTAAAAATTCAAAAAGTCCAAAAGGTGTGGTAACGGCGGTCTTGTGAATATCCTCTTTGGCGACGGGTACTTGATAGTACGCTTTTACTAAGTCAATCTTGGAGAAGATATTCTTACCATAAAGCCCAGAAGTAAAATCTTGAATATGAGGCAGTGGGTAACGATCAGGAATGGTAGCCGAATTTAATGCACGATAATCACCACAAAGTCTCCAAACATTTTCCGATTTGGGAACCATATGTAAAGGGGCTGCCCAAGTACTACTCGAAGGTCTACAAATTCCTTGTTCCATCATAAACTTGAATTCCTCCTTGGCAAACTTGAGTTTTTCCGGAGAAAGTCTTCTGGGAACTGAAAATTTAGGAGATCCTTCCGTGATGATACGATGTTCAATTCCATAAGACTTCACCGAAGAAAGAGGAGCAAATCGAGTAAGTCCAGGAAATTCCGCTAAAATCCTGTGATAAGGAGAGTCAGGAGACATGGTACATATGGATAATTGTGAAACTTCTTGGATCTTTCCAAAATGTTTAAGGCCAGTAACAGAGTCGACCAAGCGTTTGTTTTTAATGTCAACTAGGAGATTAAAATATCCAAGGAAATCTGCACCTAAAATGGGACGTTGAATATCCGCGATGCAAAATTTCCAACGGAAATTTTTCCTGAGGCCAAGATCCAAAGAAAGAGTTTTAGAACCATAAGTATGAATTTGAGTACCATTGGCAGCAAAAAGTTTAAAATTAGCTGGTAATGGTTTAAACAAAACTCTCTTAGGTATTAAGGAAATATCAGCACCAGTATCAACAAGAAAATGTAAATTAGTTGATTTGTCAAAAATAACGAGGCGATGGCAAGGTAAACCGTTGTAAGCAGCCTCAATCTTCAACGGCGCTTCTAGTTTTCCTGAGAGTCGGTAAGAGTTTTTGACATCAAGCAAGGAATGGTACATCTCTTTGCCTTATTACCAAATTTTTGTGATAAAAACAAATTGACTGATCTTTAGAATTAGATCTTTTATTTCGTGAATTTGATCTGAATTTTGATCTGCTTCTAGATCGGCTAAAAGATCTGCCACGACGATGAGATACTTCAAGCGCAGCGATTCTTTGTTCCAAATCAGCAAAATCAGATTGTTTAGAGGTTGATTGCGTATTAACTTCCGCGACTTGAAAACCAGTATCACGTTCAACTATTTTATCCGCGAGTTCCGAGAGCTTGACTCAAGGTACGTTTTCAACCACTGCAAGAGTCGCTTGAACTTTATATGGTAAACGTTGTAGCCAAATCGAATGTAAAATGTTATCTGCTAAAGAACCACCGGATAATCGACGGATTTCACGTAAAAGTTCTGAAGGCTTTTTGTCATTTAACTCAATACCAGCTAATAATTGTCTCAAACGTTTTTCTTCAGAATCCGTGAAACGATGAATGAGTGCTTTCTTTAACTGATTATATTTATCAATTTCAGGCGGATTTTCAACAATCTCCGAAATCGCGACTAACGCTTGTTCATCAAGATGACGAATAACTGAACTATATTTAATATCTTCAGAACGGATACGGTATACAGTAAATTCACTCTCAATCTGAGCAAACCACAGCTTAGGTTGTTTATGCCAAAAGGTTGGAAGTTTCAAAAGGCGAAATTCATTTGAATGGATCTGAGTGGACTCACCCGATGACTGATGTTCAAAACCAGAAGATAAATTTAAAATCTCTGTTCCGACCTGTTCTTGTAGGCTTACGGTTGACGCTGAAGTAGTAGAAGTTGACGGAGTTGACTCAGATTTAACAGGAGTTCTGTCCACAGGCATTTTATTAAACTGATACTTCCAGAGAAGAACCAAGACGATCCAGAAATCAAAATTCGAAGATTCTTGTAGACACCAAATGGCACTTCGGAAATCAAACTTCCCGCGTCAAGAGATATTTCAGCTCACACCGTGATCACGTCGGGGTCACCAAAAATGTAGCGACTTAATGTATAAATCACTAGTTTTATTCGAGATTGAAAGATATTTATTATAAACGTGTTCATTCCTTGACAGACAATATATTAATAAAGAAGTAAATGTTTTTAACAAAAGATGTTTAGTGTGTTGCTAAGTAACAAGTGTAAGTGTAAGAATAAATAGTGTAAGTGAAAGAGTGTAAGAACGCCACAGACCTTCTCGTGAGTCAAGTGCAGCCACAGGTGTTATATCTAGACGCCACTGCGGCCGACCGAGCCGACTCACCACGACTCACTAGCTCACACTTCAGTGAGATTTTAAAGAAAATCGTTGCTTGTTGTAATTTGGAAACGAATACTCGTTCTAATTTTTTTCCCAATGTGACGTCCCTTGAAAAAAAAGTTGATAAACTTGTTTTAATGAACTGATTTCTGATCAGTAACGGATTATATTTCGTCAGTTAACTGATAAAACATCATCAGTTACTGATCAGTAATCAGTTTATTGAAACAAGTTTATCAACTTTTTTTTCAAGGGGTACGTGTGGAACGCTGTTCCACATAAAATTTTATATTTTTACATGTAAATAATATTTTGTATTGTTATTTAATCTTGAACATAAATTAAAATTATAATTCAAATTGAATCTTTTTTAACAAAAATGAAAAAGGATACAAGAGATTTTTTTTGCAAGTTAAACATTTATTACGTTTACATTATTGTATTGTTTTAATAAATATAATTATTTTTTCTATGTCTAATATATATTACATATAACATGAAAATAATATTAAGAATAACAATAAAAATAAAATAAAGTAAAATAATTTATTTATTTAATTTCTTGCAATATTATTTAAATATCACATAAACATCACAGAAATATTTTGAAATATGACAGTAATATTACTATGAAATATCACAGTAATATTACAGTGATGCGTTTTCGCGGACATTTTGATATTACTGTGATATCACAGTAATATTTCGTGATATTTCTGCAATATTTCATTTGTAATATTGCAATGTAAAAGTGATATTGCTGTGATATCACTGCAATATTACGTGGTATAAACTATAATGTACGCTCTTCTATGTAATCTATCAATTTAATTATTGCTTTACAACTCGATCAATAATGATTTTATTAAAAAATTACAGAAAAACCTTTGTATTTGTCTTATTGCCATTTATAATTTTTACAGGAGCACAAAATTGATTTTAATTTTTAAAAATTTTTATCATGAGGAATTTAAAAAAAAATGTTTACAAAAAGTTTTGTTAATACACATTAATTATTCACTTGGCAATAAATATTTTAAAGTATATTTAAAATTTTTTTAAAAAATATACATTTTCACGTCATTTAATATTTACTGTTTGGTACATTATTTTGTGAAATAGTTTATTCATTAATATTAATTAGACTATTATACACCACAGTAAAAGGTTTTTCAAGTTAATTAAAATATTAAATTTCCAACAAATTTTTCTTTAGATTTCACTTTTTTTTCAACTCTATTAAAAAATATGATTATATATATTCTATCATTAATTAGGTATTTTACAATGTTCATTAATTATATGTATGTATATAATGTTGCGGCTCGGTCACCGACCGTCACAACATACGACGAAACAAGCGAGCGCGTGCACAGCCGCTATGCGGTCCCGCCGTGTGTATAAAGGTGCCTACTGATGGACGCGGCAAATGCCGCGCGCGGCAACGCGGCAGTTCAGAAAGAACTAGATTCTAGGGGCTTCTGAACCACTGCGATGCCGCAAGTGAAGTTGGATTAATCCAACTTCACTCGCGGCATCGCAAAAGTGATTACTAGAGCGAAATTTGAAAGATTATAACGATGGCCGAAATGGAGATTCCAAAGGTTAGTAGATGTTTATATTTGTATTCTATATTTGTGTGTAATATGGAGTTTTATACAAAAATGTTAACATAGCAATTAAGGAAGTAATATATTAATGCAATTAAGTAATATACATATGATTTATTATAATCATCAAGATTGGAGGTTAAGTACATATGTTTTACATGTTTTCGAAAACAAAATTGTATGATAGTATGTGCAAATAAATCATCTATTTCAATTCTTATAAACATTTATGACTTGGAACCGAACTTTTGAATGACATTGGTGATATAATTAATATTTTTGTTATTATAGAAAGTATATACATGCGGAATGTGCGAGATAATTCTTGAAGAAGAAGATACACATGCCCATGAATGTTTAAAGAATTATCCCACAATTGTTAGCGATGAAAATTTGTATTTGTATCCCCAATGTGGTAAGTAAAAGGTGAAATGAATGATGTAAAATTATTTTAGCGAATGTAACAAATTAAATATCTTGTAGAGGATGGAAGCATTGTACGGCGCAGTGCGATTGACGAAGATGATCAAGATGGAGTGTTGGTGATGGAATCACATCCTCCGACAGATCAAGAACCGCTTACATCAAACACAGAACAAAACGTAGATGAAATCATAATAGCAGAAGTGTCGGCACGACCGCTATTATGGAACCAAAGAATAAATATAACAAAACGTGATAGACGAACTGTACAACAGCTTTGGATGGAAGTAGCTGATGCGACAAATGGTACGTATGTATAACATACACACACATACACACACACACACGTGTGTGTGTATGTTGAGAAAGAAGGAAAGGAAGATAATTATTTATGAAAACTGTATAGAATTAAAATGATATATAATAGTACAAAATGTATGATTTTATTATTACAGGCGAATGTTCTGTCGACGACGTAAAAAAAAAGTGGAAAAACTTGAGAGATCGTTTTATGAAAATCGTCTCTCTTGAGAAGTTACCAAGTGGCTCAGGAAGTAAGCCATCACGTAGAAAGTGGCAATATTATGACTCGATGTCTTTCCTACGGAACACTTATCTGCAAAAACAGTAATCACAAAAGCATTCATTGAAATACTGGAGATAGTTAATATCAATATATTCCATTTCATTGTATTTCAGGACAGTTTCAAATATAACAATTAATGAATCCATTAATCTCATTAACGACGCTCAGGAAGCTCATGGCGATGTGGAAGCTCAGGATGAGGAAGTCAACGATGCGGTTTGTGCACCGATCAGGGGTATGTTTCGGAATAAGGTATACTGACAAGTGAACAAATTGAAAAAGAATAGTACAGAAAGAGAATAATACTAAGACTATACAATAATAAAATAGGATTCTTGTACTCAAATTTCTATTTTCTTTTCCTATCATCGTAGGAAGCTTTGATTATTAAACGACATATACCAGCCCGCAGACGCCACATAATGTTGAAAATTCATCAGCTTTTATATACAGAATTGCGTGACAATAATAGTAATAATACATAATAATAATAAATATAATAATTAAAAAATTATATTTTTAGTAGCACACTAAACACACACACACACACACACACACATACATTTTGTTTGTGCTGAATTCAAATACACCAAATTTCTTCAAAAATCAATAGAAAGTTTCATGTGTAATTATTTATCGTTTTGCCATGCCACTGCGCCTTCATTATTAAAATATTTACAAAATTCATCTCTAATGAGCATGGCATTCCGAGTACTTGTGTTTGTGCTACATTTGGAGATGTCCACAAATGCACAACCATCTTCCATAATCGTCCTCCACGAACCTTGTACTTGATCACCTTCTGCCGTCTCTCTATCCAGCATGCCTGGTGAAATATAATCATTTTTTTCCATGTTATTCTTGCGGAGCCAGTTATGAATGCAGATTGTACCTTGCACAATTTTCATTGCAGTTTCCACGCTACTAATGATTGGTTTTCGGTAAACTCGCCACTGGCTAGCAAGTATTCCGAAAGAGTTTTCGATTACTCGCCTGGCTCTGCTGAGTCTATAATTATAAATGCTTTGTTCAGCGGTCAGGTTATTTTTGCCGGAGTATGGCCGTAGCAAATATGATTTTAGTGGGAAGGCTTCATCCCCGACAATGCAATAAGGCAAATCCGGTCCTCCTTTATAAAAACGATCTGGTTTTGGAATATTCATTTTTCCTGCATCGAATTGTTGTCCAAACCGGCTTTCACGAAAAATGCCTCCATCACTTCGCCTGCCATATGCACCAATGTCGACGAATCGGAAAATATAATTAGCATCACAAACAGCTAATAGCACAATGCTATGACTGTTTTTGTAGTTGTAAAAATTGGAGCCAGCATTGTCTGGACACTGAAATTACACAAAGATTATCGTTTTTTACATACTGTAAGGAAATTGGATTTCGCTCATATCGTTTTTTCTATTTATTTTCCAATAGCTTTCGATATTTTAATAATGCCTAAAAACAATCGTAATAATAAAATTATAACTTGAATGATTACATGCTTTCCGTCGATTGCTCCAATGCAATGTGGAAAGTCCCATATGTCCTCAAAATCTTCTGCGATGCTCCGCCAGTCATCTTCGAGTAGTTGAGATGGGAGAACCAAAGGACACAGCTGTTCCCAAATAATTTGGCACGTTGTAGCAATAATATTGCTTACAGTAGTCAAACCTACCAAATATTGATATGTCATTGAAGACATGGAGTCACCAGCTGCCAGAAATCTGAAACGTGATAATTGATAACATATAGATGTGCTACTCTGTAATGCAACATTTACATTCATATAACTGAAGAAAAAACAAAAGATGTTTACCGTAATGTTAACGTCAATCGTTCTGCTGCACTTATCGGCTCTCGCACGACGTACTGTCTCTCTAGATGTGGGCCTACAATGGTTAACAATTCTTCATATTGCACAGTTAACATCCGAAAATAATTATGAAAGCGCAAATCTTCCAATCGCAATGTTGGCAGCAAGGCATGGTAAAAACCATGCTCATAGCGTTTTTTAAAAATTGGCGCAACCCAGAAACGTTTCTTTTTCTTGTCTCGTTTATTTTTTTTAGCTAATAACAAAGCTAATGATCCAAGCAGCTTGTCACATCGATCAGCTTCTGCCATTACATGAGTGCACTGCACTAACCACTCATGCATTTTTATTTTCACTGACATGATTTGCTGATTAAATTAATTACAATGCCGACAATGATATTAAAATTATAATCGAGATATTTTTCTTTGAAGTTTGTATTGAAGAATAGTGGTTAAGGTGCCTACGATGGACGCGGCAAATGCAACAACGCCGCGTTCACGCGGCTGGCGGCATGGAATTAGAAGCCTCTAGAATCTAGTTCTTTCTGAACTGCCGCGTTGCCGCGCGCGGCATTTGCCGCGTCCATCAGTAGGCACCTTAAGACTCCACGCAAACAAGTGAGTGCTGGCACCACCGCTAGGTGGCCGCGCCGCTGGAGACCTTCTCGTGAGTCAAGTGCAGCCACAGGTGTTATATTTAGACGCCACTACGGCCGACCGGGCCGACTCACCATGACTCACTAGCTCACACTTCAGTGAGATTTTAAAGAAAATCGTTGCTTGTTGTAATTTGGAAACGAATACTTGTTCTAATTTTTTTTCCAATGTAACGTCCCTTGAAAAAAAAGTTGATAAACTTGTTTCAATAAACTGATTACTGATCAGTAACTGATTATATTTTGTCAGTTACTGATCAGTAATCAGTTTATTGAAACAAATTTATGAATTTTTTTTTAAGGGGTACGCGTGGAATGCTGTTCCATATAAAATTTTATATTTTTACATGTAAATAATATTTTGTATTGTTATTTAATCCAGTGATGCCAGAGATGCCCCGCACTCGCGCATGTGCAGAGTTAGTAGCGCCAGTAAAGTATCTAAACCGTTCGTGAAACTGGCGTTTTTAGTCACCCCAAAGAAAAATAGAATTATGGACATAATGTACACTACTCAAAAAAAAATAGGGAACACTTTCCAGACACCAAAAATTAGGCTATCTTCAAATGACTGTAACTCGGTGAAAAATCATCGTAGGTAAAAAATAAAAAAAGCATTTTGAAGCTAGAAGATCGAGCTTTAACGTTCTACTAGCAGATTTTCAAAATTCTTTTAACTTCCTTGTCTTACGCAGTAAAAAAGCACACCTTGTTTTGTTCGTCAAAATTTTGTATTTTTGACACTTTGCAGATCGACCAACAAATTTTTTTCGAATAATTCAAGTAAAATTTCATAAACTACAACATTTTACCTACAAAATGCTTTTTTAAAAATTTCTCTACGATTTTTTTTGACCGAGTTACGCAACTTTGGAGCTAAACCTGCATTTTTTACAAATGATATTCGTACTCCGTGAAAAATCATCGTAGACAAAAAATCAAAAAATCATTTTAAAGCTCGAAGTTTCAGCTTTAACATGCTATTAATGGTTTTCAAAAATTTTCTCAATTTCTTAGTACTATGCCCCAAAAAAGATACACTGTTTTTTCCTTAAAATAACGTATCTTTAACAGCCTGTAGCTCAATAAAAAAATTTTTCTCTACAAATCCAATGCAAGTGCCATAAAGTATGACATTTTCTCTACAAAATGCTTTTTTAAAGTTTTTTCTACGATTTTTTTTGACCGAGTTACAAGACTTTGAAGATATACATTTTTTACAGTACATTTTTCCGAAAAATGACGTCTACCGCCGACATTAGCATTACCCAATGTGCACCACGTGGAGGTTGTCGGTCGGATTTTTGCACATCGTGTGTGTGTGTGTGTGTGTGTGTGTGTGTGTGTCATAGCAGAGATAAGGACCCCGCAGTTCGTCACTTCTGCAGTATTTAATGACTCCAAACCCTCTCTGCTGTGTGTGTGTGTGTGTGTGTGTGCATGCGTGCGCGCGCATGAGTGTTCAATAGTGTGTATTTCCTCCTCTCTGATCAATTACTGCTTGCAAGCGTTCTCGCATATTTATACATCTTGCAATACGATCTTGCGGAATGTTGTGCCAAATTTCCGTTAAAATTTCTCCCAATTCTTCTAAATTTCGCGGCTGTTCCTCGCGACGCCTTAATCGTCGTTCCATTTCATCCCAAATGTGCTCGATTGGATTTAAGTCCGGGCTATTGGCGGAATGATTTAACAGTCTAATTGCGTGTCGTTGAAAAAAACGTCGCGTTATATTCGCCGTATGAGGTCGAGCGTTGTCCTGCATAAAAATAAAGTTCCGACAGGTTCGATTTAATAGCAAAACGTGTGGTCGTAGAATATCGTTGATATAACGAACAGCCGTCATTGCCGGAGGTGGCAGGATCACTAGATCATTTCGTCTTGTAAGTGATATACACCCCCACACTATCACGGAACCGCCGT
Source organism: Solenopsis invicta (assembly GCF_016802725.1). Lineage (NCBI taxonomy): Eukaryota > Metazoa > Arthropoda > Insecta > Hymenoptera > Formicidae > Solenopsis > Solenopsis invicta. The sequence continues at coordinate 1,641,932 of NC_052675.1, read as the reverse complement.
TGTAGGATCGTATTGGCATAACGCAACGTCGATCATAGCGTTCATTTCGTCGACGCCAAGTACGTATACGAGCATCATTGCCATAAAGGCAAAAACGTGATTCGTCGGAGAAATATACATTTCTCCAATCCCTAGCGGTCCAATTTATGTGATCGCGCGCAAATTGATAACGTACTTGGCGATGTACGAGTGTGAGTCTTGGTACTTGTGCACGAACACGAGAACCGGAGAAGAAGACCGGCTTCTCTCAAACGATTGCGAATTGTTTGTTCGCACACATGGCGCAAATGAATGTCATCACGAATGTTTCTTGCGGTAATTATTCGTCTTTCTAATGCATAACGAACAATGGCTCGATCTTGTCTATTTGTCGTTAATCGAGAACGACCACTACCTTCACGTCTCGTGTAATTTCTCGTGTCTTGATATCTTAACCAAGCTCTACTCACTACGGACACGGATGCACCAATATCTTGCGCCACATAACGCATACCAAAACCTTGTTGCAAAAGCGCAATTATGCGTGCAACTCGTACGGCCGATAAATGTCTACGCGGCATTTTGAAAATTCCGTGTCGCTTATCACACTGCGAGAATCGCCGGCGTACTAAACAAAATTTTATTGTATTGAGCATGCAATGTTTACATATGGTCATCTTTGTCTAAAAAGAGATTTTTTTTAGATTAAGACGACTATATGTTTACAGTCGTCTTGTCTAAAAAGAAAATCTCTTTTTAGACAAAGATGACCATATGTAAACATTGCATGCTCAATACAACAAAATTTTGATTAATATAATAATATAATCTAATTAAATTAAAATAATTAATTGTGTGGCTAAATTATAACAAAAAGATAATCTAACTAATGACTCAAGCGCGCAAACCTCATATCCCCCACAGCGTTATCTATAGCTATAATACGAGGTGTGTTCAAAAAGTATCGCGAATTTTGTGTTTTTTCAAAAATTATTTATTTATTCATGAATATCTATTTTGTCCCCTTCAAAGTAATACCCATGAGATATTATACACTTGTGCCAACGGTTTTTCCAATCTTCGAAGCACTTCAAAAAATCATTTTTCTTTATCTTGGTCAGCTCCTCTTTCGATGCCGTCTTTATCTCGTCAAGCGTAGCGTAACGTCGTCCTTCCATGGGCCTCTTCAGTTTAGGGAACAAGAAAAAGTCACAGGGGGCCAGATCTGGGGAATACGGTGGCTGCGGCATCATTAGTGTGTTGTTTTTGGCCAAAAAGTCGCGCACAAGCAACGATGTGTGAGCAGGGGCGTTATCGTGGTGCAAAAGCCAATTTTTGTTCTTCCACAAATCCGGGCGTTTCTGGCGGATTGCTTCGCGCAAATTGCGCATAACTTGCAGGTAATATTCCTTATTGACCGTTCTACCCTGTGGCAAGAACTCATGATGCACCACGCCCCTGCAATCGAAGAAAACTGTCAGCAAAACTTTCACATTTGACCGAACTTGGCGCGCTTTTTTCGGTCTTGGTTCGTGCGGCAGCTTCCATTGAGATGATTGAGCTTTGGTTTCCACGTCATAACCATAAACCCACGATTCGTCACCAGTTATGACCCTCTGGAGCAAATTTGGGTCGTCGCGGACAGAGTCCAACATCTCATTAGCAATGTTCATGCGATGCTGTTTTTGGTCGCAATTGAGCAATTTTGGTACGAATTTCGCGGCGACCCGTCTCATGCCCAAATCATTGATAAAAATCGAATGGCACGAGCCAATCGATATGTTTAGGTCCTCAGCAACTTCTCTAACGGTGATTCGACGATTGGCCAATACCATTTTCTCCACTTCATTAATTTTTTCGTCTGTTGTTGAAGTGCTCGGGCGTCCGGCACGCTCTTCGTCGTTCACATCTTCTCGGCCTTCTGAGAACATTTTGTACCACCGATAAACGTTGCTTCGGTCCAAGGTAGCTTCTCCGTATGCCACAGTCAACATTCGGAATGCATCCGCGCACTTAATTTCGTTTTTCACACAAAATTTGATACAGGTTCTTTGATCCATTTTTTTGAATAGGTAAAAATCGAAGACGATCCAAAACACGTGCAAGCAAAGCAGCTGTCAACAATTAAGTGAACATTCAAAATGGCCGAGCTTGTCGGCATAAGTGAGAGACATGAGTACCAACATAACGCCACAAAAAGATCGAAATTCGAATATACGTAACCCGCGAAAATTCAAAATTCGCGATACTTTTTGAACACACCTCGTACTGCTATCTCAGTTGTAAACCAACGCGCATGCGCAAGTGCGGGGCATCTCTGGCACCACTGATTTAATCTTGAACATAAATTAAAATTATAATTCAAATTGAATCTTTTTTAACAAAAATGAAAAAGGATACAAGAGATTATTTTTTGTAAATTAAACATTTATTACGTTTACATTATTGTATTCTGTTTTAATAAATATAATTCTTTTTTTTATGTTTAATACGTATTACATGTAACAATATGTAAATAATATTAAGAATAACAATAAAAATAAAATAAATTGAAATAATTTATTTATTTAATTTCTTGCAATATTATTTAAATATCATATAAACATCACAGAAATATTGTGAAATATCACAATAATATTACTATAAAATATCACAGTAATATTACTGTGATGCGTTTTCGCGGACATTTTGATATTACTGTGATATCACAGTAATATTTCGTGATATTTCTGCAATATTTCATTTGTAATATTGCAATGTAAAAATGATATTGCTATGATATCACTGCAATATTACGTGCTATGTGGGAATATATGGATCATCAAAAATAATATATATTATATTTGTAAATTAAGTTTATGCAATATAACTAAAAAATATTGCTATTTATTTATAAATATATTTTTTTACAATTCCTTTTTTATATAATTAAATTTTTACAGTAAAAGTTATACTATAAAAGCAGGTAGAAACCTTTTTCACGACCGCTTGATAGTTGCGATGACAGATTCGAGCCTCTAAAGGTGAATTTCGGAACGCTACCTAAACTTCCGCGTATTATCCATACATAATCGCTGTGCGTGAAAAGATTCACGTGAACTCTCTATGAGTGAAAAATGAAAAAATGAAAAGTGAAAAGTGAAAGGTGAAAAGTTCCACGTGAAATTACATGATTGACCCCCCAGGACACAAATGCTAGTAATTTTATCTTTGTCTAACACTTGGTAAACAAGAAAGATAAAATCATGCAGTCCAAGATGGCGACGCTATGGGTCTAGTTCTTCCATTGGACAAACACGGCAGAACGCGGAACATTTTTCGTGACCAACTTTTTTCTCCCCAGCCTATGCAGTTCCCTCTCCTTAGGGCCACTTTCACCAACGTCGATTAACTTAATCGCTGATTAGTCTATCGGAATTGACCAATCGGATTTGTCGTTTTTACTTAACGACAAATACGATTGGTCAATTCCGATAGACTAATCAGCGATTAAGTTAATCGGCGTTGGTGCAAGTGGCCCTTAAGGGCCTCGCACATGAAATGCATAACATAACATAAGCACAACATAAGACCGACGGACCAATGAAAATGTTATGTAACTCAATATGGCGACTTTATACTGGATGCTCATTGGTCTATCGGTCTTATGTTGTGCTTATGTTATGTTATGCATTTTATGTGCGAGGCCCTTTAATCTTCCTTCATGCTGTCAACGATCACCGCAGCATTCAGTCATGAACATAAAAATAATCAAGAAAGAAACGTGGTCCCTAAAATCGGTACCCCAGGCATCAATGCAACGCACTATACATACATACATCAAAACAGTGTAAAAAAGAATAAAAAAGCTACCCAACGATACCACTAATTATTTTATTTGTGTGTGTATCAGCACATGTACATATACTATATGTATATACGTTAAGTACACAGCCAAAAGTACTATTTTGCATTCTATTATAAGAATTAATATGTGACAGTCGAAACAACAAATCATTATATTATTAACATCCTTTCTGAAAAAATGTATTGCATCGATTCTCGAATTATCGAATTTATTGTTGTCGCTTTTCCGAAGTGCTGATTGGTTCTATCGCTGCTAACTTCGTGATCGGCTGTCATAGCGGAGATCGTGTTAACAGTAATAGACATAATAAAAGTTATTGAGATATGATAATCTCGTGTGCTTGGAAGTTGATGACTTGTATATAATATTTGTTTTTAATACAAAAATGCAATCATATCACGTGCTAAGTATAAACGTTATTGTATATTAAATAATTATAAACTAAATAATTATAACATGTTTAAATTTTAAATTTTGTGTAGATTTTGGTTATATAAAAAACATATGAGAGTTGTACATATGGGTATCAATTACAAGAATGTGATATTAACGTATACTACTATTAATGATAATTTTAGAGACATTTATCCTATCAGGAAACAATATTTTTTAAATATTTAAAAGACATTATAATGAAGAATATATATATATATATATATATATAAACATTTAAAAAACATTGTCTATTCATAGGGTATTAATAAATCAAATCATATTCTATTTTTATTTATTCATAATCTGTCATCAAGGACGTGATCTGTTATTTGTCATCGTAAACTGTATTATTCTTAATCATGAACGTATAATTTTTGAAATTCTTATTATTTATGTTTAGTTATATGTAAACATGAAATTAAATAAATGGCGCGCGCTTAGCGCGCACTTGTGTTGTTCTAGTATTATTAAAACGGAATAAATTTTTATATTTATTATAAATAAACAAAATATTAATAAAAATGTTTACAAAATATTATTATAAATATTTATTTTTTATTTATCATAAATATTTACCTAAATATTTTTGTAAATATTTATTCTTCATTTACCATAAATATTTTGGAAAATATTTAATAAATATTTTAACAATATTTTAGATAAAGATTTTTATAATTTTTTTTCATCATATATATAAAATACTTATAAAATATTTCTATAATATTTATAAAAAATATTTATGATAAATGTTTATTAATATTTATCATATGTATTGTGTGTTATCTGGGTTATTGTCTATTATAAAACCAGAATCAAATAAATTATTTTTCATTAATTTGATTAGATAAGGAACATCAGCAAATAATAAAATTTGAAGTGCTTCGTTTGCCGGATGGATAAAAAAATATTTTATTGTTAGGTTTTCGTCCCCTGTAGACATTTCAAGTCCAATATTTAAATTTTTCCACATGACATATTTGACGCTCCCATACCATTTGTTACAGCCACAACGATATAATTTATTTCATATAAAATTTTTATAATATTAAATAAAATTGACTTTGTCATTTGTTGAGAGAATTGATAAAATATTAGCTGTTTCCAATTGCCAAAAATACTTCTAGCCATAACAAATTGGCATGATTTATGTGGACTACATCTTTTACTCTCTGCGTTCTAAGTCAACCTTATCAGCAATATACATCTCATCAAAGGTTAATACTGTTAATTTATTAGTAATTGATAAATTTTCTCCTTTTTTTTATTATTGCCAAAACATTTTGTAAAATGCCTGGTTTTACATTAAAATTTGACTCCAATTTCTAAATGTATTATCACAGAGAAGAGGTATTTTCATAACATCGCGGAAGTATTTATATGCTCATCCGCCCTTTGACTTTAAAGCTATTGCAGATGAAATGTCTTCTGCTATGCAATTAACTCTAGTATGTGTTGGATTTATCAATCTCTTCACTTGACCTGCGGTAAAAACCGTATTAAGTATAATACAAAAGTTTGAAGCGTTAGAAGTTGGAAGCAATATTCCATTAGAAAATTCAAATTTGTTCTAAACGTTGTGTTAATCTTAAATAATATTCATATTGATATGGAAAAGAACATTGCATTAATGTGTTAGCCGTGAATCATATGAAATTTATCCCCTATCATATTGTTGTACTCGACAAGACGAGCACACAAAACACTCGCGAAGGGAAGAACAAACGCGCGACACGAAATGATTAGACACTTTTTTATAAAAAAGAACACTGACTTTAATCAAATGACTTTGTACAATAAAACCGTAGCGGAATTATTCAGAATATCTCTTGACAGCTCCGCGTCCCGAAACAGAACAAAAGCTGGCCGTGTTTCTTCTGTCTGATCCATTGATCTTCCTTCGGCAAGCTTCTCAAGCTCGGCCGAACGGGTACAACAATATATTAGCGTGTTGTGTGCTATACAATATTTGTTTACTGCAAAAAGACGAATTGCAGTTACAAAATGGAATCGTCGTTGAAGAAGTTCAACAAGCAGAACCATTATAAAGATTTGAATGTATAATAGAGATATTGCAGTAATCAAACAAAATAACATATGTGCCAATTTACAAATAAAATGACGGGCTTAAAAAATGTATTAATATGTTTATATATTACTTTGATTCATAGTACTTTATTAAAATTGTAACAACCACGCTTTGCGCACGGACGGTGATCGTACGGAAACGAGGACGCGAAGGGTCGCCGAAGGAATTAGACTCAGTTCTAGGCTTACTAACTAATGGTGTTTATTGAGTAGAATTAAGCGTGATAAACAATAACATTGGTGACAGTAATAGAAAAAGAAATCCGTCTGACAGTGATCGGAACAAATATTAATAATATCGGCTACAGATAATTCAAGCGCATGGACGGACAATCGTGACAATATATTTCTCGCGGACGTGAAAGAGCGATCGCTATATACAGTCTATTTACATAGGCATCTATGTCGCGAGACATGTTTCGTGGAACGGCGTCGAGCTCGTTTCTTGGAATTTCGGCGGCCTGTTGTCGCGGTCGTGAAAATCGTTGCGTGGCGTAGCACGTGGTGCGGTACAGCGTGACGCGTGACGTGTACACGGATCCGTACGTTTCGAAGTCGATTGCGCGCGGCCCGTCGCGAGGCGGTTAATACCGCTGGTGTAATTTCCGGGTGGCACTGCCTCACGCCAAGTGCGCTTGGTGGAGGCACGGAGCATCGTACCCCCTTACGCTTGGCAGCACCAGATTCGGGATGCGATAAGGATCGCCCTGTGTCAAGTGATTTGACAGGGCCCAAGTTATCTTGAGCTCGCTGTGGCGTGTGAGGATGTCGGTTCGAATCGGTAACGGGAGAGACGAGAGTCAAGTGGCTTGACGGAGACCGAGGCGCTCGATTTTGTTCTCGACCTAGATATTTTCTGCTCGGTAGACCGGTCAGAAGCGGACAAGGAGGTTTTCGGCCGGCGACTGTCGCCTTTATATACTCGAGGATCGAGGTGAAGGAATGTGTGGCGTGTTACGGCGGAACGGTACGGAGGCAGCATCCCCGCCACTCGATCTCGAGTATTTCGGTTCGGACCACGCACGCGCGCGTGGCTGCAGACGGTGACGAAATGAGAGTGCGTGCGCGCGGAGATGCGAAGCGCGCAAATGCGTTTGCTTGCTCGGTCGAGCCTGGTAACTTTTATTAGGCGCTATGCGCCGATATTTGTTGTCTGGCGGGTGTTCGGCCGGACGGCTCGGACTGTAGGCGGTCCGGGGGGGGTTCGGAAGGTGGTTTATAATTAAAGTACTTTATAAAAATAATTTTTCATAAATTGTGTACTTTTTATATTAATATTACACTTTGAATATCACATTTATCAAAAAAAATTGAAAAAAAATTGCTGCAACTAAAAATTATAAAATAATATAGAATAATTATAAAGTTATATGGAATGTTTAGATTAACATCCCAGCAAACACAGTTGCATAACAGCAATGTTAATAGAATAAAATCGGAAGTATCACGCAATATGACATGTACGTTACGTGTAATGTCCATGTTAGTTGTAATTTTCCACTCATAAAAAAAATAATAGTTACATAACAGTTGCATCATATTTGGTATACAGGAGTCGTATTAATAATTCAGTTTTATAACAATTATATTAGGAGTACAAATTGAAAACCGCCGTTTTCCAGTAGATGGCGCCAGCGATAAATGCTGGCGCCAAACGTTAGAACAAAAATTTTAAATGTAAGGTTGGGCATCTGGCAACAATTCCTTATCATTGCAGTTGTGAATTTTTATCGGCGTTATATATTTTTTTGTGATCGAAAATGTCGAAATTTGTGCCCAATAAGCGTCATTTGCGGGAAGTTTTGCTTTTTGCCTTCAATTCGAAAAAATCTGCGGCTGAGGCGCGTCGAATGATTGTAAAAACTTATCGTGAGGCTTCCATTAGTGAAAGAACGTGTCGAGAATGGTTCCAACGCTTCAAAAGTGGTGATTTCGGCGTAGAAGACAAGGAGCGTCCCGGACAGGTGAAAAAGTTTGAAGACGCACAATTGGAAACATTACTGAATAAAGATTCATCTCAAACGCAACAGGAGCTTGCAGATTCATTGGGCGTGACTCAACAAGCTATTTCACATCGTTTGAAAACCATGGGAATGATCCAAAAGCATGGACACTGGGTGCCATACGAATTAAAGCCGAGAGACGTCGAACGGCGTTTTTTCGTGTGCGAACAGTTGCTCCAACGGCAAAAACGGAAGGGTTTTCTGCATCGTATTGTAACCGGCGATGAAAAGTGGATCCATTATGATAATCCAAAGCGAAAAAAATCGTGAGGCTATCACGGCCATGCATCAACATGGACGGCCAAGCCAAACATCCATGGCTCGAAGCTCATGCTGTGTATTTGGTGGGACCAGCTCGGCGTGATTTATTATGAGCTGTTGCAACCGGGTGAAACCATCACAGGAGCTCGCTACCGAACACAACTAATGCGTTTGAGCCGAGCATTGCAGGAAAAACGGCCACAATACGAGCAAAGACACGAAAAAGTGATGTTGCTGCACGACAACGCTCGGCCACATGTTGCTCAGGTCGTTAAAACCTATCTGGAAACATTGAAATGGGACGTCTTACCTCATCCGCCGTATTCTCCTGACATCGCCCCTTCAGATTACCACTTGTTCCGATCAATGGCACATGGCCTGGCTGAGCAGCACTTCCATTATTACGAAGAGGCCAAAAACTGAGTCGATTCGTGGATCACCGCAAAAGACGAGCAGTTTTTTCGACGCGGGATTCGCTGCCCGAAAGGTGGGAGAAAGTAGTGGCCAGCGATGGACAATACTTTCAAGAATAAGTATGTAACCATTTTTCAACAATCAATCCTCAAATTTTGACAAAAAACGGCGGTTTTCAATTTGTACTCCTAATATTACTAAAATAAAATGTTTGTTATATAAACCTAATAAATGACAGTTATATGACAGTTATATGACTATTATAAGTTGTACCGTATGGTGTTGTAATATCAACAATTCAATTTTACATAACTATAATATTGCTAGAAAGTAAAAATTCGTTATATAACGTGACACACACAAGTTATGTAACTATTATTTTCTGTGTTTGCTGGGATTATTACTTTAAGGATCTTTCTACAATAAGCTATTAGGCGGTATCATAAGTTATATTCCTATGTACGGAACATAGCAAACATAGATTAGTTTGATATATCCCGCGTTTTTGAGGATTCAAAATTTTGCTTCAGCCGTAGGGCCTTAGCAGAACGGTTGATTTATAATTGTTACGTTTTGCGGAGTAACGATTCTTTTCCTTTGCAACCAGTGGATATCCTAATTAACGGGGCCCAACAGTGGTGATCTCACCCCGATTCCAAGAATACAGTGACTCTCACATCAATAATCAGATGTCACGAATTAAGTAGTTATAAATTCACTAATCATGGGGATTGGGATGACACCGTTGCTCGACGTCGGAAACACCAAAGTAAAATTAGGGAGCTGGGAGACGCATGTGTGCACTCTTTCGGATTTGAATGCTCGGCACCCACATAGCAATAAAATGTTAAAATTTTGACATTTAATGCTTTCCGGGAGTTCAATTGTCAAATTTGCCGCCTTCTCAGGATAACAATTACCAAGAAATATAAAAAAATCGTAAAACCAAATATTGCACGTGGGCGCATTAATGAGTAAATTGGTGCACACGGCCCTTGACAGAACAAAGGAAATCATAAACAAAAAATTGTATACATAGGCGCGTTTTCCAGCGGAGCAGTTAGTCTAGTCTTGATTTCTGCTTAATCCGAATCACAGTTCCGTGGCATCTTATATATTCGAGTTCTGTGACTCTCGGATTCGCGGTCTTTAAACTCGTACGGAGCATAAGTCTAAGTCGAAAAAAGTGCCATTGTGAAACGAGACTATTTGGGACCTTCCAAACATAGTGCATCAGACGCAGAATCCCTTCGACTAGACCGGCCGTCTCCCGCAGAGTCCACCCTAGTTTGGAGGCCCGCGACTCCGAGAGACTCTCGCATTGTCTGCAATACTAATTCTACCAACACTAACACTACAATCAGCAAACAGTAAGTCCCGAATTAACCGTTTAGTTCTTATTTCGTTCTTGTTTTCCGACCACCTTTTCTTTCTGTTGCGAACGACTTTGCTATAAACATAATATATTTATCAAGTTCATTACTCTTTCCTTTTCATACTCCCTCTCTCTCTCTCTCTCCCCCTTTCTTTTCTTCTTCTTCTTCTTCTACAATATTCCACTCTTTCTTGGGATTCACTCGCTGCGTTAAGAGTTAATCTGTTTAAAATGTACACGCTTATCGGATAGTCCATGCCGGTAATTGAATGGAGGCACTTCACGCGTCTAATCGAGAGAGAGAGCCTAAAATAAAAGGATTTCCATGGAGATCGTGGTATCGAGGATAAATAAGTAGGTAGCGATCGGAGAGAGGATTAAGCAGTACAAAAAAAGTAAACGTGTGAGATCGACGCGAGCGTGCACGCTGTATGTGTCTTCGTTTTCTCTAAATTGATTGTAAAGAAAGTGGTTGGATCGTGCCTCACAAGCACATTAGTTATCGTATCGTGCCTCACAAGCACATTAGTCATCGTATCGTGCCTCACAAGCACATTAGTCATCGTATCGTGCTTCACAAGCACATATCGAAGCAATTGAGTGGAAATTGTGCCTCACAAGCACAAGGGGACTCGTCTCCTATCGTCACTTTTCTATTCACAGGTCCCGCTTTATTCATACATAAATACAGAATGAAACAAGAAGGAAAGCTAAACCGATGAATAATTTTCCAGACGAACGATTTCTTACAGATTATTAAAAAGGTTGAACCTCTTAAGCATTTTTAAATAATTATCTTGTTTATGTATGTTGCTAAGCAACCACGATTTACGCAATACGCCAATTTGTAAGTAATTCATTTCAATATTCTAATCCTTTTATTGAATTTTCACCATTATCATCGTAACTTATTAAAAGATTTAAGACAAATTTATATATTAGATAAGTTTTGAGTGTCTCGAGCCTGCAAAATGTGATTTTCAATACTACGTTTCTTTTATTTTCACTCCTTCTTTTAATTACAATTAAAAGTATTTTGCTATGTTTAGTGACTTCTGAAAACGTTATAATTCTATGTTTTTTCTTGACTAAGATTCGAGCATTATATATTATCAAATATTCATTATTATATTCGTTTATTTCAATCTGTTAATTTAAAACTATATTGTTCTTTTTGCGAATGTAAGTTTCTATACAACGTCATTAAAAATAAGAGTTATATGTATGTAAAAAATACATCCTTATTAAGTAACAATAAAGTGAATCTCTTTTCTTTTCTGAAACATTAAACTCTGCAATTAAATCATTTTAGTTATTTCAGGAAAGATGTCTTCCCATTTTGTTGTTCTTTTTCTATCGTCATAATAAATCAATTTATCTCATTTAACATTTTTGGTCCTTCGAGCCGGATAGACTGATCAACACAACAAAATGAGGCTCAGACATATTGAGAATCACATTGAGCAGCAGCTTGCACTCGCGGAAATTATATCTCACTCTTACGAAAACCTTATTAAAAATGGAACCGAAAGTATAACTCCGCAACGAGTAAAAACACGTCTTTCAATTCTTAAAGAGAATTGGGAACAGTTTTCTTTGGAACATAAAGCTATTAACCTAGCGGTCTCAGAGCTTACAGAATTGGATAAGAATGCTATAAAAGTTAATCCTTATTTTATCAAAAATCTGTTCATCTCAACACACGAATGTTATTCGGAGTCTATTGAAAAATTAAGTTTATTGCTTGAACCAGATCAAGGAAATATGCCTAGAACATCGTCTTCTCAATCTATATCGCTAACGTCTTTCATTCCGTCAACCAACACATCTACGTCGACGTCTTCCGCGACGCTTACTTGTCATCACCGGACACGGCTTCCGCGACTAGATTTGCCTAAATTTAATGGTACCCGATCTGATTGGTTAAACTTTAAAGGTTTATTTTGTTCCCTAGTATTAGATAATCCGACTTTAAGTCTAGTTGAAAAACTACAGTATTTAAAATTAAGTCTAATTGGCCCTCCTGCACTCTTGTTGAAAAACACCTCCTTAGTCGCGGAAAATTTTCAAAAAGCCTGGGACTCGCTAGTTGCTTATTATGAAAATACAAGATTATTATTGGACTCTGCTTTACAATCTTTATTCGATATTAAACGCATGACGAAGGAGTCGGCCGGTGAGTTAGAAAAATTGTATACTCATGTGACTCAAATCTATAGAACTTTAGAGACATTACAGAGACCAGTTTCTTATTGGGATGATTTCCTAGTATTTCTCGTTGTACAAAAACTTGATTCCGAATCGTTAAAACTTTGGGAACAACATCTAGGTTCACGGAAAGATCCCCCCACGTGGAAGGAGCTTTACGATTTTCTTGTTGCCCGCTTGCTTACGTTAAAAGCATGCGAGAAAAAACAAACGACGAAAAACGTCTCTTCGCCGGTTCAGAGTTTCTTACGTTCCCACTATCAAGGAAAATCAAAAAACATCACGACTCCCAATGTTAAATGCCCTATTTGTTCTGAGATCCATTATGTAGTGGCCTGTCCCACTTATTCGTTAAAGACTGTCCAACAGCGACTAGCCCTTATTTCTAAGCATAAATTGTGCTTCAACTGTTTGGGATCTCATCGGTCAGCCGAATGCTGTAACGTGAAACGTTGTCGGAAATGTGGTGCTAAACATCACACGTCAATTCATCCAGGAAAATCTCAAGATACCAAGACTATCACACCCGCATTGAAATCCAAGGACATCGATGTTGTTAAAGCTAGTTCAGATCAACCATAGCGTACGGCGTTGCACTCTGACGTTGAAGGTACCACCAATATTTCTGTTTTATTAGCAACGGCAGTAGTTAAGATTCTTTCTCACAAAGGAGAAAACTTTAATGCAAGAATACTCATCGATCAAGGATCTGAGATATCCCTTATCACGGAACGTCTTGTACAACGACTTAGGTTACCACGGAATCATTCTCGTTTACTTATTATCGGAATTGGAGAAAAACCTAATGCATCTAAAGGTCAAACTTCGTTTACACTAAAACCTTGTTACAACTCAGCCTTTAAATGTACCGTGTCTGCTCATATTTTGCCAAAGATCACTGACTTTATCCCGTCGTTGGTTGTTGAGAATCAGGGTTGGACACATTTAAAAGGATTACAGTTAGCAGATCCAAATTATCTGTCACCAGGTCCAGTAGACATACTAGTAGGAGCAGATACTTATGGAAAAATTATCGACAAAGGTCTTATTAAAGGTCCTTCGGATACTCCCATTGCGCAGCTTACAAAATTTGGATGGATAATTTCAGGACCTTCGCAATCGAATTTGAAAACAGTAAATACACGTGGTTTTCACGTCTTTGTCGAGGAAAATCTCTACAATCTTCTCCATCGGTTTTGGGAATTCGAAGAAATTCCGTCAACGAAAGTTTCAACCCTTTCCGCTGAGGAACAAGCGTGTGAAAACCATTTTAAATCTACCCACACTAGAGACAGAGATGGAAGATATATAGTGAGACTGCCCTTTAAATTATCGACTGAAAAACTTGGAGATTCTCAAACGAAAGCTGTTCGACTAGTTAAAAGATTATTTAGTCAATTTAAAACTAATAAGGATTATGCATCTGCTTATTCAGAGTTCATTGCGGAATACGAACGTCTAAATCACATGCAACTATGGTCAACACCTGATTCAGACTACTTATCCTATTATCTTCCACACCACGGGGTATGGAGAGAGCAAAGTATCACTACCAAACTACGAGTAGTGTTTAATGCTTCGAGTCCATCTTCTTCGGGATATTCACTTAATGACTTACTTCATACCGGTCCTAAACTACAAACTGATTTGTTTGATGTACTCATATATTTTCGATTATTCCGTTATGTCTTCTCCACTGACATAGAAAAGATGTTTCGTCAAGTGAAGATGCATCCTGATGATTGGAGATTTCAACGTATACAACATATACATACTCTGGCTCGATCATATGAATGAACTTCGTACTTACCAACTCACAACAGTCACATATGGATTAGCTTGTGCTCCATATCTAGCATTACGCACTTTACAACAGCTTGCAGAAGACGAAGATTCACGTTTTCCTCTAGCGATTACATCCTTAACAAAGGGACGTTATGTAGATGACATTTTTGGAGGAGCTGACTCGATTGAGCAAACTAAGGAAATCGTTACTCAACTTAACCAACTTTGCATGGCGGGCGGCTTTAACCTTCAAAAATGGTCAAGCAATCAAGTAGAAGTATTAACCGAGATCCCTGAAAAGAATCGGATTGCACATTTTGCGGTTAATATCAAAGATAACGTAGCTGTAAAGACTCTCGGTTTACATTGGATAACAACAACGGATACCTTTCAATTCACCTTTAATCTTTCAATTCCGGACGTTATTACAAAAAGAGTTATTCTATCCAACATTGCTAAGTTATTCGATCCTCTGGGGTTTCTCGCACCTGTAATTATTACTGCAAAGATTTTCATTCAACAGCTCTGGTCAAATAAATTAGGTTGGGATGATCCTTTACCAGAAGCCCTAGCATTAAAGTGGACGAATTTTGTAATGAGTCTCCAAGACACTCCTCGTCTTACGTTCCCAAGATGGATCGGATACATGTCTGATCTAAAAATTGAGTTACACGGATTTTGTGACGCGTCTCAACAAGCAGTGGCAGCGGTTGTTTACATACGAACTGAAAATCAAAATAGAGAAATAAAAACTGCGTTATTATGCTCGAAAACAAAGGTAGCTCCATTGAAAAAGTTGACGATACCTCGTTTGGAATTAACAGGAGCAGTGTTACTAACCAAGTTAGTTTCACATGTGTTAAAAGTACTAAATCTAAAAAACGTGCCTCTTCTCCTGTGGACTGATTCCACAATCACCTACACGTGGCTGAATCACCACCCTTATCGTTGGAAGGATTTTGTTCATAATCGAGTCTGTTACGTACAAGAAGTTTTGACTCAAGCAGTATGGAAATTTGTCCCAGGAGTTGAGAATCCAGCAGATCTTGCCACACGAGGTTTAACCCCCAACCAACTGTCACAGATGTCGTCATGGTGGACAGGACCACACTGGCTCACTTTATCACCTTCAAGTTGGCCCACGGTAGTTCCATCACATTCTTTCGAAAAAGGGTCCTTGGAAGAAAGACCTACTAAAGTGACCTCATATACTATCAACACTGTTCACTTGTGGGATCTAATAAACCGATACTCTAGTTTAATGAAATTGTTACGAATCACAGCAGTATGTAAGCGTGCTATATCTTGTTTTAAGAAAAAACCGGATTAGTCTCTGTCAAGCCCACTTTCAACTACGGACTTAGAAAACGCGAGGCTATTTTGGGTCAAGCTAATTCAACAATCCTATTTCAACAAATTAAACTCCTTTCAAGAGGACTTTCTTTGTCCGCTTCTGATCCACTCTTAAAATTGACTCCTTTTCTCGATTCTTCAGGACTTCTCCGAGTGGGAGGTCGTCTACAACATTCACTACTACCCTCCTCAACAAAACATCTACTAATCCTACCGAAGGAGTCGCCATTGTCAACCCTAATTATCGCCGATGCTCATTCTCGTACTCTACATGGAGGTACGCAACTCACTCTTAATTATATCCGAAATGATTATTGGATAGTAGGCGGAAGAGTTCCTGTACGTGCATTTATTTCAAATGCGTTAGATGTACTCGTTATAGACAAAAGCGAGCTCAACAGTTAATGGGACAACTTCCTGTGGAAAGAGTTACACCAACTCGCCCATTTCTTCATTCTGGTGTCGATTACGCTGGACCCTTTGTATTGAAAACGTGGAAAGGACGGAATCCTCGCACTTACAAAGCTTATATTGCTCTATTTGTTTGTCATTCTACTTCAGCAGTTCATTTGGAACTAGTTACAGATTACTCTGCCGAAACCTTTATTGCCGCATTCAAAAGATTTACTGCAAGGAGAGGAATATGTTCTACATTATCGAGTGATTGTGGTACGACGTTAAAAGGAGCCGATGCGGAACTGCAAAGACTGTTCATCAAAACCACGAATCAGAAAAATTAGCGACATTACTGGCGAACGACGGAACTCAATGGAATTTTAACCCCCCCGCAGCACCTCATTTCGGAGGAAAGTGGGAAGCAGGAGTTAAGTCCGTTAAGTACCATCTTCATCGAGTGATCAGAGATACGTCTCTTACATATGAGGAATTGTACACACTTCTTACTCAGGTGGAAGCTACAATGAATTCAAGACCTTTTAGCGCACTCTCTGAAGATCCCGAAGATCTTAACGCTTTGACTCCTGGACATTTTATCATGGGTTGTGCACCATCCTTGATTCCTGAACCATCGCTGGAAACCGTGAAATTGTCACATCTTTCGAGATGGCAACTCATCCGTCAAATGTTGGACAGTTTCTGGACTCGGTGGTCGAAAGAATGTCTCCAACGTTACTACGCACGATACAAATGGAACAAAGTAGTTCCATCCTTGACTGTTGGGAATTTAGTTCTCGTAGTTGATGAACGGTACCCACCAGCGAAATGGCCATTAGGACGCATTATTCAAACTCATGAGGGTAAAGACGGTCTAACTCGAGTTGTCACTGTACGTACTCAGACATCTATTTTAAAGAGGCCTATCGTGAAGGTGTGCCCACTACCGATAGACGTACCCACTCTGTAACGTATCAATTCGTTAAAGTTATTTAACGAAGGCGGGCGGTATGTTTAAAATGTACACGCTTATCGGATAGTCCATGCCGGTAATTGAATGGAGGCACTTCACGCGTCTAATCGAGAGAGAGAGCCTAAAACAAAAGGATTTCCATGGAGATCGTGGTATCGAGGATAAATAAGTAGGTAGCGATCGGAGAGAGGATTAAGCAGTACAAAAAAAGTAAACGTGTGAGATCGACGCGAGCGTGCACGCTGTATGTGTCTTCGTTTTCTCTAAATTGATCGTAAAGAAAGTGGTTGGATTGTGCCTCACAAGCACATTAGTTATCGTATCGTGCCTCACAAGCACATTAGTCATCGTATCGTGCTTCACAAGCACATATCGAAGCAATTGAGTGGAAATTGTGCCTCACAAGCACAAGGGGACTCGTCTCCTATCGTCACTTTTCTATTCACAGGTCCCGCTTTATTCATACATAAATACAGAATGAAACAAGAAGGAAAGCTAAACCGATGAATAATTTTCCAGACGAACGATTTCTTACAGATTATTAAAAAGGTTGAACCTCTTAAGCATTTTTAAATAATTATCTTGTTTATGTATGTTGCTAACCAACCACGATTTACGCAATACGCCAATTTGTAAGTAATTCATTTCAATATTCTAATCCTTTTATTGAATTTTCACCATTATCATCGTAACTTATTAAAAGATTTAAGACAAATTTATATATTAGATAAGTTTTGAGTGTCTCGAGCCTGCAAAATGTGATTTTCAATACTACGTTTCTTTTATTTTCACTCCTTCTTTTAATTACAATTAAAAGTATTTTGCTATGTTTAGTGACTTCTGAAAACGTTATAATTCTATGTTTTTTTCTTGACTAAGATTCGAGCATTATATATTATCAAATATTCATTATTATATTCGTTTATTTCAATCTGTTAATTTAAAACTATATTGTTCTTTTTGCGAATGTAAGTTTCTATACAACGTCATTAAAAATAAGAGTTATATGTATGTAAAAAATACATCCTTATTAAATAACAATAAAGTGAATCTCTTTTCTTTTCTGAAACATTAAACTCTGCAATTAAATCATTTTAGTTATTTCAGGAAAGATGTCTTCCCATTTTGTTGTTCTTTTTCTATCGTCATAATAAATCAATTTATCTCATTTAACATAATCCAAAGGAATTTCTTTATTTTTATTTCTTCTTTTTCTTGGGATTCACTTGCTGAATTAAGAGTTAATCCAAAAGAATTTTTTATTTTTATTTCCTCTCTTTCTTGGGATTCACTCGCTGCGTTAAGAGTTAATCCAAAAAAATTTCTTGTTTTCCTTCCTCTAGATTCAGTCAAACTTGTTAGACTTTCAATCTCTTTTTCTGGTTTCACTCGAACCCTGTTTGAGTTAACCCGAAAGAGTGTCTAAATTTTAATTAAACCTTTCGCAAAACACAGAGAGAAACGGAGTGGTTTTTTATTTTAGTGAATGACGAAAAACTCCACAAAGTCCACAAGAACAAGTCCAGAACGGCTGCGAATTAAGCGTTGTCGGAATCACAAGAATCGCCGGATCCGCCGCCTTAAAGCTATAGAAGAAGAAATTAAAAGCATTGCCGTGCAAGTCAATCTATTCTACCCGCCTATCTCATATTCGCCAGTTGCACCAGAAGAATAGCGCCTACTTCCGTTTGAGCTTCGTCCCAATTCACCTCTCAATAATTTCCCCCGCGCCGATTCGTCGGACTCTCAATTAACATATAGAATCTTCCCGGATTCTCCCGTCTCACTCTCTCCTCCTGGGCTGCGTTCAGATTCCCCACTCGGTGGGTGATCTCTGGGTGACTGGGTAAGTGGGCGGAGCTAATAAAAAGCTCCTTAGTGGTTTATAGAATCTGAACGCACTTAACGCACTGAACGCATTCAATTGAATCCACTCTCTCACCTCTCACACAAGTTAACCTCATTTCTTCATATATAATATATGTAATATAATCTAATTATTAATTTTTTTTGTCATCTTTAATCAAGCTTATGTAGATTAACAATAATCAAGTACTATGTAGATTTACAATAAACAAAAAGAGTATAATATTACAATAATATAATAAAAATTAAACTTATCTTTATTTGCAAAATAAGACCGGAATTAACTGTCGGACTGTTATTGTGACTGTTATTTGTGTTTTCTGCATTAGTCTTTAATCAAGTAAACTTTAAAAAGCAGGTTTCTTATAAGTAAACGATATTTCAATATTTGTGTGATTTTCTTAAGTAACCTAATTTAAATTTTTATTAATATATTTCAGAACGCGTATTTAGAGATGGAAAAATCGGATATTGCCTTAGATGCCGAAAGACATGAACTATATAAATCAGAAACTAATGAACCTGTTAGACTAGATGGATCATTATTGATTCGTGATAAAATCAGTAAGTATTTATAATTTGAACTCACATGTATGTATCATAGATCAGTAATATATTTTAATTTTCTGTAATTAATTCATTAAATATTATTAGAGATATTTGTATTTAATTTTATCTGTTATAAGACATAGGTATTCATAGTCGTTAAGACCATTTTATTTAAACTGCTTTCCTTTAATTAAACACAGTTGACACAAGCATCATTCTATCTTTGTTACTCATTAAATACCCAAAAAGACAGAATGATACTTGTGTTGATTGTGTTCACTAAAAGAAAAAACAGTCATAATGTCTTAAGATGCTAATACGGCTTTCTGATTGTTGACATTTTAAGTAGTATTTAAGATAGTCATGAATCGAATATGAATATAAGCAATAAGAGAACAGGATATAAGAAATTTCCAGTTATTTATTATCAATGTATAAATTATTAATAAAATAATTTGTATCACATATGTTTGTAATACTAATTTTGTGTCTGCTGTGTATGTTTATAAACTAATAAGCATAATTTATTACAGCTGATGTTGTTATGATGATTCTTAATACAATAAAAACGAGACAGTTCTTTAACGTTAATACAATTAATAAAAATTCAAGTGTTACGTCCTGCGGAGTAACAATTCTTTTCTTTCGAAATCGATGCAGCCAAGCAACCGAAAAATTGCGAAAAGATGGCTTATCTTAACCGCGCAGATACGCTAAAATTGTCCGGTCGAGTCAATACGGTTGGTCTACCCTTGACACGTGCCGATTTTGGGCGGAAGCAAGCGTTGAAACGCGGACCCCATCGACACGAAACACTTGTCGCGCAATTAATAGGTAGCGCGTGGGCAATAATAAGAGACAGTACACCTGCGGATTAAAATCCCATAGAAATCATAGGCAGAATCAGGTATAAAAGGAAGGAGCTCCGGAGCTCGCGAGCACCTTACTTACAGTCATTTACAGTCACTTACGAGCACTTACCGCACCTTTTTTCATTCTGCTCAATCGCTCATTTTTTCGTCATTCATTGTTCGCGATTCACTCCAGTTCGATCCGTCGCACATTCCGTGACATTATATGTCCGAGTTTGTAACGTTCGGATTCGTATTTATCGTACTTAAATTTGACGCGGCATTGTGAGAATTAGTCAACAAGTTTTTTGCAACTTCCGAACACTCTGAGAGCCAACCGTCGACCAGCCGTCCGCCGTTGTAAGCTGAATCCGCTCCGCCAAGCACCAAATCGTTCGCACCTTCACAAATTTCACCCAACAGTAAGCCTTAGCCGTCCATTATTTTCTTTTTTTTATTTTTACTCTTCATAAGACTACCTTCTCTCTCTAGTAAGATATTTATTATATTTTTGAAAACACTCATATACCCAATATTATTTCACCACCCTTCCTTTCCTCCCTCTATTACTCCCTTTTCACTTTCCGCAGGATACAATCGAGCTCTTTCGATTGGGTCCGCGACTCTCTTTATTTCCCGCAGGATACAATCGAACTCTCTCTCTCTTTCGATTGGGTCCGCGACTCTCTTTATTTCCCGTAGGATACAATCGAGCTCTTTCGATTGGGTCCGCGACTCTCTTTATTTCCCGCAGGATACAATCGAACTCTCTCTCTCTTACGATTGGGTCCGCGACTCTCTTTATTTCCCGTAAGATACAATCGAGCTCTTTCGATTGGGTCCGCGACTATCTTTATTTCCCTCAGGATACAATCGAGCTCTTTCGATTGAGTCCGCTACTCACTTTATTTCCCGCAGGATACAATTGAACTCTCTCTCTCTTTCGATTGGGTCCGCGACTCTCTTTATTTCCCATAGGATACAATCGAGCTCTTTTGATTGGGTCCGCGACTCTCTTTATTTCCCGCAGGATACAATCGAACTCTCTCTCTCTTTCGATTGGGTCCGCGACTCTCTTTATTTCCCGTAGGATACAATCGAGCTCTTTCGATTGGGTCCGCGACTCTCTTTATTTCCCGCAGGATACAATCGAACTCTCTCTCTCTTTCGATTGGGTCCGCGACTCTCTTTATTTCCCGTAGGATACAATCGAGCTCTTTCGATTGGGTCCGCGACTCTCTTTATTTCCCTCAGGATACAATCTAGCTCTTTCGATTGGGTCCGCGACTCTCTTTATTTCCCGCAGGATACAATCGAGCTCTTTCGATTGGGTCCGCGACTCTTTTTATTTCCCGCAGGATACAATCGAACTCTCTCTCTCTCTCTTTCGATTGGGTCCGCGACTCTCTTTATTTCCCGTAGGATACAATCGAACTCTCTCTCTCTTTCGATTGGGTCCGCGACTCTCTTTATTTCCCGTAGGATACAATCGAGCTCTTTTGATTGGGTCCGCGACTCTCTTTATTTCCCGTAGGATACAATCGAGCTCTTTCAATTGGGTCCACGATTCTCTTTATTTCCCGCAGGATACAATCGAGCTCTTTCGATTGGATCCGCATCTCTTCTTTCATTTTCTGCAGGATACAATCGCGCTCTTTGATTGAATCCGCAACTACCTTTTATTCCCTGCTGGATACAATCGAACTCTCGTTCGATTGAATTCGCAGCTTTCTTTCCTTCTTTCCTTCGGAAACGAAGAATTCCGTTCCTTTTATTAATTCAAACTTTTTCCTTTTTCTTTTCTTTTTTTTTCTTTCAAGAAGTTACAATATAGATTTTATTTTCCTTTATTAGAAAGAGAGAACGTAGCCTTAATTCTCAAATTCATTCTAGTGCATAAGCGAGTCCCTGAACATAAATCTCGAAGAGGCGTTAAGAACTGTCGGAATCATCGAAATAAGAAGTTCCGGAAGCTAGGCGCATCGTTATCGCTCTACGGAAAATTACACAATCAGCGAGGAAAAAATTCTGTTTTGTTTAACGCTTTAATTAGTTTAAGAACTTCCGGCGAACCGACCGATTCATCTCCACCAGTCTCAAATCCGTCCCCCGAATCATTGTCTCTTTATCCCTGTCGTTATCCCTCCCCCTCTTACACCCCTGGATCTCATGTAGAAACAGATTTTAAACAATCACCAGGGTCACCTTCTTCTACCTTCGATCCCTTTGCAGAGCCCTTAGCATCTCCTCGGGATTCAACCTTTTCTCCTACAGACTTTCCTCCTACACCTTCCCCCGATTTTTTTCATCGTAATCTCGATTCACCTGTTCGAAGACCCCCGGAAGATCCATACTCCCCCGCGTTAGAGTTTCCTCAAGAAAACCCGCATTCCCACTCATTATTTACTCCCGAACAAATAGAGAATATAGTAAACGAAATTATCGAAGCGGATCGAAGAGTAACCAATGAATTGGAAGAAATCTTCGACTCGCTCCAAAGCCTACCTGGATAGCTAAAAATCCCCTGATCACAATATACACCCACACACGCACATTTATATCTCGTTAAGCACAAATGTAACCAATTAGAATTTAAGTTATAATTGCATTTTCTATTAAGATCATAAGATTTTTCTTCTTTTTATTATACATGTTCTCTACTAACAAAAATGTTATTTGCAAATTAATAATTATTATTTTAGTCATCACCTATCATTGTAATTGGTTATTTCTTTTATTATGTTAAAATAAATTGTAATCCTTAATTTTAATCATTTTCGTTTATTTCAATCACCTCTAATTCCCGCTCCGATAAAATTGCACTTGGTCCGATCCCGCGTAAAAGCGATTCAATTCGTTTACGCAAAATAAGGACTACACGAATGTAAGAGTTTGAATGAGAGTCATAGGTCGTCATTCTCGACACCTGACCTACATTCTGACTCACCTGACGCATTCGACTCGTCGCACTCGCCCGGAAACATGTGTGCTCGAGATTAGGCCTGTTCCGTTCTTCCTATCTCGCTCAAATTATTTCCCTAAGTTTCTACCTGCCAATCGACCCGAGAGACCTATTTCGAGAATTCCGGACGTAACACAAGTATGTACACTTTTTAACAGACTATTAATTTTTTTTATTATTCTTGTCTATTAATGCAATCATTTTTATGTAGAGAGTTGTAACATCAATATTGTTCCTTCGGTTTCATCTGCTGCTGATAGAAGTACAGAAGAACCAATTGAACTGAACAATTTAGGTATACATTGAATTAACAGAAGTTTGATTTATTTATTGGATTGTATTCAGATCGCGCTTATGAAGCTGTTAGCGCGCTTTTTATTTTATATCTAATGAACAATAAGGATAGAATGAAAAAAAAGTGCATTAACATCTATAAGCACCTTCTAAATACAGGCAATTGTGTTCCTTTTTTATTATTGTTGTATAAATGTTTTATTGTAGACATATGTGATACACAGTCTCTTTCTTCATTGAATTTTGCACCTGTTAAGTGGACAAATTCTAATGCTGTGAGAACACTTATTTCCAAATGGAAAAACCACGAAAGTGATTTTAAAAATACTCAAATTAGAAATAATAAGGTATGGCAAATAATTGCAGAAGAGTTAAAGAAAGTAAATCCTTCGTGGAACTTTAATAGTATTCAATGCGAAAACAAATTTAAAAATGTTAGAAAATCGTATACTAAAGTAAAAAATCATAATAACCAGAGTGGAGCAGAACTGAAAACATATAAATTTTATGAAGAGATGGAGGCTGTTTTGGGTGACAAACCAATTATAAAACCTATTTCAATAGCATCAACTTTAATGAAGAGGACATGTCCGAAAGAGCGGTATCACCATATCTGACAGTGAGGAGAAAGAAAATTCATCACAATCAAAGCAGAAAAAAAGTAAAATAGCAAAAGAATTTGACAAATGGAGTGTACAACATAAAATGGAAGCAAAAGAACGAGAGGAAGCGAGAATGCAGTGGCATAAAGAAAAAATGGAAAAACAAGATAAAGCTATAGCAGTTTAGAGCAAATGGAAAAATTATTGGAAAAGCTCTAACAAGTTAAAACAGTCTATTTCTCTTTTTGTTTTGTTAAAAGGATTCGTTTATAATGTAAAAGTTTTTCTTACAAGTATTTTTTTTAATGTTTTATTGGACCATAGATTTTTTTTATAAATTTACACAGTCTATTTAGTGTTTATTTTAGTTTATATTGTAGTTTCTTGCAATATTTGGCTGTGCTTTATGAGATGTTTGTTTACGAAATACGTTTATTAATTTATATTTTATTTCTTTAATGTAAGAGGCCATATAAATAAACTTGTGTATATGTATAATATGCATAACAAAAATTATCTATTTGCATTTTATGTCTTTAAAATATCTGATAGGATAATTTTTTTATACATGTGTAATATAGTCATGCAAGTTTTCCTTGGCCCTTATTTTGGAATAGCAATTAAAACTTGTTTTCTTGATAAAGACAGCTTATGTTATATATGATATATAAGTTTATGCAGTCTATTTAGTGTTTCTTTCAGCTTAGAAATATTTAATGTAAATTTTTAGTTCTATAAGCATTAAGTATTACAAAATTATTTAGTCTTCCTCATAACATTGTTCCTATTACAATTACGTTATAATGTTTTATGTTTATTTTGTAAAATATTCTTTAATGTTTATCTCAAACTTAATAATAATAATAATAATAAAACTGAGGGGGCGGTCCTCGGGTCGAAGATCCGCCTACGGCACGCAGACTGTTGTCCATTGTGTCACCCTCTAGTCGTTTACCGTCTATGGGAGCCCCGATTCCCTCCAGAAGAGACTCAGGTCCCTCATAGGTAGCCTGCTAATCTGCCCTAGCTCGGGAAATGCCGAACCTAGTAGTTTTAGTCTCAGCCTTGCATAGGCCGGACAGTCACAAAGAATGTGGAGACTTGTCTCCTCTTCCTCCCCACAGGCCCTACACTCGGCCGTATCAGAACGGCCCAACCTGTGCATGTGGTAATTGAGGGCTCCATGACCAGTCAGTATTTGCACTACTAGCCTGGCGTCCCTTCTGCGACCCCCAGCACTGGTCCCGGCCAGAACACCTCCATTCTTGATGTGGCCCTGGCGAGCCGATCGGCCTCCTCATTGCCCTCAATCCCCGAGTGACCGGGGACCCAGGTCACGATAACTTCTTTGTCCTTCGCCAGCTTCTCCAGTGCATTTCTGCAGTCCCAGACCAGCTGCGAGGTGTAAATCTGAGCTTCGAGTGCCTTGATAGCAGCTTGACTGTCCGAGCAAATTCTCACGCGCTCACCTGTCTCCCTCACTTCCAGGGCCAGTTGGGCACATCTCAGGATCGCCACGATCTCCGTCTGGAAAACTGTGGCGTACCCATCCAGGGGCAGGCTTTCCGCCACCCTCCTCTGTCGGCAAACAATGCCCGCGCCGGAGCTCGTATCCGTCTTGGAGCCATCTGTAAACCAGACGTCCCCCCAGGCCTGAACCGGTGCTCCGGGTTCAATCTCGTCCGCGAGCCCTGTGACCTGCACTTTAAAGCGCCTTTCCAGGGCCCGAACTGCTGGCATCCTGTCCTGCCTCATTCTGAAGATGGAGTCGGTCAGCACGCCGCTGGGGAACCTAGTATGTGCAGTCCCCTCCTTCCACTTCAGTTCACAGGCTAGTTGGTGTGCAGCGATCGCCGCCGCCCCCACTACCACCTGGTGAAGTGGTTCAATCCCGAGCAGAATGCTCATGGCTGCCACCGGCGTGGTTCGCATTGCACCCAGGGCCCCTCTTAAAATCAGAGCCCTGATGTGCTCGAGCGCCACCACCGCCGCTTTCTTCCGCGCCCTAGGCCACCACACAACTGCTGCGTAGGTGAACCTGGGTCGAAGTATTGCAGTATAGATCCAACAGACCATCCTGGGCTTCAGTCCCCACGTCTGGCCCACGATTCTCCTGCACATCCAGAAGTAAGAGCACAGACTCTTACAGCGGCTTTCAAGATGCTCCCTCCAAGACAGCTTCTTATCTAGGATCACTCCCAGATATTTCACTGACTCAGTTGGGGCTAGCCTTGTATCTTCAAAGATGGGCCCCTTTATAGTGCCCACTTTATATTTGCAAGTGAAAACAACGAGCCCCGTTTTCAGCGGATTCACTGACAAACCGGTCCCCCTGCATCATCGCTCTACTGTTCCCAGTGCGTTCTGCATGAGCTCCAAGAGAGGCCCGAGAAAGGGTCCTCGCACTAGCAGAGCCACGTCGTCAGCGTAGCCTTGCACGAAGAAGCCCCTCTCACTCAGACCCTCAAGCAGCCCATCCACCACCAGGCACCATAACAGTGGAGAGAGTACCCCGCCCTGGGGGCATCCCTTCTCCACCCATCCACTGACCCTCGTTGTTCCCAACGAAGCTATAACTCGTCGCCCTAGCATGTTCCGGATCCACTCCACGAGTTTCTCCGGCACACCCCTGTGTAACGCTTCCTCACACACCACCTTGTGCGGGGTGTTGTTGAAAGCACCCTCTATATCTAAGAAAGTGCCCATCGCATAGCCGCCCCTCTCCAGTTGCCCCTCGATAAACGACACAGTCGCATGAAGAGCCGTCTCCGTGAAGTAGCCCATACGGTATGCGTGCTGCGCGCAGTGCAAGGAGCGCCGCAGGAGGACAACGTCCCTTACAAACGCATCGACCAATTTCTCCAGAGTCTTCAGGAGAAACGAAGTCAGACTTATCGGTCTTTAGCAGAGGAGTAGCTCACTCTTCCCGCTTATGGGATGAATACCACTCTCGCTAGTTTCCATGCGCTAGGCGTATGGCCCAGAGCCAAACATGCCCTCAAGGTCCTTGTCAGAGGTCCCACGACCAGCTCCAGCCCCTCCTGTAGAAGAGCCGGAAATACTTGATCTGGTCCTGCCGACTTAAAAGGTTTGAAGGTGTTTATCGCCCATCTCACTTTTCCGGGCTTGACAATGCTGGCCGCTAATCCCCAGTCCTCCTTGCGAGCCCTGCGCGAGCCCGCCGCATCATGAGCGAACAGTTCACCGTGTTTCCTGCGAAAGCCCGGAAAGCTGGCCTCCAGCAGGTGCACCAGACATCGCTCCCCGGTCACCATTGTCCCATCAGGGAGACTAATGGAGTCCAGGACGGCGTCTGGGTTTCTGGCTAGAATCCTGCATAGTTTTGCGGTCTCGGGCACGCCCTCTACCGACTCGCAGAACTCTTTCTAGTTCTTTTTCTTTGCCCTTACCACAGAGTCTCTGTAGTCTTTCTGGGCCCTTCTGTGAAATTCCCTGTCCGACTGGCGGCCCGTGTTCCTGGTCCTATTCCAGGCCCTCCGAGCCGCACTTCTGAGTTCCTGCAGCTTGGGACTCCACCAGGAGTTGCCCCTGGAATTCTTAACCGCCCTTTCTGGGCAGTTCCTTTCATAGCTCTCCACCAGAGCCCTCTGCAGATGATCCACACAGAGCTCCAGTTCCTCCTCGGTCCCGTGTCTCCTTGGGAAGCCTTCGAGTTGGCATTTCAAGTCCACCCGATAAGAGTCCCAATCGGTCCTTCTGGGGTCCCTGAACGTCGTCACCTCACCTCTGGCCCAGGCCAGCTTGAAGGTGATTTGCCTATGGTCTGACAGTGAAGGTTCGCGCAAGACCCTCCATCCGACCACGTCCCTCGATATACACCTAGAACAGACAGTAAGATCGAGAACCTCTCTCCTCACCGTCGTGCTAAAGGTGGGCTCGTTACCTCTGTTGAGAATCTTCAGGTCCGTCGACGCTGGAAATTCTAACAGCCTCCTATCTCTATCGTTGGTGTCCGTGCTACCCCAGACCGTGTGGTGCGAGTTAGCATCGCAACCCACTATCAGGGGAAGCCGCTCACTCTGGCAGTACTCTACCAGTCTGGTCACCGGTTCCGGCGGCGGTCGGGCCCCCTCGTCGTGGGGAAAGTACGCGGAGCACACCACCACCCTCCTCCTGCTTCCCAAGGAATCGGCGACATCGAGCTCGACCGCTACCACATCTCTGGAACATAAATGCGGGATTAGTCGAGCGTCAACGCCCTTCACCGCTACGCAGGCTCTGGGCTTTTCGGTTGTTGGAGGCTTAAATAACCTCCCGCATGCTGCCACGCCACTGATACGGCCCCGGACAAGCCAAGGCTCTTGTATCAGTGAAATGGCTGTGTGCACCGCAGCTTGTTTCCTCGACAGAATCGCCGAGGGCCCTTTGCTGTGGTGCAAGTTGATTTGAGTAAAGGTCACCCCGGGACGATCGAACTTTATGATTCGTCCATAGGGAGCCCCTTCTCGCCCTCCCTATCCCCACTTGGGCCCCGCTCACCTTGAAGGTGACTTGGTCGAGCCCAAGGTAGGCCTTAAAGTCCAGCGCCTTAAGCTTAAGAACGCTGGACTCTGGAATCCTGAGAACCAGGTTCCTACCATCCCTGGTAGCCCCTACGTTCTCAGCCATGGTCTTCCAGCTCCCGGTGCTGAGCCCAGGATTCTGCCTCTCCAGCCGCTCCAGGACCGCGGCCGGTTTATTGGGCGCCCCCGGGACCCAGACCACGGCCCTGTGCTGCCTTTGAAGCGCCTCCGGGTTCACCACCTTGAGCTTGGCGTTTTCCCAGGGAGAGATGTTCCCCATCTGCTCAGCGAGCCAGATTAGGGACGCCTCATCCCTGCCTAAGACTACCGCGGCCCCTCCTCTAAGGAAGATACGGCGGAAGCATGGAATGGGTCCTTCCCGGATCCCTGATTGCCCTGCTGACGGCCAGCTTCAAAAGAGCCAGCCGCTCAGCAGTAATTTCCTCCTCGGGATAACCCTCGGGGATGATAACCCTTGTTAAAGGGTCCGCCGCCTCGGCGTAGGTCCCAGTATGTTGAGCCCTATGCTTCTTAGCGGGTCCTTCCGCCGAAGGGGGAGTATCCGTGGAGCCCTTCCGGCGTTTGCCGCCGGCGTGCCCCTCCCTCGCTGTTGCTACTAGGGGGGTCACGGTGCCCGAGGAGGTCCCGCACTGAGACC
This sequence comes from Solenopsis invicta, assembly GCF_016802725.1. Lineage (NCBI taxonomy): Eukaryota > Metazoa > Arthropoda > Insecta > Hymenoptera > Formicidae > Solenopsis > Solenopsis invicta. The sequence goes on along the minus strand of NC_052675.1, from coordinate 1,612,516 downwards.
TTTCTCGTTCCCGTTTGGCCCTCCTTTTCTCCGCACCAGAGCGGTTCCTCTTGCCAAGAGGGCCCGCCGCTGGCGCGGAGCTTTTCTCTAAGACGGTGGCGCTGGCGCCTCCGGAGCCCGGTCGAGCCCTATCTGCACCCACCGCCTCCGCCTGTGTGCCGGAGCCGACGGCGGTGGCGCTTCCAGAGCCCAGATGAGCCCCGTCCGCAACCCCCTCCGCCGCCTCCGCGCTGGAGGTCCCGCACTGCAAGCCCTCCATCTCCTTCCTTGCATCTTTGAGAGTGTTCATTTCCATTTGAAGTCCCACGAGTAGCAAGGAAATAAAAGGTCCGCCCACACAGAGCCCCGCATGCGTAGGTAAGGCTATTACTCTGGGGTGTCGCCTGGTGCCCCAGAGGCATCGTTCAAGACACTGCTTGCTCAGTGCCACGCAGCCATCGCCACGATAGCTTACAGCTTGGCTTAGGGAACTGGTCCGCGGTAGCGGCCTTCCTGACCCCACCCAGGGTTTTACACCTAGGAGACCAGTTATAGCCGCCACTAATCAGAGGTACCCACACAGGATTTTATCCCTGGGGGCCTCGGGCCCCTCCGGCCGTTCTCCTATCCGCCACCCGGAGACGCGCCCGGTAGGTAACTCAATCCCCGGGTATCTCAAGCTTAATATTCAAATTTTTAAATAATTATTTTGTACTAGAATTCATAAATATAAAATTTAAATGTTGCCATTTTTTTTTAGTCATAAGCCATTTTTGATATGAAAGATAATATTGTGAAGCCATGAAATTTTTTTTCATTACTGTTAAGATAAATGTTATATGGAAATAATCTAATTAATATGTAGTATTTTTGTTTAGAATAAAAACCACTTAAAAAATAATAAGTTAAACCAAGGTTAAAATTAATCTACATTGGTGTAAACAGGTCTTATTCCATTAAATACTGTTTTATTAAATAAAAATAATGTTTTTTTTATTTAAATGTATACTATAAAAATTACATTGCATATCAATATGCTTCAGCAACTAATGCACATAAATAATATACGTTTTATTTCTCCTGTCTCTTCATTAGGTATATTTTCAGCATAAACTTCAATCTCCATTTCCATACCTTCCTTTATAAAGCATTCTATATCATTTGCATCAATGCCATCCAAGCATATATTATATAATACTGTGCAGGCAATTATAACATGGGGAATTATTTCATCTACATTCATATCAAGAAACTTTAATCTACGAAATCTGCCTTTTAGTAGTGCAAATGCGCGTTCAATCACTGACTGTTTTGATGAAAGAATTGTATTAAATTTTTTCTGGGCCTGGAAAGAAGATATTACAAAATGTATAAATTTAAATAAATTCTACAAGAAAAGAAATAACAAAACATCTTACACCTGTGAGTTGACCACGGTCAATATAAGGGGGAATACACCATGTTAGAACAGGATATGCCTTATCACCAATAATGAATTCATCATTGGGAAAGGAAGATTGTTTGTCTAGTTGAATTTCTATCCAGAAATCTGAATTTCTGAAGATTCTTAAATCTCCAACTAAACCTGCATATCCTGCAAAACAGTCAGTAAATTTCATATTAGCATCACAAACTGCTTGCAAAATTATGGCATATGTTTTCTTGTAGGTTCTATAGTATTGGGAATTAGTCTGAAATGAAAAAAAAGCCTGAAATTTTTTTTCTATTCTCAAGTACTTATTGTAATATCATATTTTTTGTAATAGAAATCAATAACAATTACAAACCTTAGGAGCTTTTATAGGAATACGAGGTGTGATCAAAAAGTAAGGTGACTTTTTATTTTTATAAAAAAATATTCATTTATTCATCCAAAATGATGTTATCCCCTTCAAAATAATCCCCCTCTGATACAATGCATTTGTGCCAGCGCTTTTTCCAGTCGTCAAAACATTTCTGAAATGCACTTTTGGGTATTGCCTTGAGCTCCTCCAACGATGCAGCCTTAATCTCCTCAATTATCGCAAATCTTCGTCCTTTCATAGGCCTTTTCAATTTTGGGAAGAGGAAAAAGTCGCAGGGGGCCAAGTCTGGTGAATACGGTGGCTGAGGCATGATGATAGTATTGTTTTTGGCCAAAAAAGTACTCACTAGTAACGACGTGTGCACAGGTGCATTATCATGGTGCAGAATCCATGAATTTTCTTTCCACACTTCCAGACGTTTCTTTCTTATTGATTCACGCAAAAGCCGCATAACCTCAAGGTAATACTCCTTGTTTACCGTACAACCTTGTGGTAGGAATTCTTGATGCACAACGCCATGGTAATCAAAGAAAACTGTGAGCAAAACCTTCACATTCGAACGAACTTGGTGTGCCTTTTTTGGTCTTGGCTCTCCTGGGCTCTTCCACTGGGATGGTTGGGCTTTGGTTTCGACGTCATAACCATATACCATGTTTCGTCACCAGTTATAACCCTTTTGAGCAGATCAGGATCATCATTGACGTCGTTCAACATATCTTGGGCGATGTTCATGCGACGCTGCTTCTGATCAAAATTAAGCAGTTTTGGAACGAATTTCGCTGACACACGTGTCATACCCAAAACATCCATTAAAATTGATTGGCATGAGCCAAACGATATGTTAAGATCATTAGCTATTTCTCTAATCGTGATTCGACGATTTTTCAACATAATTTCTTTCACTTCGTGACGAGTGTACACCCAAGGACTTTGATTCTGTCCATGGGGAAATTTTCCAAACTGAGAAGTCACCATTTTCTACATACTCGCAGTTCATGATTAATGAAACAATTAGAGCTTATTGGTTGTTACGGTAATCATAAACTGTAAGTATGTAGAAAGATAGCGACTTTTCAGTTTGAAAAATTTCCCCATGGACAGAATCAAAGTCCTTGGGTGTACCAACACAAAAAAAAATTTTGAAATTAGAGTGTATAGAGCGCGCGAAATTCAAAAAGTCACTTTACTTTTTGATTACACCTCGTATGTGTTCCATCAATGGCATCAATAATGCCTCGCAGTAATGAATTTTTGTCGAAATCTGATTTTACTCTGTTTAGTTCTTGGCCTCTTGGCCATACAATAATTTGGCCTGCTATATCATTTAAACATTTAACGACTCTCATGAAACTTATGTTTAACGAACTTTTGGCAAGATCGAATCTTTCACCAAAAGAACTTAAATGGAAAATTCATATTAACAATTACACATTTCTGCTTATATAAAGTAAGTAAATGCTTGTCACAAACTTACCGATATGAATCAGGCATTGCCAGTAACCACAACGACTCCAATAATTGCTTTCTTACTGAAATTACAGCTTTTCCTTGAGACAAAGAAAGAACAGGACTAAGCATTACTTCTAAATTTTCATATGTTGCTGGTGTCATACGGAAATGTCTTCTAAACTGCTGTGTGTTAAATTTTGGTACAGTTATTTCAACATAATTTTTTACCCTTGGAGGTTTTCGTTGACCATCACGTAATTGAATTCTTCTTCTCAAAGCTCCCTCATCTATATCTGAATCATCACTGGTTTCACTATCTGTATCGAAAATTATGGCTCCGGAGAAACTCATTACTGAGAGTAATCGCAGCAAGAGCAATATTTCGTCGACGTTCATCCATGTTAAATATTAAATGTGTCTAGTAAATAACGCTGAGAACAAATAGTAACATAAATGGGCGGATCCTGATAGCGCACGGGACGGATAGCCCACCATCACTCACAGCGGCTGATGCCTAGAGTTTTTCCGTTGGTTGGATTATGTAAGTCAAGATGATTGATTGGTGGGCTATCGCACCGTGCGCTATCGGATCCCGTCCAACATAAATATCTCAGATTTAGAATAAATTACATAATAAATAAAGATAAATGATAAAGATGATACATAAATGTGAATATTTTATCAGTATAACTAAAAGTAGATGAAAATTAAATGCCAGTAGAATAGGACAAATTAATTTAAACAATGAAAAGAAATTCTTATTTTGACAAAATCAATGAAGATATATGTTGCGCATATCATCTATTATATGTATATTTTATTAGTATCAGAAAATATTTAATAATACTAAAAATCTTTAACATACTAATCTTAAATATAAATATTTATATAACGGTTTTGTGAGACTGTAGACCAAGAAACCTTACATTAATAGAATAAAAGATTAATATTTATTAATCTGTAATTACATAAATAGAATAATAAACAAAACGTTTGAACTTTAGTTTGTTATTAACGTTTTTCTTTATTATATTTATACATTTTAATTTTTATTTACTATAATATTTTAAATTAAATTAATTTTTTTATTTCAAATTTGTTTTAAATATACTAGCTTTATCACATTTATATATAAAGAACGATGGCACTTTAGGGCCGAAATTTGCCCATGACGGGGAATCTGTGAATTTAGTATATTTTTATATTTTTGGGTCTGCTGAATTCGAATGTAAAATTTAAAATTATCCAAAGTGTAGGGAATTTTATGAAAATACGATATTTCTACACAAAAACCTAATTTTGCGATACATGTTTTCTAATAGTAATTTTGAATTCAAAGACTTCTTTTTTTATGAATTTCTTTAAAAATGGGTTTTTTAAATCACCATATCACCAAAAAAAAGAAAAAAAAAAGAAAAGAAAATATAGTAAAAATATATAAAATATATAAAAATATTTAAAAAAATAAAAAAAAATAAAAAAAAATATAAAAGAATATAAAAAAAGAAAATAAAAATACAATAGGATACCCTGTATGTATCTATGTATATACAGACATATATATATATGTATATGAATATGTGTGTATGCATAATTATAAAGTATATAGTGATTTAGTGATATAGTGATTTAAAAAATCCATTTTTAAAGAAATTCATAAAAAAAGAGGTCTTTGAGTTCAAGATTACTATTAGAAAACATGTATCGCAAAACTAGGTTTTTGTGTAGAAATATCGTATTTTCATAAAGTTCCCTGCACTTTGGACAATTTTAAATTTTATATTCGAATTCAGCAGACCAAAAATATACCAAATTCACAGGTTCCCCGTTATGGGCAAATTTCGGCCCTAAAGTGCCATCGTTCTTTTTATAGCGATACATTTGGGAAACCACCTTTACGTCACCCACCCGTTTCACCCGGCTCAAGAACCCATGTCCTTTTCCACTCTCTCGGGATAGACAGAGTGATAAAGTGAACGACCTACCTAATGTCCGGTAGGGGCACTCTACAGGAATCTGAACGCTTTTTAGGTGCCTGGGTGCACTTGAGTGGGGAATCTGAACGCAGCCCTGGATCTTCGACCCCTGAGGTCCATGATCTGGGGGTCTATCATGTAACATTTCCCCTAGGGCGGAAACGTGAAAAGTGAAAAGTTTCACGTGAACTGCACGATCATGTACGATTCCGGAATCATGTAACTCACTCATGAGCGGAAATATGAACTTTTTTACGTGAACTTTTTCGCCATCAGCCGTGATGGCGAAAAGGTGAAAATTTAGGGAATTAATAAATTGTATGTATTTTGAAATAAGAATGAAAGTGTGGTAACAGTGTGGTAACAGTTTGAAGAGATATTATTGAAGAAGTTAATCTTTTTGGTATTGCATTACGTTGACAGGATAAAGTAATGTACATACATAAATAAAAATAATGCTTTTGTGATGTAATTAGGTTTGATATTTATATTTGACAAATTGATATTTTGATAATTATATAGAATGAGGCTTCATCAAATGCAAATTTAGATAAAAATATACTTTAACGCGTTTTGATACACAATGATATAAGAAAGGTGCATCTTGTGAAATAGAATATTAATCAATCATGTAAGTGTTTATAACTTATAAATTTGGAAAATACATGTGTGAGCGGAGAATTCAGTTTTGATCAAAGTCCGTATTCTAAATTATTCAATATTTTTTAATTAAACAAAGTTAAATTTAATGACTAATAAAATTAATTTACTTTAAAATTTGCATAAATATAAAACTAAATTAAAGTTATTTTTGAAAAACATTGTATTAAATTACAATGTAATTTTTAGAATTAGATTACTACATAATAAAATAGTTGTTACAATATATGGATCATCAAAAATAAATGTAATATATATTATATTTGTAAATTAAGTTTATGCAATATAACTAAGAAATATTGCTATTTATTTATGAATATTTTTTTTACAATTTTTTTTATATAATAAAATTTTTACAGTAAAAGTTATACTGTAAAAGCAGATAGAAACCTTTTTTACGATCGCTTGATAGTTGCAATGCCAGAGCCTCTAATGGTGAATTTCGGAACGCAAACTAAACTTTCGCGCATTATTTATACATAATCGCTGTGCGTAAAAAGATTTGCGTAAACTCTCTATGAGTGAAAAATGAAAAATGAAAAATGAAACGTGAAAAGTGAAAAGTGAAACGTGAAAAGTTCGGGAAGGTTCCATTTGCGCACAGTACTATTGCACACAAGCCACTCACAGCGCTTGAACAGAAGAATATCACTAGGCACCAGCCGCTGTGATTGGCTGTGTGCAATAGTACTGTGTGCAAATGGAACCTTCCCAAAAGTTCCACGTGAAATTGCATGATTGACCTGGAGGAAAAGCAACCTCCTACGGATTCTTCTATCGTAGGGGCCCACGATCTCGAAGAGGAGAAGGAACTTTGCTTAGGGCCTCCAATCCTCGGATCTCATGATCTCGAGAACGAGAATCGTTCCCCTAGTCCGCGCTTAGCATAGAATTTGTAGAGATATGTTATCATGTAGAGATTCAGCAAAAAATTTAGTAACGTCGACTGTCCTTAGTTTGCTAAATGCGGATGAATAATTATAGATGAATTAAATTAATATATTAGATGCGTAACTAAGGTCTCGCTGTTTTTTTTTTATGAAAATGCAACTTTATTGTGAAAAAATGGTTACAAATGAATTATTCAGAATATTGGCTATCGCTAGCTACAATTTTGCCCATCTTTCTGGCAGAGCTCGAATACCGTTACAATAAAAGTGTTCGTCTTTTGAGGCTATCCACGAATCAAGCCATTTTTTCATGTCTTCATATGATCTGCTGATCAGCCAGACCATGTGCCATCGAACGGAACAAGTAATAATCGGACGGCGCAATATTTGGGGAATATGGCGGGTGGGGTAGGACTTCTCATTTGAGCGTTTCCACGTAGGTTTTAACGGATTTGGCACATGAGGCCGAGCGTTGTCATGCAGTAAAATCACTTTGTCGTGCCTTTGCTCGTATTGTGGCCATTTTTCGTGCAGTGCTCGGCTCAGTCGCATCAATTGAAGTCGATACCGTTCCATAGTGATGGTTTTGTTTGGTTTCAACAGCTCATAATAAATAACACCGACCTGGTCCCATCAAATACAGCATAACTTTGGCAGCTTGGATATTCGGCCGAACCGACGACGTCGGTTTTCGGCAGAAGCATGACCGGGCAGTCCCCATGACTTTATTTTTTTTGGGTTGCTGTAATAAATCCATTTTTCATCATCCGTTACAATACGATAAAGAAAACTCTTTTTTTTTTGCTGCCGGAGCAGTTGTTCACAGGTGAAAAAATGACGCTTAACGTTTCTTTGCTTCAAATCATAAGGAACCCAAGTTCCTTGTTTTTGAATCATTCCCAACGCATGCAATCGTTTGGAAATGTCTTAGCGAGTAACTCCTAATACTGAAGCAAGCTGTTCTTGCGTTTGGTACGGATCCTCATCGAGCAATGCCTTCAATTCAACGTCTTCGAATGTTTTTGGCCTTCCTTCACGCGGACGGTCGTCAACATCGAAATCACCGTCTTTGAAGCGACGGAACCAATCACGGCACGTTGTTTTACTTAGAGCAACTTCGTAAATTTTTTGGAGCTCTCGAAGCGCTTCAGCCGCCGTTTTCTTGGAATAAAATAAGAAAATCAACACTTTTCGCAAATGACGATTATTTGGCACAAAATCAGACATTTTCACACAATCAAAAGTATATAACGCCAAAACAAAATTATTAACGTGTCAACGCGGTTTGTTTATCATATGTCTAAGCTTGGTTCATGACGTTTTGGATATATCTAAATTGACCAGCTGTGGCAACCGGCGAGTTCCCTCTACGCTATCAGTAGTCTATGGTCAAAGCCGGGTTCTGGCGAGCAGCGTTGCGTGAGCATTCGAGCTCTGTTTGTTGTCAAGTTACATATGCCCACACATATGCCCGCGTGTCAGTAGTCAGTGCGTCTTTAGATGTATTACATCATCCTTGTAACTCCGCTGTATAACTAATGTTGTCAGTACTAATACATCAACTTTCTGGTTAACAGTACAGTTGCGTACCATATTAATTACGACCTTACATATTTCCCGGGCTATATAGCCAACATTGATGATCCCGACGTGATATTGACAAGAAATTAAACACTATTACAAAGCAGCTCGCCGCATTAAATAAGGAGGTATTCAAATCGCGTCGCAGACAATCTTCGTCTCGAGGCCGCTCTCCCGGTCCATCGAGCAACGCTAAAAAAACTAACAAACAGTCAGGTCTTTGCTTTATCCATCGTAAATATGGAGAAAAGGCGACATCCTGTCGCAAGCCCTGTTCGTGGAAAGACAAAAACGCGACGGAAAACTAAAACCCCCTCCTCGCACAGAGACGGTCGGGGGAAATGGGGCCTCTCAAAGCCGTCTTCACATACACGATCGTGTTACCGAGCGTCAATTCCTCGTAGATACGGGCGCGAAGATTTCTATTCTTTCCGCAACGTCTCGCGACGAAAATCAGCCCACCGAACACAAATTATACGCGGCCAATAATACCGTAATTGAGACCTACGGCGAGCGTCGTCTTACGTTAGACCTTGGTCTTTGGCTACCCATCGCGTGGAATTTCCGCGTTGCTGCCGTTCCGCACGCCATTATTGGCGCAGATTGTTTAAAGTTCTATCAACTAGTGGTAGACTTACACAAGCGCCGGCTCATTGACTCGCAAACCAAACTTTCCGCCGTGGGCGAAATTCGAGTGGTACCAGACACTAAGTTTTTTCAGTAAATCGCGGATCTAAATTCGCGGACATCCTGTCAGAGTTTCCGGAAATAACGGGAGTGAATCATTTGATTCCTTCAGGAACTCGTGATGTCGAGCATCATATCGCGACCTCAGGTCCGCCCGTAGCTGAACGTCCTCGTCGTTTAGCGCCTGACAAATTAACGGCGACAAAAGCCGACGGCTTATGAGTTTAGGCATTTGTAGGCCTTCAAATAGCTCCTGGGCTAGTCCTACACACATAGTCCGTAAAAAGAACGGCGAATGGCGTATATGCAGTGATTATCGTCGTCTTAACGCGATAACTATTCCGGATAAGTACCCGATACCTCACCTGCACGATTTCACTGCCAACGTGGCAGGAAAAACCGTTTTTTTGGTTCTAGATCTCTATAAAGCTTACCACCAAATTCCGGTGGCTAAAGACGACGTGCCCAAAACGGCCGTCATTACTCCTTTCGGTTTATTCGAATTTGTCTACATGACTTTCGGATTACGTAACGCTGCTCAATCGTTTCAGCGTTACATACATCGCGCTCTTCAGGATTTAGATTTCGTCTTTGTATACATCGATGACATTCTTATTGCATCCTCCTCGGAAGAGGAGCATAAGAATCATCTGCGTATTGTCTTTCAAAGACTTAAAAAATACGGTTTATTCATTAACCCAACTAAATGCACTCTCGGTGCGCAAGAGGTTACCTTCTTAGGCCACGTAGTTAATCAGGACGGTATCAAACCGATTTCCGAACGCGTTGCTGCCATACAAAATTGGCCTAAACCTCGTACTATCGCCGATCTCCGACGATTCCTAGGCGCCCTTAATTTTTATAGGCGTAGTTTAAAACAGGTAGCTCGCATACAAGCCCCGCTACATTGTTTTTTAACAGATTCGCGTAAAAACGATAAACGCGAAATTACGTGGACACCCGATGCCAAAGACGCATTTGTTAAAGCAAAATCTAGCTTAGCTAACGCAGCCTTATTGGCTCATCCGTCCAATGATTCGGAAACACGCATAGGATGCTTCGAACTTCTCGATGGGAGCTGTTCTCGAACAAAAGTTCTCAGATTCTTGGAGACCTTTGTCTTTCTTTTCCAAGAAGTTTACTCCATCCCAAAAACACTACAGCGCGTATGATCGCGAGTTAACCGCGATCTACGAATCCATTAAATTCTTTCGACACTTCCTTGAAGGTCGCAATTTCAAGATCCTAACGAATCATAAACCTCTGGTTTATGCGTTCAAACAACGTTCTGACAAGCCTCACCTAGGCAGTTACGACAATTGTCGTTCATCGCTCAATTCTCTACTGATATCGGGTATCTACCAGATCCCGATAATTTGGTTGCCGACAGTCTGTCACGCATTGAGGCACTCCGCCTACCAACTGAATTTGAGCTTGTTGATCTCGCCTCGCGGCAGAAAGAGGACGAAGAACTTCAACACTTATTAGCTTCCGATAAGTCTTCTCTTAAACTTAAAAAATTTGTTTGGGGTTCATCCAACTCCGAGCTCTACTGTGAATTATCAAGGGAAGCCATTCGCCCCTATATTCCAGTATCTCTTCGGAAGCAGATATTCGATCTGTTTCACAACCCCGCGCATCCTAGCGCAAAAGTCACTGACTGTATAATTCGTCAACGATATATTTGGCCTAACCTGCATCGCGATGTCGCCTTATGGGCAAATAACTGTATCGACTGTCAGCAATCAAAGGTATCCCGCCACGTTAAACAGATATCTTCTCATTTTACTGCTCCTGATGGGCGTTTTGACCACGTCCATATGGATATTATTGGTCCCTTACCGTTAATTAACGGCTATAGATATTGTTTGACATTGATCGACAGATTTTCACGTTAGCCGGAAGCAATTCCTTTAGCCGATATCTCGGCTCAAACAGTGGCTAAAGCCTTTCATGATCATTGGATCACACGGTTTGGCGCGCCGCAAACTCTAACTACCGATCAGGGAACTCAATTCGAGTCACAGCTTTTCGCGGCTTTACTCTCTCTCGTAGGCTGTAAACGCGTTCGCCCAACTGCTTACCATTCCGCGTCAAATGGAATGATAGAGCGCTGGCACCGTTCGTTAAAGGCAGCTTTAATGTGCCACGGTACAGAAAATTGGGTCAACACTCTCCCAACCGTTCTTCTCGGATTACGTACCCACGTTCACTTAGACACCATGGCTTTTCCAGCCGAGTTTGTATACGGCACCGTGCTCCGCGTTCCTGGAGAATTCTTTCTACAGGATGACTTTACCCCCGATCCGCAGATTTTCATTAGTGAATTTTGCGAATTCATGCGCCAAATTAAACCCGTACCTGTAACTCATCATCACAAAAAGCGTGCATTTTTCTTTAAAGAACTCAACGCGTGCTCTCACGTATTCCTTTGCACCGACGCGGTTAAAAAACCTCTCGAGCGACCGTACTCTGAACCCTTCAGGATCATTAAACGCGACTCCGATAAAGTATTTACTTTAGACGTCAATAACCGACCAATTAGCGTTTCCACGGAGCGTTTAAAACCGGCGCATTTTCTGCTTGAGGATATTAACAGCTCCTCCAGATGTTCCTACTTCCTCGTCAATGCATAATGACGAACACCCTGCGTCGTCCGAATCGCGCACTAAACAAGTTAAAATTTATCCGCCACAAAAAAAAAGTACGGTTTGACCTTAGTAAATAACTATTATATAGTATTCTGCGTAACTCATTTTGTATTCTTAGCGTTCCTTAGCGTTAGTTTTTAAGTCTATATTGTCAGCGTAGCTCTTAAGTCTAGCATTAGTTTTCAATATTAGTAGGTTAATTTAATTCCCAACTATATTGTTTAACGTTAGTTAGCATTTTCTCCGAAACACATGTAATTCTCCTTTCGTTTACACTCGGAGGAGAATGTGTGGCGACCGGCGAGTTCCCTCTACGCTGTCAGTAGTCTATGGTCGAAGCCGGGTTCTGCCCATGATGTAAGAAACAAGGTGAAACAACGCGCATCGTCGGCGGCTCGATGCGCGGTAAGAGGCGTGGCTTGATGTGGTGAGCCAATGAAATTTGGGTCCAAATATATCTGCGCAATTTGAATACGAAACAATCATATGTAGTCAAACGTACTTAAAATATAGATGTTGTTAAAAAAAAATAAATATAAAAATGTAAAAATACTTGAAATTTATTATCTTTAACACAAATTACTGTTTCAATAAATACTGTTGTTATAAACATGAAATATAACAATTTAGCCATACACATAAGCTCATTCTTATAATTTTCCAAATTTCTTCTAATCCAAGTTTAAAAAAATTTGAAATAACAATTATCACAATTTTCATTAATGTACAAAGTCTTAACTTTACCTTCACGTTTTTCCTTTTTTAAGTAGCTTTGAATTTCTCCGATTCACTGATTATTTCCGATTCACGTTTAAATACAAGTATAAATACGCCCCAGTACCGGAGCCGTAGCCATATTGAATCTCAAAATTTGGACCCACTTCTGATTGGTCTAGAGTATGGTCTACTGCGCATCTGGTTACTTGTTTCACCTTTCTTCTTACATCATGGTTCTGCCGAGCAGCGCTGCGTGAGCATTCGAGCTCTGTTTGTCGTCGAATTACATGCGTGTGCCCACACACATGCCCGTGTGTCAGTAGTCAGTGCGTCTTTAGATGTATTACATCATCCTTGTAACTCTGCTGTATAACTAATGTTGTCAGTACTAATACATCAACTTTCTGGTTAACAGTACAGTCGCGTACCATATTAATTACGACCTAACATATTTCCCGGGCTATATAGCCCATACAGCTGTGGGGACTGGCACCACTGCTTTCCTCTAGCGCTGCAGTGACAAGTAAAGATACGAAGTTGGCTGCCTGCGAGCAGCACATTGCGATTTACTTCGTTCTCGGCGCCCGAACTAATCAGTCGTACTCGATTTGAATAAATCACCTCTTGTATCCAAGCTGTGTTTCTCATTACCACGAACGACCTACCGCACGCATACGACGTACGTGGATACGTCTGGGAGCAGATATCAACCATCACTATCCCACATTGGTGACCCTCGTGCTCTCGTTCTGAGAAACAGCAGAATTTGGCCCTCGGCCGATCAACGCACAACCACGTGTGAGTAATCTAAAAAAATACACACGTAGTGCGAAGCGCAGCCACAACAGCCATTGCCTTCGAACTAAGACGCATCGGGAAAAGCCGACAGTTTAGCATTGTCAAGGGTGCAAGTCAAAGAAAGCACCATCGCCCAAAATACGAGCGCGACAAGGTATCTTCACACCGGACACATACGACCGGCTTCATCGTCGCCAAGGGGACCCACGCACTCAGGGCGTCGCCGTAAAGAGCACGAGAGATACAACGCAGCACGGCAGCAAAGGCAGCAACCAGCTAGCCCGGGACATCAGCTACGAGACGCCACGCAACTTCGCAGCGTCGCCCAAAGCTTAACCGGAACATCATCTACTAGACATCACGCAGACTCGCAGTTTCGCCTGCAGCACAGCCAAAGCATCGCAGTCAGCAACAGCAGAGACCACCTTAATCAAATCTGTGTTTGAGGTACCATTTGTAACACGCATCAACCGTTTGTAAGCCCTTTGTTCTTTGCCAAGCGCGTCGCGCATCCATCGCCATTTGTAATCCAGCATTCTCGCGCCGGTACGCATAATAGCGGACGCCATTTTGGAAACAATCGCGCGAGTTTGTGCACGCATCGCAACAGTGAAACACGCCGCGCACCACGCAGTTCAAACAACGCAACGCGTTCGACTCGTTTTTGTCTCAGCAGCGCCGCAGAGCATAAATAGCGTAACGCGTTTTTATAACAATGCCCCCCCTCACAGTAGAAGAATTGCAGGAGCAATTACGGCAAATGCAAAACACGGTTCAGCAAATGCAAGGCCTATCGGGCGCGGGCGTTTCGCGAATCGACTCGTATAGAATCCCTAAAATCCCACCGTTTCTAATAAAAGATCCGGTTATCTGGTTTATCCAAGTTGAGGCAACCTTCGAAACGGCGCGTATCACAGATCAAAAAACGAAAGCCCATCATGTAATAATGTCGTTAGACGCCGAAGCGATCGCGGCATGCAGAGACCTCATATCGGAACCAGACGCGAACGAACCCTACACTAAGCTCAAACAGCGCATTATCGAGAGTTTCTCGGCATCGGCCGAAACTCAGCTGCGCCAATTAATCAAGGGTCAGGTGCTAACTTCTGGAAAGCCCTCGCAAATTTTAGGAAGGTTACGTAATCTCAACCTGGATAAACGTTGCGACGACACCGTTATTAAAACAATTTTTTTAGAACATCTCACTCCTTACGTACGGGGAATCCTTGCCATCTCGGACTGCGCGGAGCTTGATAAATTAGCGAAAATGGCAGACAAAATTGCTGAAACGTCAAGCGAGTCCGTACAATGCGCGGCCGCGTCCACCAAGGAATCGCGATCGTCGGACTTGGAAAACAAGGTCGACCGTCTCTCCGCCGATCTCGCAGCCCTCACCGCGCAACTTAAACGATCGAGCAGATCACGAAGCAAAGAAAGACCGAACAAAAATCGAAAACGATCCAGCAGTAGAAATTCCAGGGTCTGTTGGCCGCATCGTACGTTCGAGGACCAGGCGCGATCGTGCAAGGGAACCAAAAAACTTCCGTGTTCATGGCCTAAAAACAAGTCCGATTTAGACAGTAAGGGGGAATAAACGGGTCTGTTATTTCAGAGGCAAACTTAACAGACCCCTCGTCAGTACGCCTCCATATTCGTGATCGCGTCACGGGAGAACTATTTTTAATTGACACCGGGGCAGAAATTTCATTACTTCCGACTAACGCCTCAAATAAGATACCCAAGAACTTCAAGTTGTACGCGGCAAATAACACACAAATAAACACATACGGAGAATCGTTTCGCACTCTGCATCTCGGGCTACGACCACTCACGTGGAACTTTTGTATAGCATCGGTACCGTACCCTATTATAGGGGCCGACCTGATTAAGCACTACGGCCTTCTGCCCGACCTCAAAGGTCGTAAACTCATCGATTCACAAAATCACGTGTTCACCGCAGGCATCGTGAAGGTAACACCGTCAGTAGCAATCGTTACAGTCTGTCCAGGCACCAAATTCGCGCGCATCTTAGCGGACTTTCCAGAAGTTACCGGCCTCGAGCAATCGCATACGGCTATTAACTGCGACGTGCAACATCATATCCTAACAAAAGGCCAGCCGGTAGCCGAACGTCCACGCAGATTAAGCTCGGATAAATTAAAAGCAGCAAAAGCTGACTTTCAAAAATTAACAGAACGCGGAATCTGTAGACCGTCTGACAGCCCGTGGGCAAGCCCCATTCACATGATAAAAAAAAAAGACGGAACGTGGAGAATCTGCGGGGACTATAGACGCCTCAACGCGGTAACCGTGCCAGATAGGTTTCCCGTGCCGCATTTGCACGATTGCTCCTCCAACCTACGGGGTAGAACCGTGTTCTCTAAGCTTGACCTTCACCAGGCGTACAACCAGATTCCGGTCGCGCCGGAGGATATTCCTAAAACGGCGGTCATCACGCCGTTCGGGCTTTTTGAATTCAAATACATGACCTACGGCCTTAGAAATGCCAGTCAGACGTTCCAACGTCATATCTTCCGTGCGCTCGGCAATCTGGAATTCGTCTTCGCATTCATTGACGACATTCTAATAGCGTCCTCCTCCCTCGAAGAGCATGAAAAACACCTGCGCATTGTTATGCAGCGTTTGAAAGAATACAATCTTCGACTCAACGTCGAGAAATGCGAGTTCGGCAAACATGAAATCGAATTTCTCGGCTTCATTATAAACAACGAGGGATGTAAACCGTCTCCTTCTAAAGTTCAAGTCGTTCTCGACTTTCCCAAACCGCGGACGATTGTAGAGTTGCGTCGCTTTCTCGGTCTCATTAATTTTTACCACCGACTTCTGCCCAACACCGCCAGCGACCAAGCTCCGCTTAACAAATATCTCCGCGATTCTCGCAAAAATGACAAAAGAAAAATTGAGTGGACGACCGATGCTGAAGAAGCATTCGTAAAATGCAAAACAAGCCTGGCCAACGCAGTGATACTTTCACACCCGGCGGACGCTGCACCAACGCGTTTAATCAGCGACGCTTCCGATTTTGCCATGGGAGCCGTCGTCGAGCAACAGCTCGACAACGCTTGGAAACCACTCTCGTTTTTCTCACGCAAATTCTCTCCAGCGCAACTCAAATACAGTGCGTATGATCGCGAGCTTACAGCTATTTTCGAAGCGATCAAATATTTTCGGCACCTCTTAGAAGGTCGTGACTTTAAAGTCATAACAGATCATAAACCTCTTATCTACGCGTTTCTGCAGCGTTCCGAAAAAGCTTCACCGCGTCAACAGAGGCAACTGTCTTACATTTCGCAGTTCACCACATGCATTGAATACCTTCCCGGTAACGACAACGTGGTCGCCGATTCGCTTTCCCGCGTCGAAACAATTCGTTTGCCCATAGAAATCGAGTTAAACGAGCTCGCCGAGCAACAAGAACGCGACGACCAATTGCGATCGATCCGCGACACTCCGGACTATCCACTCGCCTTAAAAAAAATTCAGTGGGGTCCCGCACACACTACGTTGTACTGCGAAATGACCGGAGAAGCCATCCGGCCTTACATTCCAGCATCATTACGCAATCGCGTTTTCCACATGTTTCACGACTCAGCGCACTCAGGTCCTAAAGTCACGGATCGCGTTATACGCCAGCGCTATGTGTGGCCTAACATGCATCGTGACATCGCAAAATGGTGCAAAAATTGCATCGACTGCCAACAATCAAAAATTTCGAGACACGTTCAAACTATTCCGAAAAAATTTGTAGCGCCGGATGGCCGATTCGAGCACGTATATCTAGACATAATAGGGGCCTTGCCCGAATCGAACGGTTTTAAATACTGTCTAACTTTAATAGATCGATTTTCGCGTTGGCCAGTTGCAATTTCGCTTAAAAATATTGAAGCCGCCACAGTTGTGCGAGCATTTTACGATCACTGGATTGCTAATTACGGTGCACCCAAAACATTAACGACTGACCAGGGCAGTCAATTTGAATCCCAGCTCTTTACAGCGCTTCTTCAGCTTATCGGCTGCCAGCGCATCCGTACAACAGCGTATCATCCCGCCGCGAACGGCATGGTCGAACGCTGGCATAGGAGCTTTAAAGCCGCAATAATGTGTCACGCCGACAAAGAATGGACACAAGTAATCTCAACAGTACTATTATGTTTACGCAACCACGTCCGTCTCGATACCGGCGCATCACCCGCGGAATTCGTCTATGGAACAACCCTGCGCATTCCAGGCGAATTTGTAATTCCAGACGACCTCACCCCGAATCCTCATGCGTTCGTCGAGGAATTCAGAGAGGTCATGCGTAAGATTAAGCCAGCACCTGTAGAACACAAGCACAAAAAACGCGCATTTTATTTTAAAGACTTACACTCCTATTCTCACGTATTTCTTCGCGTAGGGGGCACCAGAAAATCTCTCGAACGTCCTTACACTGGTCCCCATCGAGTCATCGAACGAGTGTCCGACCGTGTTTTCGACATCGACGTCAACGGCATTAAACGCAGCATATCTGTAGAAAATCTAAAACCAGCATACTTTATACGCGACGATATCACCGATCTCATGTTAAACAGCGGTCAAGCGCACGTCACGCCCAGCTGCGAACGCCCAGGATTAAAAACCTACACGCGTAAGAAGGTCACGTTTGCTTTGTAATATCATGCCAATGTACTCATTGTCACTCGGGGGGGAGTATGTGGGGACTGGCACCACTGCTTTCCTCTAGCGCTGCAGTGACAAGTAAAGATACGAAGTTGGCTGCCTGCGAGCAGCACATTGCGATTCACTTCGTTCTCGGCGCCCGAACTAATCAGTCGTACTCGATTTGAATAAATCACCTCTTGTATCCAAGCTGTGTTTCTCATTACCACGAACGACCTACCGCACGCATACGACGTACGTGGATACGTCTGGGAGCAGATATCAACCATCACTATCCCACACAGCACTTACTGCTGGAGCCATCTATTGACAAACAGCGGGAACTTAGTTGCGCACCTAATATTAAATGCAAATATTCTGCTTCGCCTCTTTATTAATTGTCATTACTTTATTAAAATATTATGATATTGTAATGTTTCTGGAATATTACTGGCATATGCCATGAGATGTTGCAGGCATATTGTTAATTTATGTTTCTGATATGTCTCCTTAATATTGTATTGCAATCTGCAACATTGCAACATTGCTGCAATGTTGCTGCAATTTTCTGTGCTGTATGGGATGTATTTTATAATTCACGCAAGAGGTTGAAGGTTATTATAAATTACAATATGTATTTATAATGTTATACTCGACGAGACGAGCACACAAAACACTCGCGAAAGGAAGAACAAACGCACAACACGAAATGATTAAACACTTTTTTATAAAAAAGAATACTGATTTTAATCAAATGGCTATGTACAATTAACTTGTAGCGGAATTATTTAAATATCGCTTGACAGCTTTGCGTCCCGAAACAGGACAAAAGCCAGCCGCGCTTCTTTTATCAAATCGCTCTTTCTTTGGCCAGTTTCTCAAGCTCAGCCGAAAAGCGGGCATAACACTATACAAGCTGGGTTTGGGAAGCGCGCTATCGGCGCTATTCCGTCATTCCATCTTTATTGATCATTAGACGTAAAATAAGGATAAAACGACACAATAGCGCTGATAACACGCTACGCAAACACAATCACAGACTCACATGTGATTGAAGTAAAAGATAATGAAGATCTATTATTTAGTGATGTATTGCAATGTTTTCCTAACGAGAAAAGTATAATGAAAACAGAAAAAACATGTACAGAGGAAAGACCGACGGAAGCAAGACCATCAATAATAGAAGAACTTACAACAAGAAAAAGGAAAGCACTAAATACATCGAACAAATACATCGAACAAAAAAAAATGAATAATAGTAAGTGCATATTTAAATAATTCTATAACATATAAAGTGTAATGCATTACGTACAGAAGATATTAATGATTTTTTTAGCAACAGAGGCTTTTGTTGATATACAACTATTAGCGCTTTCGAGTCATTAACTTGATGCAAAGTGTGTGCGGTGGCCCTAACACAGTGAATAAAATGAATTACTTTGTTACACTTTGTAATCTGTTTCTCTTGCTACAAATTGGTACTCATTTAAATTATTTTACAGATAGAAGGAATGAACGCATCAGCGTGCAATTGCATGAAGCACGAGAGAAATTTACGCACATTGCAAAAAGTCACGCTGCAGTTTTACAGGTAACATATTTATTATTTTAATGCAATGTGTGTCAATAATCGTTTATTGTATTAATAAATTTGTTTTCTTTCAATACTTTTGAAACTTTAATGTATATATTTTTTTTAAAGTTAAACGGTTTGCAAATTATTTTTGTATTTTAAAATGATATTTTAAGACACAACTATATATCAAGTTCCATTTTTTGTTACAGATGTTTGCGAAGGCTTCCATGAAACAAGCAAAAGTTGCATTAATACAAGCTGAAAACAAACGCGACCGCAACCACTTGGAGCAGCATCAATTGGTATTGGAGGAAAAAAATTAAATAATGAAGAAAATTTAATAAAAACATTGTATAATGTACAAGAAATCATCAATAAAATATTGACTGAGTAAATGTAAATACATTTCTTTATTATTTCAGAATCATTAAACACTTTTTTTCTCTTTTTTTATTATTATACATAATTAATCTTACAAGGAAACACAGGGAAGTGTCCGTTTAATCTCAGATTAAAACGAGTTTTTAATATGTTGTAGTACAGATAAAAATAAGGGACACGTATTTTTTTTATACGTGCCCATACGCATTTTAAGGGGGTGAAACACCCCTTTGAAGAAAATCGGTTTTTTTCTTTCGAAGTGTATGCCGTCGAAACTATAAGAGATAGAAAAAAATGTTTTAAATGAAAGTTGAATGGCTCGAAGAGTAATTTATGACAGCGGAAAAAATTTTTTTTTTTTAATTTTTTTTAATACTTTCCCCCACCACTTACCTATTTTTTTTCAAAATTTTTATGTTTTTATAAGCAAAATAAAGCTTATTTTATTACGAATTCAACGGTATATGATAAAGTTACGATACAACATTCCCATTTTCCAAAAATAATTAAAAATCTCTCGATACGCACGGTATGCGCACCCGTCCGCGCGTTCGTGCGCTACAAAAGTGACTCCCTTCGATTTTGACGTGCCTTTAATATGTTGTACAGATTAAAATAAGGGACACGTATTTTTTACACGTGTCCTAATACACTTTTAAGGGTGAAACACTCCTTTGAAGAAAATCGGGTTTTTTCTTTCGAAGCGTGTATCGTCGAAACTATAAGAGATAATAAAAAAAAAACTCCCGACTGCTGCCAAAAGTTGGTTTAATAACAAGAATTAAAAAGTTTAAGATTAAAAATTAATTAATAACAAAAAAAATTAAAAATTTAAAAAACAATTTAAAAAATTATTAAATTAATATAAAGTTAATTAAAATTAAATAAAAATTAAAAAATTAAAAAGTTAATTACAAAAATTACAAAAATAAGAAAAAACCAACAAATTAATAAAAATTAACTAAATTAACAAATTTAGTAAAAAATTGGAAATGAAAAACAAATTAACATAAAAACAGAAAATCAACAAAACTAAAAAATAATAATAAAAAGATTGCTTTAAAAAGTTTGAAATAAAAATCAATTAAACAATTAAAATAACAACAAAAAATAAAACTACGGATACTAAAAAATAGTTTTAAAAGTTTGAAATAAAAATTAATTAAAGCAAATACTTGACATTTTAAATGCTAATTCTACTTTTAGCACATTATTGTATCAATTAAAAATTAAAATTGAAATTTACACTTTGTTTAATAAAATACTTTTTTTTTCAATAATAAATTGTACTTAACCAGCAGTCGGGAGACGCCACGCTAAATAATAAATATAACATTACTGTTCGCGTATCGCCTCGGTCCAGTGATAACCTTCCTGGACGTAGACGGCTTAAGCGAAAGTACAGAAGGTATCTTAGAGACACGCACTGCAGTTACTGATAAACGCACTTTATTTCCTTTCAACACAGCGCTCAGGGATCTCCGTGCTTACGGAATACTAAAGCTCGGTACAATATAAGAATCGCACTCGCCGACAGAGTCAAAGCGGATCGCGGTCGCTAGTCCCGTGCTTACCGTGGCACAGTCGTCGAACGAGAGCGAGCCCGTCGACCAAAATTTGAACGAAAAGGTAATCTCCGCCTCCGCGTCTCCCCGTCGCCTCCAGCTCCTCGATCCACCGAGAACGACGACGAGGCCGGGGAAGCAGACAGCGCCGTACGAATACGCCGGAATCGGGCGGCGCTTCAATTCGCTCAAATAACGAACATGCCGCCCGCCTCGTCCGGCTGACGAAATACGAACTGGCTTGACTAAGGTGTAAACCAAAAAATAAATGAACAACTACTCTAGATTACCGATTAATAACGTGAACAAAAAAAAATAATGGGAGATCAGATACAACTAAACTAAAGATTAAAGAGCTATTAAAAAACGTCCCCTGCGAAGAGCGCTCGTCAGTGCAACGTAGCGTCAGGTGGCTTGGTCAAGCCCCCCGAGAGGGCGCCGATCCATGGTGAGTGGAAGAGGACAGATCTTGGTGATCGGCCGTGTCAGCTCGGTCGCCGCCATGCGGACCGTCGCCACGCGCACGCATCCGTGCGGTCCCGGAAAGACTCGTGTAACCCGAGCCAATGGCCACTTAGCAGGCGGCAGCAGCTCGTCCCTCACCAAGACCATCATGCCCGGCGTGATGTTGGTCCGCTCTCGGGTCCATTTGGAGCGCTGCTGCAACAGATGCAGATACTCCTCGTGCCACCGCCTCCAAAAGGATTCCTTGATTGCGGAGATCAACCGCCAGCGCGACGTGGGATGAAGATCGGACTCGGGGACCTCCGGTATATTCCCGAGCGCCTCACCCACCAGGAAGTGGCCAGGCGTCAACGCCACCAGATCCGCCGCGTCCGTGCTCAATGGACTTAGCGGCCTTGAATTGAGACAGGCCTCAATCTGACACAGCAGTGTCGCCGTCTCCTCATAGGTCAGGGCATGATCCCCGATGACGCGGCGCAGGTGATGCTTGACTGAACGAACTCCCGCTTTCCAGAGTCCCCCAAAATGAGGAGCCTGAGGTGAAATGAACCTCCATTCGGTCCCGTCGTTGGCCAGCACCTCGCCGGCCTCCTTATAGAATTCAGAGGCGGCCCGAAATCTAGCCCTCAGTTCAGCGTCAGCTCCTCGAAAGTTGGTGGCATTATCGCTAAGCAGCAGGCGACAACGACCCCGACGCGCTGTGAATCGGCGGAACGCCGCAATGAAAGCCGACGCCGACAGGTCCGACACGGCCTCCAGGTGAACCGTTCGGGTGGCTAGACAAACAAAGAGACAGATATAGCCCTTGCTAGAGATGTTTCCTCGTCCCTTGTGAGCCCGGATACGCAGGGGACCGGCGTAGTCGACTCCCGCCGATGCAAAGGGCCTGGAGGGACGCACGCGTTCTGGTGGCAGCTGGCCCATCCTCTGTTGTGCCGTTTCCGCACGGAAACGGGCACAGCGCACGCACTCTCGGGCGATCCTTCGCACTCGAGTGGCCACCCCCACGACCCAGAACCGGCGGAGGAGATAGCTCCGCATGAGTTGAGGAGCCCCATGTAAGGTAGCGGTGTGCGCGTTGCGAAGGACCAGCTCGGTGAGAGAACCCTCCTTTGGAAGAATCAGAGGGTGCTTCTCCGGGAAGGGCAGCTGAGCGGATTGAAGTCTACCGCCCACTCGCAAGGATCCATCCTTGTCCAGGAACGGACTCAAGGCTCGCAGCGACGAACCGGTCGGCAGCGGGCCGCCCGCCGTAAGCGCCTCCAAGTCCCCCGGAAACTCTCTTCTCTGCGCCAGTCTCACCAACCTAGACAGACTAGCCTCCAACTCAGCGCTCGTCAAGAACCCGTCTTGCTTGTGTATGCCTCGGGCGCTCCGATAAAATCTGCAGCAATACGCCACTACGCGTACAAGCCGCATCAGCGACGAGAATCTCTCCTCGAGGAGGTCCTCCTTATTTCCTGGAGCGGCTAAATGCACCGCCCTTCTTTCCTCTTCTTCTTGGCGAGTGGCAAGGTCACCCACCGCGGGCCATGCGGCGGGCGCTCCCCGCAGCCACTCAGGACCCCTCCACCACAGATTCAGTCCAAGGAGCTCCGAGACCGGAATCCCCCTGGTTGCCAGGTCCGCTGGATTGGAAGTCGTGGGGACATGCCTCCATCGCTCGCCCGGCACAAGATTTTGCACCTCCGTCACTCGATGCGCTACAAATGGTCGCCAGCGCGACGTATGAGAGCGCAACCAGCACAGGACGACCCTCGCATCTGTCCAGGCCACGATCGGTGCATCCTCCATGTCCAGCTCGCGCGCCACCCGGCGGAGCAGCCGTGCCACCAGGACAGCCCCGCAGAGCTCCAAGCGGGGCACGCTCTGCGTCTTGACGGGAGCCACCTTGGCTCTGGCCGTCAGCAAGGTCACCCTTACCCGGCCGTCTCGCCTGGTGACCCGAGCGTAGACCGCCGCTGCGTAGGCTCTCTCCGATGCATCGGAGAACCCATGGAGCTCCACCTCGTTCCCCCGGTCACGCTGCAGCCAGCGCGGGACTCTCAAAGCCGACAGTCCCGGCAGGGAAGCAGTGAAGACTCTCCAAGCGTTCACCAACTCAAGGGGAAGCGGGTCGTCCCAGTCGTGGCCGGCAAGCCACAGATCCTGTATGAAGACCCAGGCGAATATTAGAACAGGCGCGACCCACCCCAGCGGGTCAAACAAGCGAGCCGCGTCAGACAGGACCGTCCGCTTCGTGGTGGTTTCGTGTTGCTGGGATACTGTCACACGGACTGACAGTGCGTCTTCATCAGGATGCCACACTATCCCGAGAGCGCTTACTGCGTCAAAGGCTGGCAGCAATGCCTCCTCCGGCGACGCCCGCGGGAGAAGCTCCCGCGTGTTCGAGGCCCACTTGTCCAGCGAGAACCCTCCAGCCTGCAGCAGTGCCACTAGCTGGCGCTGGACCTCCCGGGTCGCCGACAGATCGCTTCCTCCAGCTAAGATGTTGTAGACATAAGAATGTCGCAACAAGGCCGTCGCTCCCAGTGGAAAACGCGCAGCCTCGTCGTTGGCCAACTGCTGCAGCGTGCGTATAGCCAGGAAGGGCGCCGCGGTTGTACCGTAAGTCACCGTCCGGAGCTGGAACTCTCGAACTCGCTCCGTTGGGTCGGCACGCCAGAGTATCCTCTGCAAGTCCATGTCTGCCGGGTTTACTCGGATCTGCCGGAACATCTTAACTATATCGGCCATGAATCCGACCTTGAACCCTCGCCATCGAGTCAGGATGACCCATAGGTCGGACTGTAATCGAGGATCTGGTAACAAACAGTCATTCAGCGAATAACCAGATGTTGTTTTAAAGGATGTATTAAAAACCACGGGTATTTTCCCTGTGGCCTCTCCAGCCTTGAAGACTGCGTGGTGAGACAAGTAGTAAGACACCGACCGGGAAGGAGCATCAGCCAGTACGGGATTCATATGATCCAGCGCGAGGTACTCCACCATAAAGTCGATGTATCGTTTCTGCAGCTCGGGCTTCCTCGCCAAGCGGCGCTCCGAGCTGAGCAGCATAGACAGCGCGGCCGAGCGTGACTCGCCCAGCCGCTTAAGTCGATCCGGACGACAGGGCAGCCGTACAACGTATCGGCCCGACGCGTCCCGAAAGTGCGTCCGTCGGAAGTGCTCCTCCGCTTGATCCTCATCCGGAGTCGGAACGCGCTGAGCGGCAACCTCTTCGAGCTCCCATAGTCGCTTAAGAGCTGTTGTGAGCTCATCAACGGGCTGTGCCAGCAGCACCGACACCGTGTGCGCAGCGACCGCAGCTTTCTCCCCAGAATCCACTGCGCCGCACAGAGGTCATTTTTATTTATCTAGGAATTAATAATTCAATTTATCACCATGTTACAGATTACGTTGGTACTTATTTTTTTAGAAAGTTGGGTATATGAGTAGGCTGCGACATAAACTATTTGTCTCACTCTTACGCGTACGTTGGTTAGTTATTGTTTTAACCGGTCCTAACCTCTATTATTTATTTATTAAAATATTGTTACCGTACATAAAAAGTAATTGTGAAAAATTTATCACACAGCCTTGGTTATTTTATTTATTGGATATTATTTGTTCAAGGTATATACTGACTTTTAAAATTACTATACTCGTCACATATTATATTAAAAATTTTTAAAAACCTTGATGAATGTCATTTTTTCCGTTTTTACATTTATAAAATAAACCCGCAATACATATATTCGTGTTTGTTCGTAGTGTTTTATTTTTTTTTTAATACCTAGATATGTCAGCATTTCAATCCGTATATTTTTTTTTGCCAAGAAATGCCAGTGACTTAGTATTTATATTTTTTTTAGGTATTATGTCGCTAAATAAGAGAGAATTGTTCGAAGTTTGGCGTAAAGGAAAGACAATTAAACAGAAGAATTTATCGGTTTTTGCTTTTATATCTTTCAAATTTGGTGTAGAAGAGTGTGCTAACGATGAAAAATACAACACCATTAGAAAAAATGTTTGTCGTTTTAACAGCAAGGTAGCTCAAATGTGGAAGGAGTGTAATCGTACATTAAAGTTTTTTGAAGAGAGACACCATCAATGGCTTGATGAAAACATCGAATTTTTTAGTAAAGATGTCGGTGAAAAAGAAGGTCGACCTCATTCGCAAAGAGGTCGACCTTCAAAAGATTTTAGTGAAGTTGGCAATCAAAGCAAAAGGCAAAAAGTTTTACCATTATTAGAAAACTATTCTTCTGAAGAACTAGCTTTTGCGACGCGTAAAAGCCTTTATGCCTCTGGTAGGAGAGATGCTGCTAAAATAGTACAAGAAGCGACCACATCTTCGCCCACTAGGGCAACTAAGATTAAAAAAGTTTACCATTCTACTGTATCATTGCCTACTAAGTACACACCAGAAGAAGCTCTTGCGTTGTTTGTTGATTGCCATTGTACAAAAAAATCATATATAATGATGCAGCAGGGAGCTAAATCAAGGAACGCGAATATTTATCCAAACTATAATCGTTATTTTACACGAGAAAAAGAAGTGCTATCCAGACAAAGAACATATTATCATAACAGATATTTCAGCGGAAGTCAATTTGCAGGAACTAGTCAATCACACAGCAAGAAGAATCATACAAGTGCAAAGTGATGTTATTAAACAATTCCTATCTGAGATATCGAACGGAGTGATACTTTTGTACAAATGGGGATGTGATGGCAGTGCTTCACAGTCTACTTACAAACAACATTTTAATGAAGAGACCAGTGATAGTAAAAGTGATGCAAATTTATTTGCTGTGTGTCTAGTTCCATTGCGTCTTTGTACCGAAAATGGGCATATACTGTGGCAAAATCCTCGATCTTCATCCACACGATATTGCAGACCCATCAAGTTGATTTTCAAAAAGGAAACTCCAGAATTAGTTAAAGAAGAGATTCAAAATGTAAAAAGCCAAATTACCGAAATTGAAGTTACGAATTGTGTCATAGGCAACAACCAAATAATTGTAAAACACAGTTTCAACTTGACTATGATTGATGGGAAAACGTTTGGCGTTATAAGTGATTCATCCAATCAAAGTTGTGGAATCTGTGGTGCCACACCAAAAATAATGAATCAGCTTAATAAAATTAGGAACCTCCAGCCTAACTCTGAATTATATAGCTATGGAATTTCCAATCTTCATGCGTGGATAAGGTGTCTAGAGTGCTGCTTACACATTTCATATCGGCTAGATGTGAAAAAATGGCAGATCCGCGATGATGAAAACAAAAAACTGGTGAAAGAAAGGAAGAAGCAAATCATAAAGAACTTGAAATCCAAAATGAGTTTATTAGTAGATATTCCAAAGCAAGGTTACGGAACGACTAATGACGGAAACACCGCGCGAAAATTTTTCCGGGAATATGCTTTATCTTCGTCTATAACCGGACTTAACGAAGACTTTTTAAAACATCTGCATAAAATTTTAACTATATTGTCATGTGGATATGCAATCAACACAAAAGCATTTGCGGAATATTCAAAGGCTACTGCTGAACAATATGTGGAACTTTATCCGTGGTATAATATGCCTTCAAGTCTTCACCGTATACTAATTCACGGGCCAGATATTATAAAGGCAGCTACACTTCCAATAGGATTGTTTTCCGAGGAAGCTCTTGAGTCCCGAAACAAAGAATTTCGGAAATATCGAGAGTGCAACACAAGAAAGTTTTCTAGGGAAGAAACAATGCAAGATTTATTTAATGCGCTTCTTGTAACGTCAGATCCTGTAATATCATCTTTATCACAATGCATTGGAAATCGATCGTACAAACAAACACTAAGTAAGGAAATTTTGGAGTTACTACCGAATTACAGAAGGATTTGTTGATTTCAAGTGAGAATGAAGATAACATGTCTGATTAATGAAATAAAATATTATATTAAAAATAAAAAATATTAATGTTTTAGTATTTGTCTGATTTTTCATTTAGTTTGACTTTGGATAGTCGTTTGAAGATCACATGAAAGTCACTTTCAATTTCTTAAATGGAACTCCTCATATTATAGTATATATCTTTTAAAAGGGCACAAAATAAGAAAAATTTTGGCGCAAACCAGAGGTCGATACGTTGGCGTTGATCCGTTCGGGAGTTATTTAGAGCAAAAAATTGACTTTTTTTTCGGATCAACGTATCGACCTCTGGTTTGCGTCAGAAATTTCCTTTTTTATGCCATTTCAAAATATATATACTATAATACGTATGAAACATTTTACTCTAAAATGTCGCGTTTACGAAAAAAATCGGATGATACGGGTGTTCTGGGTCACCCTGTATATCTGCAAATAAATTTTAATTTAGTACACTATAGAGCCAAAATATCCACGCTAAAGTATTAGTCGTAAAAAATCATAGATATAACAAACATATACTACAAATAAAAATTTAAATGTGATACTATTTATTATTTGCCAGAATAATCAAAATGACCTCTGTGCGCCGGTCAGAATCCAGCCAAAGGCGGAGAGGTGCGCCGAAGGCGAGCCCAGTTCACCCTGCCGAATGTCAGGTCGCATCACTTGACGGTAAACGTCGGCGCTGAGTACAACGTCCACCGCAGCTGGCGTCGCAAAGTCCGGGTCGGCCAACGGAAGGTTCGTCAAGTGCGGCCACGCACGCGCAACAACGCGTTGAGGCGGCAGCAGATCGGTCAATCGCCGGAGCACGAATGCCTCCGTCTCGAGGCGGAACGCGGCATCTGTTCGGGACCTTATGCCAAGCGTTACAGCGGTAGCAGCCTCCCCGGTTCGCGTACACTGCAGACCGGATACCGCAACCCGGACACGGCGACGCGGCGCGCGTAGCATTTGGGCTGCACTCTCCGTTATAAAGGAGGCCTCTGACCCAGTATCAAGCAGAGCCCGCACCCGCAGTTGCCTTCCAGACGGTCCCTCAAGCAGAACCTGTGCCGTGGTCAGCAGGACGGTTCTTCTGCTAGTAGCGGCGGTCGAGCCCACGCTTGCTGTCAAGGAGTTAGCGTCGGCGACAGTATCCTCCGTCTCTCGTGGCTGGTCCCTGGTGGTGCCTCCGGACTGCCCGAAACCAAGCCCATGCAGGGTAGTGTGGTGATTCGCGCCACACACCAAGCAACGACCGCTGACCGGGCAAGAATCTGCCCGATGTCCAAGTTTCACGCAGTTCAAACACGCGCCAAGTTTTTTCACTTGTTCCGCGCGTTGAGCAACAGGCAATGCCTTGTATTTGGGACAGAACGTCAGTGCGTGCGCACCCGAGTAGAGAGAGCACGTCTTCGCCTTTGTTTTCGGAGTCACGGTTGTGTTGCATGCAACGCGCGTGGCCTTAGCTGCGGACTTCGCACCCGCACCCGGTCCTCCTCGCGGAAGGGGGGCGTCCACCCTAGCCGCCTCCAGAGCGCGCACCCGGTTCTCTAGGTAGACCTGTAATTGCCGAAACGTCGGAAAGTCGCGCGAGTCCAAGAGTGACGTCTCCCAGTACATCCTTGTCGTGGCGTCCAACTTGCTAACGAGCAAGTGGACGAACCAATCATCCCACGCCTCGACCGGTCGCTCCAATGAGACGAACGCCCGCCGCTCCTGATTGAGCACGCCCAGCAATCGTTTGATTTCCCCAGCCGAAGATTTAATGGCGGCCGGGCAAGAAATCAAATGGCGCATGTGAGCGCAGAGCAGGACACGCGGATTGTCATAGCGCATCACTAAATCCTGCCACGCCCCATCATAAGCGCCGTCCGTCAAGGGAACGCCTGCGACGACCTCCGCGGCTTCACCGGTCAGGCACCCCATCAAGTACTGAAGCTTCTGCACCTTAGGAACGCCCGTGACGTCATGAACGAGCGAGCGAAATAAATTTCGAAAACCCTCCCACTCGAGTTGATCGTCGGAGAATTTCGGCAGCTCCAGCTTCGAAAGCTGCATCTGTTTAAGTACCGGCGCGACCGTCGTAGAGCTCGGCCCAGGGCGTTCCTCCACCTCTACAATTCCCGCTCTGCTTAGCTGAACGAAAAGATCATTAAGCCTACTACGCATACCAAAATACTCCTCTTCCGTTTTGGTGAAGTAGTCGTCCTTGACGTAATTCGTTTTGTCAGCTTCGGGATCGGCTGCGATTTCGAAGTGCACGTCCTGATAACGCTTCCAGTAATCATCGAGGCGCGCCAGCCGGCTCGAGACTTCATACGCCGTGATTTTGGTTTGTCCTAATTTTTGCAGGTTTATCCACATGCGGGAGATGTATCCCGCCAGGACAACTTGTTGTTTGATCGTTCGATCCAACATCGTGATGAGCACGGCGAGCTCAGCTTGGAGTCAGACACCGCGCGCGTGATTCCGACCAAGTTACTCGTTGCGCGATCACGCGGTGAGACCACGCGATCCCGACGCTCGAGCGAGCGCGCCTCGCGGCTTGAGTAACACGGACGCAAGGTACTGCTGCCGCGTGAATCACGACTCCGTCGCGTGCTACCACGTGTTCCACGCACTCCGAGACTTCGTGATCGCGGAAAAGTAACGCAGCGGAAAGAATTGCTCGCGCCAGCGGAACGCGAGCAAAAATTGTTATCTTGCACTATGAAAGTATCCCCGGATTCAAGTCGATCCGGCTCGAAGGACCAAATGTTCGCGTATCGCCTCGGTCCAGTGATAACCTTCCTGGACGTAGACGGCTTAAGCGAAAGTACAGAAGGTATCTTAGAGACACGCACTGCAGTTACTGATAAACGCACTTTATTTCCTTTCAACACAGCGCTCAGGGATCTCCGTGCTTACGGAATACTAATGCTCGGTACAATATAAGAATCGCACTCGCCGACAGAGTCAAAGCGGATCGCGGTCGCTAGTCGCGTGCTTACCGTGGCACAGTCGTCGAACGAGAGCGAGCCCGTCGACCAAAATTTGAACGAAAAGGTAATCTCCGCCTCCGCGTCTCCCCGTCGCCCCCAGCTCCTCGATCCACCGAGAACGACGACGAGGCCGGGGAAGCAGACAGCGCCGTACGAATACGCCGGAATCGGGCGGCGCTTCAATTCGCTCAAATAACGAACAATTACATTATATCCTGAATAGTTATAACATTCAGCGTGGCGTCTCCCGACTGCTGGTTAAGTACAATTTATTATTGAAAAAAAAAGTATTTTATTAAACAAAGTGTAAATTTCAATTTTAATTTTTAATTGGTACAATAATATGCTAAAAGTAGAATTAGCATTTAAAATGTCAAGCATTTGCTTTAATTAATTTTTATTTCAAACTTTTAAAACTATTTTTTAGTATCCGTAGTTTTATTTTTTGTTGTTATTTTAATTGTTTAATTGATTTTTATTTCAAACTTTTTAAAGCAATCTTTTTATTATTATTTTTTAGTTTTGTTGATTTTCTGTTTTTATGTTAATTTGTTTTTCATTTCCAATTTTTTACTAAATTTGTTAATTTAGTTAATTTTTATTAATTTGTTAGTTTTTTCTTATTTTTGTAATTAACTTTTTAATTTTTTAATTTTTATATAATTTTAATTAACTTTATAATTTTTTAAATTGTTTTTTAAATTTTTAATTTTTTGTGTTATTAATTAATTTTTAATCTTAAACTTTTTAATTCTTGTTATTAAACCAACTTTTGGCAGCAGTCGGGAGTTTTTTTTTTAATATCTCTTATAGTTTCGATACACGCTTCGAAAGAAAAAACCCGATTTTCTTCAAAGGAGTGTTTCACCCTTAAAAGTGTATTAGGACACGTGTAAAAAATACGTGTCCCTTATTTTAATCTGTACAACATATTAAAGGCACGTCAAAATCGAAGGGAGTCACTTTTGTAGCGCACGAACGAGCGGACGGGTGCGCGTACCGTGCGTATCGAGAGATTTTTAATTATTTTTGGAAAATGGGAATGTTGTATCGTGACTTTATCATATACCGTTGAATTCATAATAAAATAAGCTTTATTTTGCTTATAAAAACATAAAAATTTTGAAAAAAAATAGGTAAGTGGTGGGGGAAAGTATTAAAAAAAATTAAAAAAAAAAATTTTTTTTCCGCTGTCATAAATTACTCTTCGAGCCATTCAACTTTCATTTAAAACATTTTTTTCTATCTCTTATAGTTTCGACGGCATACACTTCGAAAGAAAAAAACCGATTTTCTTCAAAGGGGTGTTTCACCCCCTTAAAGTGCGTATGGGTACGTATAAAAAAATACGTGTCCCTTATTTTTATCTGTACTACAACATATTAAAAACTCGTTTTAATCTGAGGCGGACACTTCCCTGTGTTTCCTTGTTAGTAAAATAGTTAAAAATATATAGTGTAAATATATTTAAAAGTTTATTAAAAGAATGTAAAAGAGATAAGTAATAACTTCGTACTCTTGTTCAAGCTACGTAAAATGCTATTTAATTAATAATCCAACTTAATCTAAGATGATAAATCTCTTATAAAGGTTTGTGTTGTTTAAGTCATGTTATAGTAAAAAAAACATGAATAAGAGGTTTACCATCGTAGATAAAGTTTGATTATTAATCGTTCTTATAAAATTAAAATGATATAAAATTTTAAAAGATACTTTTTATTTGCACTGTGTTTGTTTAAACAAGATACCTAGTTTGGTATAGTGCTGCAAAAATGGCAGAAGCAGACTTTTTAGCATGGAACCTGTTATATTTAGATTTAGAGCATCAAATGAGACGCTTCAAACGCCGTAATTAGAGGAGAATTTGACGAGAATTACACGATCCATTTGATCTACTTGACACGGAATTTATAAAACTGTATAGAATAGGGTAGAATTAGGGTTGACGATTTCATCCGAATCTATGGATATCCGGATATCCGAGTATCCGGATAGTGATATTATCCGGATTCTATATCCGAATATTTCGGATAGAATATGAAGATCCGGATATCCGAATCAATCCGGATTATTTTTTTTCATCTTATCTAAAAAGTTTACAATTGGTATAAAAATCCGGATCCGGATTTGAAAATTGTGTTACAAAGAGAACGAAAAGTACCAGCTTGACATTGCCAGTGTCTGTTTATGTTGACACTCACACTCGCCGTTCGAAGGTTGAGCTCGCTAACACGCGGCTTTGAATTATCATTGTCTGGCAGCATTATTGGCATTTAGAAAATGAAAATCTACTTATCAGTGTTTGAGAAGTGTACTATGTCAAAGAAGAGAAGTTGGGTATGGCAATATTGCACGGCTTCCGCAGACAAGCTTGAATATCTCAGTATACCCGCATCATCAGCTGGATCTGAAAGAGTGTTTTCCACGTGTGGAAACACTGTAACTATAAAAAGATGTTGCCTTGATCCTGCCAATGTCGATGTTCTTGTCTTTCTGTTCCAAAATCGGAATCTGTTTAATTAACTTGTTTAATTGACCAATTAAAAAAATATTATTAAGTTATGAAGTTATTATTATAAAACTTCTATATATTATGTTTTTGTTCTATATATTATGTTTTCGTTCTATGTCAAGAAATAAAAATTTATCTTTATAATGAGATCTTTTTTCTATAAGAATCATCTGAATAACAAACAATTTAATGGTTTGGATCCGAACGGCTTCAAATTTGGATCCGAAAGATCCGGATATCCGCTTCAATCGGATATTTAATCTCGGATCTATCTCTATCTCGGATATCCGAATATCCGGATAAACGGATAATCGTCAACCCTAGTAGAATGGATATGGTTAAAACAATTTGATTTTTTTTTTGTTCATAGTATTGTTATTTATAAACTGAGCAATGATTATGATATGTTAAATTCAAGAACGCGTTTTTAACTGCGAATGAGCTATACCATTTTAGTTCTTGGGTTGCTAGTTTTAGAAGTATACAAAAAAGTGACCCCAAACTTAGCCCATTTTTTGTACTTCGATTTTCGCATCAAATTTTGTTTTAAATGATACCTTATAATGAGACATTAATCTTAGAAAAATTTTAAGTTAAGCCTAAAACTGGTTTTGGAGTTAGGTTACAGTATTTTTCATTTAATTTTATGTTACAATATTTCGTGTTATTTTAAGTATTTTATAATATGATATAAATAAAAATATTAATTTATTTGATGATTAATTAGTGCGGTGGGGAAAGAGAACTAACCGGGCGGAGCGCATTTCCCTATACCTATTCAATTTTCCTTGTTAGTTATGTAGTTTTGATGTTTAAAAAAATATTTTTGTTTTAATCATTTAAGATAAAAAACTATTATTAATCAATTTAATTGCACCAAATGTTAAGCAATAATTGATATTATTTTGGTAGTACTATGCTTCCTCCGTTTTTTTGCGTGACGTCGAGAGGAAACTCGCCGGGCGCCACAACTCAAAAAACTTCTGCGATACCTAGTGACGAATACTAGAACTATGTGATAACTAGAAAATATCAAGGAAAATTAAATACGTAGGAAAATGCACTCTGCGCGGATAGTTCTCTTTCCCCACCGAGCCAATTAATCATCGAATAAGTTTACATTTTTATATTCATTTGATATTTATATCATATTATAAGACACTTAAAATAACATAAAATATTGTAACATAGTATTGAAAAAAAATACTGAAAAGTGAAAAGTTAGATATATACGTGATATCGCCACTTTTACCTTCTCCTAACTTCGAAACCCGTTCTAGGGTCAACTTAAAATTTTTCTAGGATTAATGTCTCATTATAAAGTATCATTTTAAACTAAATGCGATGCATAAATCAAGGTACGAAAAATGGGCTAAAAAAGCCTTGATTTTGGGGTCACTCTTTGTATTTTGTATACTTCTAAATTTGTTTTGTTTCAACCGTCTTTTGTTGCAACCGTACTCAGTCTACCTTAAACGCAGATATTGTAATGAAGTTAACTGAGGCAAATGGTAATATGTTACATCATTCAAAGTCTTCCATATTGCCGAGCAATAAAACGCTTCTGTATACGTATAGCAAGAACTCGTCCTTGCAATTCTCCGTCTTCGGGATGATATACGATATTTTGCCTATGACACATTGCATTTTCCATTTCTATATCCTTATCTTGAATGTCATGTGCAATTCTCATATTG
Source organism: Solenopsis invicta (assembly GCF_016802725.1). Lineage (NCBI taxonomy): Eukaryota > Metazoa > Arthropoda > Insecta > Hymenoptera > Formicidae > Solenopsis > Solenopsis invicta. The sequence goes on along the minus strand of NC_052675.1, from coordinate 1,577,602 downwards.
TGCAGCACAGCACAAGCATTTACAATTTTTCCAGCCATGCCTGGTTCATACATTAATCTTCTTTGAGATGACAAACATCTAAATACTGCCTTCCAAACGCCAAATAAGTGTTCTATGCAGGATCTGGCGCTGCATAAATCCTCATTGTACTGGAACCTAGGCGTGCTTGGTATTTCGTGCTTCAGAGGAGTCATTAACCATGGCTTGAGTGTATATCCATCGACACCTGTACAAAAAGAATAAAATTAAGGTTCTTGTTTCCTTGTTGCAATCACCTTACATTGGCTACGTATGAAAATTCATTGCCATTATTGAAAATCTATGGTATACGTAACGTAAATTATAAATTTTCAGTATTGACAGTGTATATCATAATATAGCTATCGTAATGGATGCTTTCCAATAAAAAAAAATGACACAGTGTAATCATTTAAAAGAATATCAAAAAAATAACTCAGAATATATTAAGAATGGAATCACCAGAAATGTTATAAAAGAATTAGGAATCTTAATGATTACTACTTCAAATAATATTCAATATAACTTAAAAAAAACATTTGGTATAAGCTAGATAACTTACCTATTAATTAAGTATTGCGTTTTCCGTTATTGTATTTTTGTTTTATGACACGTCTTACTGAAGAATTAGACCAAATGTATGCGTCATGTTGCGCTCCTGGATATTGTGCATTGACATTCAAGACTTTTAAATCAGGATCACAGATCTAATAACAGAATAAAAAAAATATTTCAATAAAATGTAACAGAATAATGGCATTAATTAATATTAATATATAACTTACTATTTTTTATTAAGATATAAATAAATATTATTATATAAATGTACGTATACGTATACAACTTGGATATTGAGTGCGTGATCACCCTAGTGATTCACATGTGATTCTTCAGAGAGGGTTCCGGTAGCGCACATCCCGATAGCCCACCAACCAATCATCTTGACTTATCTAACCCAACCTACGGAAAATCTCTAGGCATCTGCCATTGTGAGTGGTTTGTGTGCTATCGGGATGTGCGCTATCGGAACCCGCCGGATTCTCCTTCATGTACCGCGGGTTCTTTTATATTGATATAAGTGCAATCGATTGCCCCAATTGCCTTCAAACGGTTTTGAGGAGTATTTTTAAATTTTTTCCGAGCTCTTCGGCGTTCATCGTCAATCATCGGGGGAAAATCGTACCCATTGTCGGAACAAGATGTTATTAATAGCATTTGTAACTCTTCATATACAGCGGCTAAAAGATGGCTGGTTTATTGCAATGTCCTATTGTTCTCTAATTGAATCTTGGTTATAACTCACAACATAAAACCGTAAAGCTGTTAGAACCTTGCAAAAAGTGTGTAATAATTAATATTTATACGCCAATTAACACCAACGTTATATTAATGTTACAATTTTTCATTCATTAATCCAATATAATATGTAATGTAATATTTATAGTAATTACATTACAACCCACATAGCACGTAATATTGCAGTGATATCATAGCAATATCACTTTTACATTGCAATATTACAAATGAAATATTGCAGAAATATCACGAAATATTACTGTGATATCACAGTAATATCAAAATGTCCGCGAAAACGCATCACAGTAATATTACTGTGATATTTCATAGTAATATTACTGTGATATTTCACAATATTTCTGTGATGTTTATGTGATATTTAAATAATATTGCAAAAAATTAAATAAATAAATTATTTCAATTTATTTTATTTTTATTGTTATTCTTAATATTATTTTCATATCGTCACATGTAATATATATTAAACATAAAAAAAATAATTATATTTATTAAAACAGAATACAATAATGTAAACGTAATAAATGTTTAATTTACAAAAAAAATCTCTTGTATCCTTTTTCATTTTTGTTAAAAAAGATTCAATTTGAATTATAATTTTAATTTATGTTCAAGATTAAATAACAATACAAAATATTATTTACGTGTAAAAATATAAAATTTTATATGGAACAGCGTTCCACACGTGCCCCTTAAAAAAAAATTGATAAACTTGTTTCAATAAACTGATTACTGATCAGTAACTGACAAAATATAATCAGTTACTGATCAGTAATCAGTTTATTGAAACAAGTTTAACAACTTTTTTTTCAAGGGACGTTACATTGGAAAAAAATTAGAACAAGTTACTCGTTTCCAAATTACAACAAGCAACAATTTTCTTTAAAATCTCACTGAAGTGTGAGCTAGTGAGTCGTGGTGAGTCGGCCCGGTCGGCCGCAGTGGCGTCTAGATATAACACCTGAGGCTGCACTTGACTCACGAGAAGGTCTCCAGCGGCGCGGCCACCTAGCGGTGGTGCCAGCACTCACTTGTTTGCGTGGAGTCTTATACACACGGCGGAACCGCATAGCGGCTGTGTACGCGCTTGCTTGTTTCGTCGTATGTTGTGACGGTCGGTGACCGAGCCGCAACATTATATACATACATATAATTAATGAACATTGTAAAATACCTAATTAATGATAGAATATATATAATCATACTTTTTAATAGAGTTGAAAAAAAGTGAAATCTAAAGAAAAATTTGTTGGAAATTTAATATTTTAATTAACTTGAAAAACCTTTCATTGTGGTGTATAATAGTCTAATCAATATTAATGAATAAACTATTTCACAAAATAATGTACCAAGCAGTAAATATTAAATGACGTGAAAATGTATATTTTTTTAAAAACTTCTTAATATACTTTGAAATATTTATTGCCAAGTGAATAATAAATGTGTATTAACAAAACTTTTTGTAAACATTTTTTTTTTAAATTCCTCATGATAAAAATTTTTAAAAATTAAAATCAATTTTGTGCTCCTGTAAAAATTATAAATGACAATAAGATAAATACAAAGGTTTTTCTGTAATTTTTTAATAAAATCGTTATTAATCGAGTTGTAAAGCAACAATTAAATTGATAGATTACATAGAAGAGCGTACATTATAGTTTATACATATATACAGTTTAAGGAATAAACTAAGTAAATATCTAAACTAATAATAAAGTTAATTAATTTTTTTTCTTAACATTTACTTTTATTCCACGAAAGGGCAAAGACATAATTATTTTATTTGTAAGTTGATTTCTTCTATAGGATACCGAAATTACCAAGAATATTAAGGATACTAAAAATATCGAAATTAATCAAAGAGATAGTGACGTTGCATTAATAAGACATAATAAAAACGTGGTTTGACATTACCTTGTTCTTTGAAATTAAATATTGCAACAATATATTGCAATGATATCATTGGAATATTTTAATGTTATTATCACTGTGTAATATCATAATAATATTTCTGTGATATTTCTGTGATATCAGTGGAATATTTCAATGTCATTATCACTGTGTAATATCACAATAATATTTCTGTGATATTTTAGTAATATGTAATATTTCTATGATATTGCAATGATTCTGTGATATCACAGAAATATTACGTGCTATGTGGGAAACATAACGTGACAAAATCACATGATCAAATCACGTAACAAGTCACGTAATTAATGTCATAAATTACGTAATGAAATGTTCTAAATCAATATGTAATTTTTGAAAATTACGTAATATTAAGAAATCACACGATTTTTTAATAATTATATGATTTTCTAATAGTACATAATTTTTCAAACCTTATAATTTTCAAAAATTACGTAATGATTTGGAACATTTCATTACGTGACTCGTTTCGTGATTTTATCGTGATATCAGTATGTGATTTTGTCACGTAATTTTTTTCAATAGGGATCATTATAAGTTCTAAAAACTATAATTTAAGGACGTTCGCCGGCTTTAATCATAGCCAAAAGTTTACTGCAAAGTTTACTGTTTTTATCTCTCCCCCCTTCCTCACTCCGCTTCCTACGCAAATACTTTTTTTATTAAGTGTACTCGGGAGAGTTCCGATAGCGCACATCCCGATAGCCCACCAACCAATCATCTTGACTTATCTAACGCAACCTACGGAAAATCTCTAGACATCTGCCTTTCCGTTTGTTTTCTGTTCCTGAACTCTCTAAATAAGTGTACACTTAAAATAAAATAGATAGATGTTTCAAAGTTAGCGAAAGCAAGAAGGAACGTTCCAGTGCAGTCTAGTGCAGGAATACAAAATAAGCCTATTGTGAGTGGTTTGTGTGCTATCGAGATGTGAGCTATCGGGACCCACCAGTCAGGTGTGCGTTAGTGAGGTTAGTACGTAGTGTCTCATCAAAATCACAGATCAAATGGCAGATTCGTGAAAAAAAAAATTAGTGAGTTAACACGTGTAAAAGTTTTACTTAAAGCTAGAAAAGTGAAAGCTGAAAAAAGTGCATAATAGCCGTCGAAGACAATAATATTTGTAAGAGTTACGTTAAGAGTTACAGAATACGCTTACAGGGTCTCTAGTATAGGTGCGAACCTATGGACAGGGTTGCCAGGTTTTCTGACAGCAGAGTCGCCAATATGCAGCGCTGAAATAGCCCAATATGGACCAAATTTTCACTAGCCTCTTATGCGCTCGAAATTTGAATACTACAAACTTGTAATTATAATTATTATTACATTTTAAACTTATATAATCTTTTATTTATATTTTTTAATTAGTTAACAATGTGTTGAAAAAAGTTTTGTTATTTGTATTGAAAAAATTTTTGCTTAAATATAATGTAAATAAAATAAAATATTAAATCATAGAAGATAAAATTTATATGTTTATTTTTACATAATTATATTAAGTTTTCTTGAAAATAATAAATTGATATAAACATTATATTACGGGAGGTAAGGGAAGGTTTTAAAGAAATGAAAAGTGAATTGAGAGAATTGAGGGACGGTAGAGAAGAGATGAGGGAATGGATGGAGGAAATGAGGAAAAGAGTAGACAATTTGGAGAGAAGAGTGGAGGATATAGAGAAAGGTAGGGGAACGGCGGAGAAGGTGACGGGAGGAAGGGAGAAGGATAAAGGAGAAGAGATAGAGCAGATGCAGATAAGAGGAAAGAGTGAAACGAAGGAACTAGAAGAAAGGATGAGGAGACTAGAATTAGAAAGGGAAAAGGGGGAAAGGGAGAAGAGGAAAAGGAATATAATTATAAAGGGGGTAAGAGTAAAGGAGGAGGGAAAGGAGGAATTAAAAAGAGAGGTTGAAAAGATAGTAGAGGCAACGGGGGTGGTAGCGGTGGAAGGGGTGAGGAGGATAGGGAATAAAGATAAAGATAAAGATAAGGGGGGAGGGGTCATGGTATGGGTGAGATTAGCGAGTGTGAGGGAGAAAATTGATGTGATGAAGGGAAAGATGAAGCTGAGGGATAGGAAGGAGTGGATCGTGGACGACTTGACGGAAAAAGAGAGAAGGGTAGAGTGGTGGATAAAGAGGGAAGCAGAAAGGAATAGAAGAAAAGGAAAGAAGGTAAGAGTAGGATATATGAAAATGTGGATCGAGGATAAATTGTGGATATGGGATGAGATCAAAGATCAATTAAGGGAATGGAGGGGAAGAGATGTAAGAGTGGAGGAGAGAGGGGGAAAGGAGGAGAAAGGGAAAGAGGTTTTTTAATAGGGGGGGGGGGGGGTAGGAGAGAGGGAGAAGGATGGGAATAAGAGAAATGGAAAATATGATAGAAGGAGGAACAGAAAAAGGAGAGACAGTAAAGAATATAAAATAGGTTTTTGGAATGTAGCAGGCATGGAAAATAAAGAGGAGGACTTTAGGGAGAAATTGAAGAAATGGGATGTGATGTTCTTGAGTGAAACATGGTTACAGAAGAAAGGATGGGAGAGGGTGAAAAGATGGTTACCGAAGGGATATATTTGGGAGGTGCAAGAAGCGGGAAGAAAGAGCAAAAAAGGGAGGGCAATAGGGGGGATGATTGTAGGGATTAGGGATGGGATAGAAAGAGGAAAAGAGAATAGGAAAAGGAGAGAGGTGGGTTTACAGGTGAGTAAAGTCAAATTAGGGGGAGAATGGTGGAAACTAGTGGGTGTATACGTGAATGGGGATTTAGAGGAAAAAACGAGACAATTAAGAGAGTGGATGGAGGAGAGAGAGGAGGAGGTAAGTATATTAATAGGGGGGAATTTTAATGCGAGAACGGGCAGAGAGGGGGGAGGTATAGGAGAGGAGGAAGAGGGAGGGGTAGGGGAAAGAGAGAGAAATTCGAAAGATGGGAAGATGAATGGAGAGGGAAAGAAATTGTGTGGTTTTTTAAAGGAATTAGGATGGTCAATTCTGAACGAATGTATAAAGGGAGGTGAGGAGGGAGAATGGACATATACTGGAGGGAAGGGGGGGACTGTAATTGACTATGTAATCGGAAATGAGGATACGAGAGGTAAAGTGGTAAAGATGAAGGTGGAGGACTGGGTGGACTCGGATCATCAGCCATTAACGGTGTATGTGAAGGGGGGAGAAAGGAGGGAAGAAAGGATTGGGAAAAGAAAAGGAAGAGAAAGAAGAGGGGTGTGGACGGAAGAGGGAAGGAAGAAATTTGAGGAATACATGGGCAAGAGGGATAATGTTTCGGAGGTGGTTGAGGAGGATTTGAGGAAATTGAAAAAGAGAGTGGAAAGAGCATTGGAAAGAGTAGAGAGAGAAGAGAAAAAGGTGAGGAGAGGATGGTGGGATATAGAATGTAGGAATATGAAAAGAGAAGTAAGGGAAGAGTTTAAAGAGTGGAAGAAAAGAGGAGGGAATGGGGAGAAATATAAGGAGATGAGGAAGGGATACAGAGAATATTGTAAGGAAAGGAAAAGAAGGGAAAGAGAAAGATGGGAGAAAGAATTGGAAGGTGTAAGAACGGAAGGGGATGTTTGGAGGGTAGTAAATAGGGGGAGGAGAAAGAGAAAGAGAGTCACGGAAGGGATCGAAATGAGGGAATGGGAGGGACACTTTAGAAAGGTGTTGGGGGGAGTAGAGTGGAGGGTGAGAAGGGAGGTGAGGAGAAGAGAAGGAGTGGAAGATGATATCAGTAGGGAAGAAATAGCAAGGGCGGTAAGTAAACTGAAGGAGGGAAAAGCGGCGGGAGGGGATGGTATCGTAAATGAAGTATGGAAATATGGGGGAAAAGAAATAAAGGAATGGCTGTGGGAAATATGTGACAGAGTGTGGAGAGGAGAGGGGCGGCCGGAGGAGTGGTGGGAGGGGGTGGTAGTGCCGATAGTGAAAAAGGGGGAAGGGGAGAGGGTAGAAGACTATAGAGGGATCACGCTAACGCAGACGGCGTACAAGGTGTACGCAGCGGTACTTGCGGAGAGATTGAGGGAGGAGGTGGAGAGGAAGAGGATACTCCCACCGAGTCAAACGGGGTTTAGGAGAGGGGTAGGCACAATTGATCAGATTTACGTGCTGAATTATATGATAAACAAGAGGGTGGCAGTAAGAAAAGGCAAGATGGTAGTGCTATATATAGACCTGAAAGCTGCGTTTGACTCGGTGGATAGGGAAATCCTCATACAGATGATGAGGGAGAGGGGAGTTAGAGAAAGCTTGGTCGTGAGGTGCGAGGAGGTACTGGAGGAGACCCTAAGTAGAGTAAGGGTGGGGGAAAAGGTAGGGGAAAACTTTTGGACGGGGAAAGGGGTAAGACAGGGATGCCCTCTGAGCCCATGCTTATTCACGCTATTGCTGGCGGATTTGGATGAGGAGTTAGAGAGGGAGGGATGGGGAGGAGTGAGGGTAAAGGGAAGGAAAATATACTCGCTAGCGTATGCAGATGATGTGGCAGTGGTTGCAGAGGAGGAGACAGGGATGAAAGGGATAATTAAGGCATTAGAAAGCTACATAGAACGGAAGGGACTAGAGGTCAATGTAGAAAAGACGAAAATAATGAGGTGTAGAAGGGGAGGCGGAAGACAGAAAAAGATGGTGTGGAAATGGAAAGGAAGAGAGATAGAAGAGGTGAGAAAATACAAATACCTAGGGTATGTAATGATGGCAAATGGGGGTCAGAAAGAACATATAGAGGAGAGAGTTAACAAGGAAGCAGTGGTGATGAGAGAAGTATGGGGAATAGGAAAGAGAAGATTTGGAAAGAACTGGGCTAGAAGGATGTGGTTATTTGATAGATTGGTATGGACGGTGGTTAGCTATGGGGCAGAAATTTGGGGGTGGAAAGAAAGGGAAAGGTAGAGAGGATACAGGACAGGTTCTTGAAGTGGATTGTGGGGGTTGGGAGGTACACGCCGGGGTACATGGTGAGGGAGGAAATGCAGAGGGAAAAGTTAAGGGGGAGGGCAGGATTGAGGGCATGGAGCTATGAAAAGAAACTGTGAGAAGGAGGGGGAGGAGAGCTGGCAAAGTTGTGTTTGGAGGAAATGAGAGACAGGGCGAAGGTAGGAAAAGTAGTGGGTAAATGGGAAGAGGAAAGGAGAGACTTTTACGAGGAGAAGAGCTGGAACCTAACTGAGATAGAAAAGGTGAGAGAGGGGGGAGAGCTGAGGGGGGAAGAGGTAGTGGCAAGAGAGAGAAGGTGGCAGGAGGAGGAAAGATGGGAGAAAATTAGGGGCTCTAGATATAACTTATGGTATGGTAGGGTGAAAGGTAAGGGGGTGCCAGAGTACCTAAAGAAGGGATGGAAGGAACAAAAATGGCAGAGAGTGGCGAAGTTTAGGTTAGGAGACGGGATGATGGGGAATAGATATTGGGAAGGGGATGAAGAAAGGAAGTGTAGGATATGTGGAGGGGGAATGGAAACTTTGGAGCACGTATGGGAGGAATGCACGAATTGGGGGGTTGAAAAAGGATGGCAGGAGATGGTGGATGAGGTCTTGGGAGAAGATGGGGAGGGAGAGATTTGGATGAGGAGATTAGCGGAGATGAGGGAGGGAGGAGGGTGGTTGGGTGTGAATGAGAGTGTGGAAGGAAGAGAGGAAAATGCGGCGGAAACGGAGGTCCGGAGAATGAGTGTGGATGTATGGATGGATGAGTGATCTTTCTCTCTCTCTCAGGTGTTGGATAGGATGCGAGGAATAAAATTGCGAGGTTTAAATTTTGTAAGCGGAGCGGAGGTCCGCAGTGTACTCCGCAAGGAATAAAGTACCATATATATATATATAAACATTATATAAACTATATCTATTACACATACATTTATAAGTCTTGTACGAACATTTATAAATTTTATACTATATAGCAGCACATATAAATCTTATACAAATATATAAAATAAAATATAAAAGCTTCAGTTATTTTCTATTAGACTTATTGCTTCTGTTAAATTGAAATCTTCAGTTTCATTATCATCTTCATTTATATAAGATTTTTCATAAATGCTATTATTAAATAAGGAAAACGTGTGATCAGTAATCTCATAATTTGTGCAGCATACATTAAATGCACGCATATGAATACGAATGCGCGTTATAGCCACGAGTATTGACATTAATATTTTGTTTTATGTTTTAGTTTTCACAATAGACATTGTGCTAAAAACTCTTTTCACGTCAGCATTACTGATAGGTAGAGATAACGCATGGATAGCAAATCAAGCTAAGTCGCCAAAACTTCTATTTCCATTTGCATTTCAAATATTCAAAACAGCAATCCAAAATTTCGTTGTATCAACATTTTCATTAAAATCTAAAGAAATATCAAATAATCTAACAATAAGTGTTCCTAATTTTCGCCATTGCTCTTCAATTACGTTTTTATCTACAATTGTAGCTGTAAATAAAAAATTAATTTATTAAAAATGATTACAGAAATAACATTTAGGTCTGATTGCATCAGTGTTATTATTGCTTGAAATGACACTTAAATAAGTATCTTTATTTAGAAAGAAAGATAAAGACAGATATATTAAGATTTGCTTAAAGCTGAATAAATAATAACGTGCAACTGTGCTTAATATGATAAAAAATGTGCCTGTTAAATCCTCTAGTAATTCCTTTATTGGAATAGTAGAAAATTGAGATAAACACCTTTCCGGTGAAAAATAATGTAAGTTACTAATAATTGCTAGATTAAATGGTAATCTTTTGATTAATTCTTTACAGAGTCGAATCATAAAAGCTATAATTTTTTCTATAATAATTTTTAAGGTATTTTGAGCAATAGTCTTTTTAGCAGTATATGATGAAAATTTTGTACCAAAATCTATGGAATCCAAAGGAAGTAGAGAATTTCCAAAATTTGAGCTAGATTTTTCCCAAGCTTTTTTTACAGATTCTATATCAGTGTGTTGAAGCATTTTAGACGAAGCATTTGAAAGTTCAAGAGATCTTGAAAAACTTGGTTTAAATATGCGTTTTGCTGCAAATAACAGAAATATCTGTAAATCAAAATATAGTTTTGTTATGTCCACATTAGTCTTTTGAAATGCTAAATTCATAAATTGGCAATTTTTTTTAGAATTCCATCAAGGAAAAGAAAATATAATAAATTTGAGTCATCTTCATACATTTCTGCTAAAGTTCTAGCAATATAACATTTATCTTCTGATGACTTAGCAACTATTTGGAAAAATCCTTTCAGTTCATTCCATTGTTTTATATTTACTGATACAGCATCTGACCATGTTAACCAACGAGTCGAAGATAGTTGAATAAGTTTTAGTGATTGCTTGCCGTTCCCTTACAAAAAAGTAGTACTAGCAATCAGTACTCAGTACTGAGTGATCAGTACTCGTAGTATTGAGAGTATTAGTATGTTAATACTCATGAATACTGCGGAATGGTCAGTACTGTGTCTGTCAGTGCTTACAGTACTGGCAGTACTACAAGTAATAATACTCATTAGTACTTCAAAGTATTGAAGTGGTCAGTACTTTATCAGATTAATATTTGGAGTACTATTGTGATAGTACTGTCAGTACTGTAAGAACTAGTAGGCACAGTACTGACCATTCTGCAATATTCATGAGTATTAACATACTAATACTGTCAATACTTAGAGTATTGATCACTTAGTACTGAGTACTGATTGCTATAGTACTACGTTTTCGTAACGTACATCTTGGAAATACTAAATTAATAAAATACTAAATTAACATACTAAACTATCAATACTGCAGCGCGATAAAACGATAACAATCGTCAGTATTCTAAAATTTTTAAATATATATTTTGTAAACTTAAGGCAATTTTATATCTACATTTATATGATATTACTTAATTATATGTCATTTGATTCTTTTCAAATATTTGTTTTTGTATATAAGTTACTCTATACAATTAAAAAATAATACCAAAATGTTAATAAACCAATAATTTTTTAAGATCTATTAGTATATGTATAATAAAACAAATTTACACATTTGTGAAGTTTAAATATAAAATTTTATAATTATTAATATTTATTTGTTTTGGCTTCCTCATAGAGGAAGCTTTGTGAGCGAAGGTTTCTACTTGCACACTTAAAAACTATAAGGAAGCAATGTGCAAGTTTCTACTTGCACACTTAAAAACTATGAGGAAGCAATGTGCAAGTTTCTACTTGCGCACTTTTTTTTATTGTGTGATAAGCTTTATTGCGACTAATACCTGTTATACTAATATCTGTTATACTATTACAAAAATCAAGTAAATAATTAATGTTTTTACACTAAAACGATTCCTACTAATTGCAGATATTTCTTATTTCATATATAATTCTTTAAAATCTGGTTGATTAGACCAAACTTTATAAGGGTTCTATGTATAATATGTACGGATTCTCCGAAATTTAAAACGTCTGTAATTCCAGAACTAATTAACCAAATCTTAAAAAATTATATATGAAATAGGGGTAGAAAAAACTGAGGAATATGATAGAATTAGAAATGAATTGTTATCTTAAATATGGAGAAAGCTATAGAGTAAAATACTTTTCTAAAAAATAAAAATCCTCCTAAAATCGATACCGGTCGACCAAGTTTAATAAAATTTGAGGAGGACATACTTTCTATGATACTCTATCGATTAAAAAAAAATGTATCCCGATATCTAAAAAATTGTAGAAGTAGATGCTTGTATAAAAATCCGGACATTTTTTAATACAATTTCTCGACATTTTGGAACATTCTGAACCTATTTCTTTTAAAATCTAGAAAATTTTTTTTCCACCATCACAAAGCTTCCTCTATGAGGAAACAAAAATTGAACACGTTTTACAACACTGTATAAAAATTTATAAGCACAATTATGATGCAAATATAAAATTATAATACAATTTCGGATCTAATACTGCACATAGTAATGTTGAAGAGAAAAAAGTAGGTTTTTTTCAATATTGTAAGAGATATAGTATGTAATTTTTATTTATTTTATTAACTTTTTCAATCAGTTTCGACAAGATTTACAATAGGAATAATAACAAATGTCTTGTTATCAATATAGAGTATAAGAATACATTTCCGTAATAAATTCTCTGGTAAACAGCACATTTTGTTCTCAGTTAACATGACTACTGTAGAAAATGAATTAGAAGAAATTGCTCCATGTGTACAAAGTATTTCGTTCAATACTTCAAACACTTTTCCTATAATAACACATTGTTTAATTTGACTGTTTGCGGTTGTAACAGTTAGAATGTTGCATATGTCAATTATCTTATCTCTAGTTTGGACAGTACTGTTATGTCTTCTTTTCAGTTGTCTATCACTGCAATGATACAATATGTTTTTATAAATGAAACGATCGTAGCTGCACGCATTAGTCATAATTTCTTCTCCTAAAACTTCTGTTATTAAATGTTACTCTATAACAGATAATTCCACTTGTTGAGCACATCCACAAATTTTTAAAAGCCCAAAATGAAGATACTTATCAATATTTGAGTCCCCAAACATTTTATTAAACAGTGATTTTCTTGATACACTGCAATTTTGTTGAAGAAAAATAGTACTGTTCTTAATGTTTTGCAACCTTAAATAAGATTTACAAATTTGTTGAGGAACGCTCTGAGAATTGTGAAACATTGTAGTTAAAATACCATTGTAATGCTCAAACGGAAACGCCGACCAAGCCCATAAAGCACCAAACTGTTTTACACTATCTGGGATATAAAGGAGAAGATGAATGTTGTATTTCATATACTCCTTTCCGTATAGAGTTTCAGTATCTTCAATAAATTGTTGCAAAGCTCGTTTAGCAGACCTGAATTCCTGAATACTAAATCTGTCCTTTAGGATAGTATAAATACTAAAAACTAAAAGCAGCCAGTGTTTGTAATAACGTAAAGATAATATATCTTTCAAACATACAAGCGAGTAATAAAGTAAGTGGTGTTTCCACTGAGATGCTTTCCACAATCCGAAGTTTTCAATAGAGTCAGTAGTTCTAGAAATTTCGTGACAAGGCATAATTTTCTTCAATTTTTGATCATACAAATTAACTCTTGTTCCTATGTACCACGGTTTCTGAAAATTCTTTGAATCAAACCACATAGTGGCAAATGTTTTGCAAACACCTAGCAATACACAGTGTATATATTCGGGCGGAAAGGAATATATAATATTGAACAAAGGTATAAACATTGTTAGTGAAAAACCTTTAACTCCAAACACTCGCCGTTTTTCAGTAATTGCTTTTTCTACATGTTTTTCATGTTTTTTTTTCGATCTCTTAATTCCTATTCCGCCGCAAAAGACACGTGCATGGCCTTTCCCAACTCGCATTCTCTCTCCTTTATTAAAACACAAGCTACATCCAAATTTCCCATTATATTGGGAAATATACTGAACGACTGGTCTAGCAACAGAATCGATTGGGGAAAGAAGAGTGTGCACTTTTATTGTTATACCATCTATTTGTCTAGATGGAGTAAAAGTAATACCGTTATAGTGTAAATCTTTTAAATCGTTTACAAATGGCTTTAGGAACAACTGCATGTTTGGTTTCACCGTTCCGTACCATAATCTACATAAAATAATAGAGTTTCATCTGTCATGGTACGGTAACTCATTAATTGCAACTTGAATAGGCCACATAGATACTTTAGAAGATTTAAACACTTGTACCCCATCTGTATTCCATTGAAGTGTGATATCGAGATCGGAAATTTTATTTTTACGCTGTAATGATTTGTACACACTTCCACTACAAATATCTGATATGTAATTAGTGTCATTCGTTCTCTGAAACTTATTATAATAACTACTAACTACATTACTTAATTGTTCTTTAAGTGGAAGTTGTATAAAAAAATTTCCATCGTGTTGCAATACTTTCTGGTTGTACTTTTTACGGCAATCGGGACATTTTGTATTTATGTTTTTCCCAACAAAATCGAATAAAGTGAAACAATTAATGCAGTAGAAATGTGTTACAATGTTAGCAGTTTTTGGAAATTTGTTTAAAAAGAGATATTTCGATTTGTGCACTATCGTAGGAAGATGACAGTTAATGAGAGATAAAAGATCTTCTAATCCGACATCAGTGATGTTGTGACGAATTATAAAACTCATAATGAGCAATTCACTTTCTTCTAATGTTAAGCTGCAAGATTCGTATAGTGGAGCACCTCGTTCCTGAGAATAATGATTGTTTAAAAATTACACAATGTTCTAACGACATAATTAAAGTTAATATTTTACTTGCATATTACTTTTTGTTAAACATTTCTAAAAGTAATGTATATTAAAAATCAAATACTTAATACATAAAAATAACTACATGATGATATGTTGTTAATTCGGAATGTTATAAACTGTCACAGTTTTAAAATCATTACTTACTTGATGGTTATCATATGGTATTTCATCATCAAAACCATATTCGTTGTTGTCGTGTTCTGGAGGATTTTCATTTTCTTTATTGTTTTCTGACTGATTATTTTCCACTGTTAGATTTTCATTATTTTCCTCTCTGTCTGAACCAGTATTATCCTGTGAATGATTTTTTTTTTTTTTTTTGAATAAATGATGCATGATGTAAGCATTTCTAAATTTGATCCCAAAAAGAACAAAATATTTTTTAATTTAAGTTTAAGTCTTATTTGAAATCGCTTAAGCATTTAATTAGAGCATGTTTTCCTAAATACTAATAAATGTTAACATATATTAAAAATAAGAATATACTTCTTACATTATCTTCAGCACATTCGCTCATTGCACTCTGACCTGTTTCATAAACATTATGTAGGATGTTAAAATGTTAGCTAAGGAAAAAGAGTGAGAATGAGAGTATGAGAGTGAGAGAGAGAGAGAGAGAGAGAGAGAGAGAGAGAGAGAGAGAGAGAGAGAGAGAGAGAGAGAGAGAGAGAGCGAAAGAACATGTGTCGTAGAAGAAAAGCGTCGTTTGACGAAAAGGATTGCCATTGTTCGAAACATGTGTTGTTTTATGGTAGCGTCATAAAACACACAATCAATTGTATTCAAAGCGCGTAAATGTAACATCTGCGAATGGATGCACGTATGTATCAGGTAAAAGGGGTAAAGGCGAGTAGGCAGAACAAGCCAAAGGCAGAAGATTTGGAGCGGTCAGAGAGAAACGATCCTACGAGTCAAGAGAGCGTTCTGTAGACACTCAACGAAATATACATATTATACTTATTATCTAAAAGCCCTTAATTGATCCCACAATTATGTTGTTCACTAATAATTTCATCACCGATAACATCCATATTACTAGAACCTTGATAACTACTTCCAGATTGTATTTCCTGTATAAAAATAGTAACACATAGAAACTTCAACAATTACTTTTACAGCATTTTTTGTTTATAACAACTATTTCAAAATTAATGATAATTTTGTTTTGAATTAATTTTTTAAAATAATGAATAAATGTTTATAAAAGAATATTCTTAATTTTTTGATAATAAATAAATGTTTATGACAGAAGAAACATGATAAAAGTAATGAAAATGCGATTTAATACTTACATTTGCGTTTTGAACTTCATCAACAAGTAATTGTCTACCTTTTTTAAGACGTGAGAAATAAGTTGATTTAGGAATTCCATTCTCCATATACTTTTTATAAGGATCCCTTATTTTCATATTTCACATGTAAGGCAAGATCATACGATCTTATTTTTACAATTACATAAAGTAATTATTAATTCCACTTAATGACTGTAAACACAAGGTGATGTCAAATCCGGAAATTCTCTTAAATACAAATATTAGATTATATTCACAATAACAAACCTAACCTAACCGAACACGTTCCATACAAGCTATTGCGTGCATTCAGTACGCAATTACAATCGCTCAGGCTGCTCTCGGAAACATCACCAGAGTGCCCTCGTGTATCATCTTATCCTTGTTTAACATTCGGTGAACAACAAGGATAAAATGATACATGGCACTCGGGTGATGTTTCCGAACACAGCCTTACTGTGCTCAGTGAGCCCTTGCATCTGATTGGTATACACCCACCAATCAGACACAAGGAAACGAGTCACATGACGTAGGCTGATGGCAGAGAACGAGACGTAAGCGCGCGCTTTATATCTCGAGTTGTCTGCTATATTAGCCGTACTTAATAACTTCCTTCGGTCAAAAACAGACTTCGCAATATTACGTGAATAATAGAATAAAGTGAACGTGTTTTATGTTCTCGATCCAAAGTAATTTATATTTTGTGATTAAATCAAAATGAGTTATAAGTGGAATATAAGTGACGAGAAGTGCATATTAGTGCAATTCTCGAATGAAAACAATGAACTCGGGATTGGCTTCCAAGATTGGTTGCAATGTAAAAATGATGAAATAAATGCAGATACCATACAAAGTTTAATTGATAATGAATCCGAAACTACAATACTTTGGCCAAGGTGCGACGTAGGGCCTGCGAATATTACGAAAAAAAGAACCAAAGACTGCGAGTGGAATAAAGTTGTCGTTAAGATACTTGCATCTGGTCGTAAGTAATTTAAAAATTACATTAAAACTGTTTTGTAACATACGATGAAATATTACGTCATTAATAATATTCAGATAAATACGAACATTTAAATTAATTTTAGCATGGACTGTCATGTGTGAGAATCAAAACTCACTGATAAAGTATGGTATTATCAATCCTACCAGACAGGATCGACGAAATTTAGCAAAAAAACAGCATGACGAGGATAGTGATAATATAAAACAAGCAGCGACAAAAAAGGTGATATTTAGTAAGAAATAAATCGATACAATATTTTATCTTTTTATCTTTTTATATTGTAGGTAAAAACATAACCTTTAACCAGAATTTTTTGTATAAATTTATTTTGGGATTGTTAAATTTTAGTTCTGAGTAACTTTTCGCATTAATTTTTAAATAATTATATGTTGATTGCTTTTTTAGACGTTAACATCTGCTCCAAAAAATAAAAAAAATGTCTAGTAATGTTGATAAGTCTGCTACATTTTTCGCTGAATATAAATCACAGCAGCCGAAGGTAAATGTTATTACCTATTATAACACTTGTTGATGACAAAGGTTCAATCTTTTTACGAATAATGTTTTAGATTTATGTTTTAAATATTTCTATATTTAAAAAAAGTTAGAAATTTCGTACAAAGAAAAAAAACATTTTATTAACGTTAAATGTAATATTGTATCATAATTGGGCTAACATTATATTTTTAAGTTCTACAATTATTTTGTATTTATCTATAGTTTATTTTTAAAATCGTATTCACTAGTTAACATTTACTTTTATTCGTAGTATGATACTATAGAAGAATCAGAAGAAGAATCAGAAGAAGAATCAGAAGAAGAATCAGAAGAAGAATCAGTCGGTGACAGTTCAGATGATAATTTCAACATGTCAAAAAAATCGAAAAATGCACTGTTAGAGAAAATCAGTGATTTAACTTATCAAAATAAGAAGTTAAAAGAAGAAAATGTTAATTTACTCGCTCTGCAAAGTATGTTATTTTTACTTAGAAATAATAAAAATTACATTCCTCATTAACAGTTATTTTTCAAATTATAAAGTAGTAATTATTGAATTTCTTAAAATATGAAGTATTTAATTTGTGTAAAAAATAATGTGAGTATATATTTTACTTTTATTTTGGGCTAAAATAGAATTTATATACACGTTTCAGACGTATCAAAAATTGATTCAATAATTACAAGAGTTTTGAAAAATGTAAAAACAGTGGATGATATTACTTCAAAACTTGCAGATAATACATTGGCTCAAGTATGTCAAAAAATTTTAAGAATTTATTATGCTTTACAATAAAAGGATTGTTTTAATAATTTATTAATAATATTAAAAATTGTAGATGAGGGCAAACGTTGATGAAAAGTCAAACGTGCGACACAAACAAAGCTCCAGTACCTTTTCATTTGGAATAAAGGAAATTAAGACTGAATTACTAGATATTGCACAGGACGAAACAGAAACTAACTAAGGTAATATATAAGGTAATATATAATGTACTTAAATTTTTTAAGACAGTTATTTTTTTCTGTATTATTAATAATAATTATTATTTATAAAGGCTGTTGAATGTAACAAAGAAAACATTTTTTCTGCTAGCGGATCTAGAGAATATAAAAACGAAACAAAATCCGTACTACAGCTAGAGGTGCTGTACAATTTTACTGAATCGCATACATACACAAATTTTTATGGAAATTTTAATATGTCACATGAATAATATTATTTTTATGCACAGAGTGACAAAGTTCAATTGGCTGAAGGTGTTTTCATCGATAAGTATGCGTTGAAAAATAGTGATCACAGCAGCGTAAAAAAATTAACAAATTACTTGTTATTACATGTCTTTGGTTCCGAAACATTAGCTGCTAGCAGTGTTACTGGTAAACTACCAAATTTATATTCTAAATTACCTGAAGTTTAGAAGCCTAAGGTAAAACCGATGTTAGATCCTCGTAAACTGAATGCTTGTAAAGGTTAGTTAATATAAATCTTGTTATGCAATATCACCACGATTAATTATATGTTATATTTTACTTTGAAATATTTTTAAAGGTTATATCTGTATGTTACAGATTATGTCTTGGAACGATTTCCTAACGAAAAAAATGCAGAAAAAGAATTTTACAACGCAGCCAAACGCAAATGCAACAATGCAGTTCGTCGTGTAGTGAAAACTATCCCAGCTCCCTAGATTCTGCCAAAGAATGTGTACTTTACGGATGTTTTTTTTTATGACTATACCAATAACCGTTACTTGCAGATTTTATAACATTGTTAAATTGAAGTTATAAAGAGATTATTTTACATATTTTAGAATCTAGATTTTTGTAGATGAGATGGCAAAAACGTAAAAGATTATTTTGTTTTAAAATGTAAAACAGTTGCAAAAATGCAGTTCGTCGTGTGAAAACTATCCCAGTTTTCTAGATTTTGCCAAAGAATATGTACTTTATGGATATTTTTATTTTATAAAACTATATACCAAAAACCGATATTTGCAGACATTATAACATTGTTAAATTGAAATTATAAAGAGATTATTTTTTATGTTATAGAATTTAGATTTTTGTAGATGAGGGCAAAAAAGTAAAAGATTGTTTTGTTCTAAAATGTAAAACAGTTCTATGTTATAAAGATACAATATAATAAAAGAAGATAAAATGTCCTCACTTAATATTTAATGTGTACACGTTGTGTAACTGTTAATCGTTTAAACAGTTAAATAACAGATTGAAAAAACTTTATATATTTTAAAATAAAATATGTACTACTTTTAGTTTACGATATTTTAGTTTAAAAGTATTTATATTATTAATAATCACTACTTTATCTCCTGTTTCCTAGTGAACAGAACTTAAAATTTAAGATCTCTCTAATCTTGAACATTTTTACAGTTCTCTGTGTGCGTGAGGCTTATGTCAGCATAGTTTATGTGCTTGGATGATTATTGCTGCACGAATGTACTACGCTAAGAAGAACAAATAATTATATAAAAGTCAAGATGACGTCAAAATTACGTTATTTTGATATCATCTTGACTTTTTGTTCTACTTGGGTAGTACTGCGCAAGTACTGCGCCTGTACCACACGTCAGTATCCCACGAGTATTCGATAAGTACTAAAAGAGTACTGGTGGGAGTACTAGAGAAAGTGCTGGAGAAAGTACTGGAGGGAGTACTAGATGAAGTACTGGAGGGAGTACTAGATGAAGTACTGGAGGGAGTACTAACGAAGTCAGTATGGTCGAATTTAGTAGTACTTTGAGTACTTATGTCTCCAGTACTTTCACCACTTTTTCCAGTATTAAAACCAATACTACTTTTTCATAAGGGTTATTTAGTCTTGCATACATTTCAGAATATTTAAGCTGATGAAAAGAACTGTTAGCAAACCAATTTCTTGTTTCTCGTAATAAAAATTCTAATTTTGAAGGTAACTCTGTGCAAGCCTTTGCAGAACATAAATTTAACAAATAGTACGAACATTTGTTGTAAATTTGCAACTTTTTCTTTTAGTAATATGAACAAACTATGATCGAGACTATGATTGATTCCACATAGATTATTCACACCATCAGTTCCAATAGATGTAAGATGTTTTAAATCAAGTCCAACTTTAGAAATAAATGTTGTAAAGTTATTATAGAATTGACCAGCTGTTGTTGTAGCAATTTCACTAAAACCAAGAAAATTAGTAATTATATTATTAAGCTTCTTACTAAAATACCGAACGCAATAAGCTGTTACGTCCAGAGTCCTCAAGTGAGTTTCAACGTTAATTTATATTACGAGAGACTATGGAGAGGCTTAGAGAAGGACGGAATGAACCGTTGCGCGTTGGTCTCGAGCACACATGTTACAGGGCGTGTGCGTCGAGTCGAACGAAGCAAGTGAGCTCGGTTTCAAGGTCAGTGTCACAGTGTGACTCTATGACGCTTACTCGAACTCGCACGTTCGTCTGGTCCTTATTTTGTGTAAGCGAATTGAATCGCTTTTACACAGGATCGGACCTAGTGCTACCCTTTTTAAAAGTGAGGGATTGGAGGTGACTAAAATAAATTAAGTAGAATGATTAAAAATAAAAATTACATTTTATTCTAATATAGTAAAAGAGATAAAATTAAATTGATTACAGTGCTTATGAGGTAATATAAATCGGTTAGAAAAATGTAACATTTCTATTCTAATAGATAGGAGTGATTGAATAAAAGTTTTACGGTAAATTAAGGAAATCTTAATATAAAGAAAACATTTAATTATAAAAACTTACATTCTATTAAAATTGACTTATTAAGTGAACTTTATAAAAATTTACGTATGTGTGTGTGTGTGTGTGTGTGTGTGTGTGTGTGTGTGTGTGCGCGCGTGCGTGTATATTCTTTTCTAAATAAAATTTATAGAATTATTTTCATGTAACCGTGCTCTCACAAAATTATTTTAATCCAATCCCACGCCATCGGTTTCTAGTCATGCTTCCTAAATAATAATAACACTATTATATATGTAAATAATAAAATATAAATAATATTAAATAATAATTAAACTCAATTAAAAATAATCAAATATTCTAACCTAATAAAATAAACATTTTGTCCTAGACAAAATGCAGGACTGGTGACAGCAACCAATTTAAAATTTTATTCTAAAATCAAAATATAAGAACCTAAAATAAAAATAATAAGAATATCAAAACCCACCACGTCCGACCCACGCTCGGACGCAACAAACTAAATAATTACATATAAAAAATTTTTACTAGAAATTTTCTTTCGTTTTCTTCCCACTTTCTTTCTTCCTTCTTTCCTCTCTTTCTCCTTTGCGAATAAATCTTATACTCTTCTTTCCCTTTTCTTTATAAATATATCTTTCACTTTTTAAACTTTATTGAGTATAGTATATTTTATTATATATTCATATTTTTTATACAAAATATATTCTATTCTCACATATAATTCTTACAAGAGAACCTCTCTAAGTGTCACAATCCGATTTTAATGAAACTTTACATACATTTAGGTAACACAATTAGATGATTTTAGAAACTATCCGTTGCGGTTTAAATTTGGTTTCAAGGGGTAAAATCATCCCTACATTTATAGCGGTTTTCAGCTTTTTTTGTTATATCTTGGAAACTATTCGAGATATCAAAAAATGTTTTACACAAAAGATTACAATAAAATTACCTCTATTTAGTCACCTTAATCACATTTTTAAATAACAACTATTAAAATTTTTTTTAATAATTGTTTAAAAAATTATTCTACAAAAATATTATTGACGTGAATAAATAGAGATAATTTGATTGTAAAACTTTTGTATAAAACATTTTTTTATATTTTAAATGGCTATCGTGACATAGAGGGAAAAGGTGTAACAAACCGCCTTTCGACCCCCCCCGGATCGTCTATCGTCCAAGCCGTCCGGCCAAACGTCAAATATCGGCGTATAGCGTCTAGTAAACTTTTCAAGGTTCAAGCGAGCAAGCATTCGCGCTTCAAGCATCTCCACGCGCATGCGCTCTCGTTCCGTCATCGTCCGCTGCTACGCGCGCGCACGTGATCCGACCCGAGATAGTCGAGATCGAGTGGCGGGGATGCTGCCTCCGTTCCGCTTGCTCTCCGCACATCCCCTCCTTTCGACTCTCGAGTACATAAAGGCTGCGATTGCCGAAGAAATTCACCTTTTCCGCTTCTGACCGGCTTGCCGTGAAGAAGATCCCCAGGTCGAAGAAGAGATCGAGCGACTCGGTCTCCATCAAGTCACTTGACTCTCGACGCTTCCGAACTGATTCGACATATCCCGTTCCGACATCCTTGCCGCTATCACGAGCTCGAGATAACTTGGGCCCTGTCAAGTCACTTGACGTCAGGCAATCCTTATCGCATCCCGAGTCCGGCACTACCACGCGTAAAGGGGTACGGAGTTCTATGCCTCCACCAAGGCGTGGGGTGGTGCCACCCGGCGATTACACCTGCGGTATTAACTGCCTCGCGACGGGCCGCGCGCAATCGAATATCGAAACACATATACGGATCCGTGTACGCGCCGCGCTCTGCGCTATGTCGCGAAGCTATTGTGCGACGAGCCAGAATCAGGGCCGTCTTTCATATAATAGGGGCCCTAGGGCCTATACTAATTAAGGGGCACTTTTTTTAAAACATTTTTTAAAACAAGAATTAACATTTTAATAAAATAAGTATGTTAATTATTAATTTTATTTTTAATATAAACATTGCATTAAAACTGAAAGAGAATGTACACATATATTTGGCAGCTTTTTGCATCAAACATTTATTAGAGGCTTCTTTCTTGATTTTTGACGAGCAAAATCTTCAATTACTTCCTCAAAGTGCAACTCCATTAATATATCACTTTCGATACTCATCAACGATAAATATTTTAACCTTTCTTGGGTCATAGAACTCCTAATCTCATTTTTTATTCGGCTTAGTTTGGAAAAAGAGCGTTTACCACTGCAATTGGTAACCATGAGGGAAAGAAAAATTCTAAGCGATATTGCAATATTAGGAAAAGTATCTGCAACTTTGTCATTTTGCAGTAGTTTATATAATTCTGAAATTTGCATCTCTCCATTTTCATTAGTCAGCATATCGGCTTTGTGCAAATATTGAGTTAAATGTACGCATTCCAATTTAAGTTCTTCTGCGTTGACATCGTAATGATAAAATTTAGCAAATTCTTTGCAACTGATCTGCAGTTCAGGTAAATTAATAATTTTTAGACGAGAAAAATCCAAACCGTTGGTTGATTTCATTGTATGAAGCAGATCGTTTCTTTAATTGAGTGAACAACATATCAATTATTGGTAAGTAAGTCTCCACTTTGAATTTTTCTTTACCAGTAAGGCTCACATTCTCTGTTGGTCCATCAAAGGAAGTAATACGAGAGTTTCGAATTTTTGTACGCTGCGATACATCTTTGTAGTCAGGGAATTTCTCTTTAGCGGTAGATTCTTACTGGTTAAATTCATTCCTCACGTTACCAAGAAAATCAACGAGGGAAGACAACAACTTCGTTGCAATATCCATTGTTAGGATCTTTTCTTGAAGGGCAACTTGTCTTGTAATTTATTTATTACTTATCTTGTAAATTCTTGATAATATGCTGCTCCACATCTCTGTTAGAATAACAATTTCTAGTTTACTCATTTTTTTTAGATAAACTGTGAGCTTTATATCTGGTCTCTCCAGGTTGATTCATATCTTGAGCAATTATTATCAAGGCAAAATTTGTTTGTAACTTTTCTGTAAGGCGCTAACTGCGTCAGCACGAGCGGATCATTTGGTATCAGAAAGGCATTTAAGAACTTTGTTCGAACCCAAGCATCGTTTCATGATTTCCCAGCGATGTGTGGAAAAAGAAAAAAAATTGTATACTTTTTGAACAAATCCGAAAAAATTTGTAGTTTCTACAACACACCCCGCAGCATAAACGCCTACCAGATTCAAGGAATGTCCCGCACAGGGTACAAAAATGGCAAATTCATATTTCTCTTTAATTCTTGCTTGTAGACCTGAGTACTGTCCTGCCATATTCGACGCATTGTCGTAACTTTGTCCACGACAATCCTTTCAAAAATATTCCGTACTTATCCAAAATTTTTGAACTGTTTCTGATAAATATTCTGCTTTGTGCTCTTTAATAAACGCTAAAAACCTTTCAACTGGTGTTCCGTCTTTTATATATCGAACGATAAAAGTCATCTGATCTATATGGGAGTAGTCAGGAGTAGAATTGACACTAATTGAGTAATATTTTGCAGTTTTTAACTCAGTTAAAATTTTATGTAGAACTTGTTTTCCCATAGCATTGATAAATTCATTGCAAATATTAGCTGATAAATATGAAAGATTTCCTTTTCAAGCATTTCCATATTTTTTAATATGTTCTGAAAGAAAGGAATCGAATTGACTCAATAATTCTAGACATCCCAAATAATTTCCATTGCTTTGTGATTCAATGATTTGATTATTACCACGAAATGCAAGACCTCTTAAAGCCAAAAATTTGATAACACCAACGATTCTTTCCAAGACGTCCTTCCAATAGCCCATCTCTATGTTATATTGAGAACGCAAATCATTATCTACTGTACCGACATTTTTGCTTCTTACGATGTAAGTCATCATAGATTCTCTATGCACTAAACTATTCTCATGTTCCAAAATAAGTTTTTGTATATGCTTCCAATCATTACATCCACCCGATGAACTGAAACTTGCATTTGAAGAAGAGAAAAGGCAGCAGAAAAAACAATATACTGATTTTTTCAAAGAAGAATACAAGAGCCATTTTCTGTTAACTTTCTCGCCATTCTGTAGGATGCGGACGAAAGCGGACTTATTTAAATGTCTTATTTTTACTTTATTATTTACTTCTTTATAACTTCGAGCAGTCTCTAAAAAATCATTATCTTTATTATGGAAAAACTCAGGTCCTTTTTTTATCCAAAATAAACGGATTTCTTCTGTAAATGCAGTGGCCCAATCGCCGGGATTGTGTGATGTATTTTTAAGTGACGATTGGGTATGGTATATCTCAGGATTGTGTAATATCTAATAATTAAAAAATTAAACATCAAGTTAAAAAATATGATGTATAAATGTTAGTTCCAAGAATTTTTGAATTATAATAGCACGCTAATGATAATAATTAAATATCTTTTTTAAATAAATATAGCATAAAAACTGAAGTTTAACATACAGTTAATGTTCCTATATTTTTTTCCTGCTCGTTTGGAGAGCTATGATCCAATAAAGGAGAGAGGTTAGGTTCATTTTCAGGTGACGTATTTTTAAGTGAGGATTGGGTATGGTCTATCTCAGGATTGAGTAATACCTAATAATTAAAAAATTAAACATTAAGTTAAAAAATATGATGGTAGCTTCAAGAATTTTTGAATTATGGTAGCATGGTAATGATAACAATTAAATATCTCTTTTAAATAAATATAGCATAAAAACTGAAATCTAACATACAGTTAATGTTCCTGTTTTTTTTTTGCTCGTTTGGAGAACTGTGATCCAATAAAGGAGGGAGGTTAGGTTCGTTTTCAGGTACAAAAAATGAGGTTAATTTTGATAATTTGTCAATGATTTCCTTCTGACGAGCTGCTTTTTTTCTTTTCAATGAGCCGTTGGGATATGAACGTTGTGACATAATCGGTTATATAATTGACTTTTATTTCTGTGGCAAAAATCTTAAAAACTGTGACTAATATAAAACAACACTTTAAATGAAGAAATATTTTTTTTCAACGCTATGTTATTATGCATATATTTTGTGATTATTCAGCTATTCAGTACATTTGCACATTTGCATCTTACACCATATCTCTCAAACAACTTTGGAATTGTTAATTGTTATGACTAAATAGAACGAAGTCAGGAAAAACTCCGAAGTTTATAGCGATTAAGCTGCATTTACATGAGTGCGTAAATGAGATATAGGAAATCACTAGATTTTGGTGATCCATGGGAATAAACGTCACATTGTAAATGGCGCTTTAATTTTAAAATCTTAGTTTTCAACCAATAAGAATTCGATTTCAGAGAAATAGATTTTGGCTAAAACAATCTTATTAGCTGAAATAAACAAAGCATAAAAACTCTGTGTAATTCTCAAGCGGAGACATGCAGCGCAGCATGGCGCGCCGCGCGAAAACTTAAAATTCATATTAGCAATTATTTTTTATTTCATTATATTGGGAAATTTTTTCGTTTTGCTTTTACTTTTGGTTTAACAGTGGGGCCCTCTTTAACACGGAGCCCTGGGCCCGGGCCCATCGGGCCCATGCCTAAAGATGGCACTGGCCAGAATAACACGGCCGCCACCACGGAAATCCGTGACGACACAGTTCCAGAAAAAGACAAACATCTTCTCCGTCTCGCGACACTGTCACTACTGTAAATAGAATTGTAAATAGCCGTTTTCGTTTTATTTCCGTCCGCGAATATAAATTGATTGGTCTGTCCGTCCGCGCGCTTAAATTATCTTGCATCATATTTTCTTATTACGTCGTTATTATCTGTTCCACTTACTTTCTGTTTAATATCTTTTTTGTTACCGTCGTATGATTTCTTTATGTTCTCTTTTATTACACTTTTATGTCTATCGAATAAACACCTATCATATAACTAGAAAACGAGTCGAATTCCTTCGGCGAACCTTCGTGCCATCGTTCCCGTACGACCACCGCCCGTGTGCGAAGCGAGGTCGTGACAAAGCTAAAAATCGCTTTACACATGAGGACTAATTTCACTCCTTAAAACTGTATATTGGCAGCAACTAATATTTTTTAAAATCATCTAATTATGTTACCTAAATTGTATGTAAAGTTTCATTAAAATCGGAGTGTGACACTTATTCGAGAGGTTCCTTTGTTAGTAGTAAATTTTTAATAAAATTTTAATAGAACTTTTATGATACTTTGTTAAACTTTATGTTCACTTTGAGACATTTCAATCAGCAATTTTATCGAAATTTCATCAAAAATTTATTAGTTTTAATAGAATTTCATTAATTTTTAATAAGGAATATGCAATTTTTCGTTGCAATTTCATCAAAAATTTATTACAATTTCAATAAGATGTCGTTAATTTGTTATTATAGGATATTGCGATTTTCAGTTGTAATTTCATTAAAAATGCAATACTATTTTAATCAAATTTAACTTCTTTAAATAAATAAATATTAATAAATTACTTTAAAATTCTATTATATTTCCATTAACTTCTCATTAAAATCCCGGGAAAAAATACTCATGCAGAATAATATATGATTTTATATAATTCTAAATAATCATGCCTGAATTTCAAAATGGTCACGCAAGATTATATATAATCACTCATATAATCATGTACAATTTGTACGACATAATACATGATTGCATATGTAATCATGCATGGTCACATAAAATCATATATGATTTCATATGAATTAGAAGACCTCTGTCTTGTTGTCACATATAATCATGCGTAATTAGGAATGATTGCACAGAGATATGCATATGGTCACATAAAGTCATGTATGATTTTGTATGAATAGAAGAATTTTGTTTCGTTGTCATGCATAGTCATATGTGGTTATGTGTGATTGCATATAAGAAGCATGCATGGTCATGTACAATCATGTATATATAATTCTTATCAATAGACAAAATAGATCCATGAATGAAGAAACTTCGATCTACATCCCAATGAGCAAACAATATTTTTTAAATGTTTTTTAAATGTTCTTTCAATAAAAATGTTTTCATATTTTATTTAACTAATATATTGACATTTTTCTAGGTGCATTCTTATTTAAATGAATAATAGAAAAGTTATTCTAGATGCTATTCCGCATTTGTGAAAATAATAAAAACTATAATTTTATATATGTTTATATAAATAATATGTTTTAATTTTACATGTTTTATCAAATCAAGAGAGAGGGCTAATGCGAGTCAATCGCTGTTGTTTTTTTTTTGATAACGTATATTGACCTGATCTATCAGTTATATGTACACACGCATTAGTATAAAGTGTTTACAGCTCACGAAGGATCTTTGCAAGCAATCTCAAAAGTTAAGCATCGTTCACCAGAGTCACAACTTGGATGGGTGACCGCTCAGGAAAAAAATTCTTGAAATTTTTTTTATTGAGAAAAATGTTTTATAAAATGTTTTGCTGATGAAGATTCTACTTGGATAATATTTACATAAAAAAGAACGTGGATTCCACGTATTTGTTCTCATTGGGTATACAATTATACATGATCATATGTAATCATGTATAATAATGCATGAACAAATGTGATTATTCAGATAAAATCCATACATGATGATGCCTAATTGCATGTGGAACGTGCATGATCTTGTATGATCATATATGACTTTTTTCCTAGGATGTCATCTGTTTTTTAATAAAATTTTGAAATAAAATAATCTTATAAGTAAAATATAATTAAAATTTTGTTATATACTATTTAAAATTACATTAAATTTAATGAAACATTAAAATCATGGAAATTTCATAAAAATTTTTCTATCATATATTTGAAGAAAAATTTCAGTGGACTAATACGACTTTATTAAGCTATGAATTATGTTAGTGTAAGTTACAAACTTACAAAAATTTACAACAGAAAAAAAGAGTTAGATTATACTCTTTTATATATATTCTTGTGTATATGATTTTATACATAAAAGTTTTTTGAATTAAGAGTACTGATTCCGTTCTGTAAATTAATATTAACCTTTCAATATCATCTTTTTTATTTGATAACACACTCATTACATATAACATTATACATTTTGTAAAATAACGTTATTTCATTTTACGACGAAAAGTGTGTACATGGAAATGAAAAAATATAATGACTCAATATGTATTACACGAAAGAGACGACTTTTCTAATTGTAAGATAAATCACATACATTGCATGATTTTGGTATGTATGGTGATGATGGTATGCAAAATCGATATAAAGATGAGGAATCATCGCAGTCCGAGCTATAATTGTTGACATTTACCATGTCATTTTCTGCAGGGGACATTGTAGAGACACAAAGAGTTTTAATCTTCTCATTTTTGTTACATGGTAAATTTTGTCTTTGAACTTGGTAAGCTTTATCATAAACTAATCTACAATACGCAGCCAGCGCCGCCTCTCTCGCTTGATCTGTGCAATAGAATTTTCTAAGAGCAATCTCCACGTCACCCAAATCGGTCAGCTTCAATAATGCGGCGCGACCTGGTTCGCAAATAGGATACAATTTTGTCATGCATTCGGGTCTACCCATGCAATCCCACATCATGCATCTATCTTGTAAACCATTCCTCTTGATGCACTCACATCTATACATTATGCTCGCCCGAAAATCGAAGTATTTACATGGTTTAAGAGACTTCTGTAATATTTCGTCATTCAACATAATATATATTTCATTAATAACTCAAGCAACGTGCGATTTTAAACAATGTAAAATAAGTAATGCATACTAAATTATTAAGGAAGTTTACCACGTTGTAACGCTCATTTTTTAGAAGATTTAGAAGATTTTTAGAAACTTTTTTTCTAGAAAAATGTCTAAATATTTTTAAAACTTATATTCTTCCTATATAATGGAATATTAAAAAATACACACACATAAACACACACACACACACACACATACAAACGTGCGCGCGCGCGTGTGTACATATGTATGTGTGTATGTGTATAAATATATATATATATATATATATATATATATATATATATATATGTTTACGTAATTATAGATGTTTACTCATTTTGTCAAAAAAATTTCTAAAAATCTAAAATTAGTGCAATAAAGCGTAAAACTCTGCTAATATAAGTCAAGGCTTGTACAATCTGTTGGAAAACGGAAATACTGAAAAATATACTAATATTTTAATTGACAATAAAAACTCACGCAGAGAGGTAGAGTACGTAAGGATAATTCTGCAGGACAGCATACTACAGGTGGACTCGATGGCTCATCCCATTCACATGGTTTTCTACAATATACAACTCCAATAAAACATCTTTATTTATCATTTACTACCGAGTCAAATAATCTTACTTTCTATCCATTGAGCTGATTAAACATTTTAATCGAGCTAGTAATTCGCGTCTCCTATCACAATTTGGATTTTTACCATCACAAGGCATTTTTTTCCTCCAAATTTTATAGTGTTCAGTATTGGTAAACTTCTTGTAATTAGATTTTTAGCTTTTTCTTTTTTTTTATATTTGTGTTTTCATTTTAATATTAATATACGTGAAATATACGTCAAATTTGGAAATTTGTATATAAATATGATAGTGTCAACTAAAAATTTTTTTAAATGTCATAATTGAACATAACTGTTAATTTACCATGTAAACATCGAGTTTCCTAGCAACTATGTTTAGAGTTACTACATACTACACTTTCTGTAAAGGCTCATTTATACGTATCGTAATGTCTAAATACTGTACGACAATTGTAAGGGTGCGATTACATGGACTGAAATTTATCCTGTAATACGTATATCGCGTAATTAATCAACTTTTAAAAGAGACTCAACATTAAACGCGGAACGCCTCTGATTGGTTACGCGATATGCATTACGAGATAAATATTAGTCTATGTAACCCTTATGCTCATCGCATTAGCAGACGAAAGCTTATCGTTCAAATTGAACCAACTTTAACTATGAAACCTTTACAATACAGTTGTTACGGTGTTATGACACTATAGACCAATTAAAGAAAAGAATACATAGTTTTTTTCTCCTCTGATTAATCCATTGTAGCATCATTAACGACTGCTTAATTGTAAACGCTTCGTTATAATTACAATGCTTGTTTGGCATTACGGATTGTCTGTTTCGCTATTAGCTGTTCACATTAAGATTTTGTATACAGACAATGACCGCTTTCCAGATAAGACACGTTGTGTTACATTGTGTAAAGTGTTATATTGTGTAAAGTACTTGTTGAAGCGGAATTTAGTTTTATAGTGTAATACAAGACTGCATTATTATTTTCCATTCTTATTTTTATAAATATTAAGCGCATTTACATGTGATAGATTTATCTTTCAGGATAAACAAATTTTTCAGATTTGATGTTTAAATCGGTACTTTAATTTTTATAAATCGGAAATCCATAGGCTTATAGAAGTAAAAGATTACGTAACAAAACTTTGATCATAAGTTGAATTAATTGTAAATTAAACAGCATTTATATTTCACATAAATAAAGATTTATAAATCAAAATTAAATTTGATATATGTATATAAAATACTATTTATGTAAAATAATTATTTAAACAATTGAGTAACGACTCTTGAGATTTAACTAATAATCAATAAAGGCAAGTGAGAGTGAGGCGCGGTAATTGTTGCGCAAAGTTAATATATTTCTTAATCGTATTAACGGTTTTTACATTCGAACATTTCGACTCTCTTTGGAATCATCATCAGCAATACAATAATAAAAAAAATATTTAACAACAAAAAGCACATTTTTCTAATGAATTAATAGTCTAGTCATCGTCAATCCAATATGGTTGTCACTGCCAGTTTGTTGAATCTAAAGTGCAACTTTCTAAACATAATATGAGTAGCATAACTAACAAGGACAGTTTGCGAATCCGAAAATTCAAAAAATTCTAAAATTTTGTGTACACATAGAGAGTTCATCCGTAACACAAAAATAGTTTTTGTTCGTGCTTAATTTCAGTTTAAGAGGGTGAAACACCCTTTGAAAAAAATCGGTTTTTTTCTTTCACAGCAAATATCGTCAAAACTATAAGAGAGAAAAAAAATGTTCTGAATAAAAGTTGAATGGTTTGAAAAGTACTTTACAACAATAATTAAAAAACTTTTTTTGTCTTTGTTCAACAAAATACCCCCACCATCCAACGTTTTCTTCAAATTAAAAAAAAAATTTTTTAACCAAATTAAAGCTTATTTTTATACGAATTCAACCATATATAATGAAGTTTCATTCCGATGTATCATTTGTGAAAAATAATAAACTCCTTATATATGCACACTATACGTACATACCTGTTCGTGCGCTCGATTTTTCCGCGCTTGCAACGGATTCGTCTCATACGTATCGCTAATCGCATATTATGCAAAAGAGCGTTAAAAAAAAGTCAATATAGTACAAAGAATATAAAAATAAAAGCTTTTTAATAATAATAATAATAATATAAAATAATGAAGTAATATTATTGAAATAATAAAATAATAACGAGTTTTTTAAACTCGACTGCTAAAATCAGTCAAATATTTTTGGCGATGTCAATGTATGTACGTAATACTTTGTACAATTAAAGACAAGTTATGAATAGAGAAATTATTATTTTTACAAAATATCGTTTATTTAATTTTGATTGTAAGACAGTTGATTGCAATGGTCAATGTATTTTATTGACAAATGTTAAGTAACACGAAAATTTAGTAAACTTAAAAATATTGTGTGCAAATAGAATAGTTCACAAAATTATTTTTTGCTCTTACCAAATTACATTTTTAGGGGATGAAATCACTTTTTCAAGAAAATATATATATTTTTTTCGGCAAAATAGTTACCGAGAATGGTGACACGTATAAGAAAATATTTAAACAAAAGTTGCATCTTATTTTTTTTTGCTCTACGCAACTGCATAGATAAGAATGAAAATATTTGTGTTGTTCAAGTTACTCCTGTCACCAACCCTTAAAATTAACTTTTTATTTTTCGTAAGTTTATATGAACATTTCTACACATTTTTTTACAATTTTCATAATCATTTTTTGTGATACTTTTTATAAATAAAAAAAATATCAGTATAATTCATCGAATATTTAAATTTCTGTTTAGCAGTTTCATTATTCAAATGATTTCAAACAAAGATGCTTAATTACTATTAACATACATTTTACATAGCTTTCAATTATTTAAGTACAACAATATTACATGTATACTGACAACGACATAAAAGATGAAACTAATTAAAATGAATCATTGACGTACATGAAGCATAACAATAGCAACATTACTTCAATGCTATTTTATTACACTATTATGCAAACCGCACAATAAAAAATGTTGAAATTCTATTTTTTAACATTAAAATATATATAATTACATACAATTAGGTATGATTTATATATATAATTTTACGTATCTTTATATAATCATACATAATTGTATACATTTATATATGTATAGATATATATTTCTTTTTAGCTTACAAAAGATTTGCCAAGAAGGGGTCTTGGTTTACAATATTACTCTAAAATCCATGCATTCATCCACACAATTTTACGCGCTTGCTACCTATTTTTTATTTCCCTGTTCTCTATCTATATACATCTCTATACACTTTAATATTTTACTTTTTACATTTTTAACAATTGTATATGTATAATGATTACAGAAAATTATGTGTAATTATTAGCCACAAAGAACATAATTTCTATTAGATGTCTACTGGATGTTCTTGCTGGATATTAAGGATATTCATGAACATCAAAATGACAGCCACTGGACATGCTTTGGATATTCAAATGTCCGCAAAAAGAGAGCTGTTGAATATCTACTGGATATGTGTCACACAATATCCACTAAACATCCATGACATATGTACTAGATATCTATTAAATATCCACCAGACATCCATGACATATCTACTGGATATGTGTTACTTAATATACAAATAGTGTGAATTATATAAATCTTTTTTTAGTTTTTTAACAAATATTATAGTTTAATCTGTTATGTGCTGTTTTGCATATAACATTCCTAATTTTGCTAATTACAATTACGCATTATTTTACAATTTTTGAAAACGCATTGGCGTCGGCGGGATTCTAAAATAAGATCTTCGGGACAATAACCTAATACGCTAATACTGAGCTAATCGTACACTTGTGATATTGTTAATAAAAAGTTATATTTGAAGTAAAGCTGATTTAAACAGGAAGGAACTTGCATCTTGAGCATCGCGCAAACACTTTTATTAACCCTTTGATTATTTAGTCTTAGACATTTTTAATATAAGTTATATAAATAACACTCGACAAAAATTCAACATCTTTTTGGTTTTAAAGTAAACAAAATCGTTTTTTACAGATTTTGATGCGTTGATTACGAATGTGACCGCAAAAATGTCGTATCACGTCAAATTTTTGAGATATTCTAACTTAAAGATGCAAAAATGAGATTTTGGGCCATTTTCCACGACTTATAAAACATCTAACAATTTTTTTCCAGCATCCAGCTGAAAGTCACATTAAAATGTTATTCTTACCCTTTCCAATGCATATTTGAATGCTATGATCCGACTTTTTTTCGCTGAAATAGAGCAAATTAAATTTTTTATATTTTTTAACCTTTTGTGTCACATTTATTTGTATCAAATCGATTGTTTTAAAAATTTGTATCTGAGGGTTTTTCGAATCGCTGATTACAAATCTGAAAATAGATTTTCAAAATTCAAAGTGACCGATCAAATATGGCGGATCAAAATCTTAAAAAATTTGTTGGACATGAATATGTGGACAACACGTGGATATCTAATGGATATCCCCTGTTGTTATTCGGCACATGGATATGTGAATAACACGTGGATATCCAGTGCATATCTGTAGTTATGCGATGGATATGAACATATGGATAACACGTGGATATCATCCGTAATTATACGGTGGATATGTGAACAACACATAGATATCCAGTGGATATTCTCTGAATATACTCGGTTGACATGGATATGTGGACAACACGTGGATATCTAGTGGATATCCTTCGTTGTTATTCGGTGGACATGAATATGTGCACAACACGTGAATATCCAGTGGATATTCTCTGTTGTTATACGGTGGACATGTATATGTGGATAACACCTAGATATCCAGTGGATATCCTCTGTAGCTACTTGATGGACATGGATATGTGGACAACACCTGGATATCCAGTAGACATCCTCCATAGTTATTCGAGGGACATGGATATGTGGATAACACGTGGATATCCAGGGAATATCCTTCGTAGATATTTGGTGGATATGGATATGTGGACAACACGTGGATATCCAGTGGATTTCTTCCGTAGATATTCGATAGATAAGGATATATGAGCAATAAATTACATATCTACTAGATATTCTTAACAGATATGGATGTTTTATAGATATATAGATATCCATTAAATATCTACTGCATATTTTGTTCTGTGTAGATATATATTACTATCATATAGTTTTCATATATATTTATATATAATTATATATGATTACATACAATATATTCCCACATATATTAAAATATAATTTTATACAATAGTATCAAGTTTTGTATTAGATAACTCTGGAGGGGTACGACACAAATAAATAAATAGAAGATAAAAATATATTTGCTCTGAAAAAACTTTATATATAATTATAAATAATTGTATATAAAAGCTTTTTCTGTGTAATTTATACTTTTATTGACTTCTATTTATTCATTTGTAACTTGTAAGCAATTTTACATTTTTTGTTGTTTAATCATATCCTGCAAGAATATCTAATACAAAACGCTGATACTGTAAAAATTACGGACTATATTTGCAGTAAAGATATTCTTCATAAAAATGTTGAAAACACAAATACTTGCCACACGATGCACAACGCATAAAAACGGCTTTTCTACAAATACTACATTTGGGAATATGCTTTTTAGTTTTAAAATAACAAAATTTGACAGGATTTTGAAAATGGTCAAAACCCTTTCTTAAATATTCACTTTTATACCAAGAACATTTGAAAAGATTTTTGAATCTAGACGAAAAAAGCTGATTATGAGTTAGTGATTGTAATTTAATTATTTCATTACGAGAGTGCAAAGTAATATTTTCCTCTTAAAGAATTACATTATCCAAAAATGTTTGCACAAAATTTTTCCAAGTTTAGAATCCAAAGATATCTAAAGGCTGAATGATACTCGTCGTCTTCTTTGGAATGGTTAAAAATGTAACTTCTTTACCTTGTGGTATATGTTGCTCTAGCTGGCTCAGGCAGTGTCCTGTTCATGAGTCAAGTAGAAGCATGCTTTTACGGCCAGTATTCGGTAGATATACTTCCGTGAACCAAGTTTTAAAATGTTTTGCAGTGAGTTTTCCTAATCTGGAAGTCTGTACGTACGTGTTAACTGGACGAAATAGAGTTTCTTCCACCCTTGGTCTAAATGTTTCTATAGACTTTTTCAAAACAATGTACAGTGGTGAAAGAAGATTTCCACTTGCCAAAATAAGAGGCATTATAGTATAACTATGTGATAGTGAAGATATACTTTGAACTGTTGCCTCAATTATTTTCACTCCTGATTTTGTTAATGTTTGCCCAGAATGTACTTTAAGGTTAAAACCACTTTTGTTTGCATTATAAACTTTTTCTAGTCCTATAGCTGAGATGTTAGACTTTACATTTAAAAGAAATTTTTTTGCGACATTTTGTATATTGTCTTCATCTTTAAATGTAAATTGCGTTTGCATGCGAAATGCGGTTATTTTTCGAGAAACAATTCCGTGTACTTTTTTAAACTTTCAAATCCACGATACTTGTCCTGAATTTGGGTAGATCCACTTAATCCTTTGCTTCCATAATTTCAAATTAATATCATGAATGATAGATTTTCTATCACAAGCTTTTTGAAACTTGTTCAGTATATATTCCGTAATACATGCAAATTTATCTGCATTTGTTCTACCTTCTTCTATACTTATCTCCCTTATAGTTGATGATAAGATTTAACCTCACAAAACTTGTGTTGTTTTGCAGGCCTTTTTTTCACCTTTCCAAAACTCCACAGCATTTCTCTTATTACTGTAGTCGACTATATCTCCTTCATCATCAACAATGCATTGTTCAGTTTCAAAACTGTCTTCATCTTCTTTTTTTTCTTTAGGCGTAATGTATTTTACAACTTGCATGAAATGTGGCTCTAATAAATTGTCGAAATCAAGTACGTAATCATGATCTATCAATATTATTGAATGCGTGTCTTAATCTTTGTGTAAAATATTTTTAATTTTGTTGTGTATTTCAATTTCCATTGGTGTTACCTGTGTTATACAATTTGAAACGTAGTAATTGACATGTTTATTACGTTTGCTATATTAAATAGAGTCATTTTAAACAAATTTTTGTCAAGCTATGATTCCTAACTATTCAAAAAAATGGTAACTGATTTACGTCGCAAATGAAACTGAAAATAATACTTCCTCGGACATATTTATATGACTCAAAAGACGCAATAATATCAATTTACATAATAGATTTTGCGCAAATCGCTTATCAATTGTATTATTTCGCTTCTTTGTCATAATAATCTTTTATCGTAATAATTCTTTGTCATAATAATCCTTTGTCGTAATAATTTTTGCTCTACAAAATATTATCTTTATCTTATTTTAAAAAAAAGTTAATAAACTTGTTTCAATAAACTGCCCTGATAGCCATGAATTTTGCAAAATCAAGCAACTTAATGTTGAGCATGAATTTTCGACTAGTTGCTGTGTATTTGCTAAAAACGTAACGCATAGTCCTACATATTCAACAACATGAGAGTAGATTTGAGACATTTTATGTCAGCAGATTCAAAGCAAACGGAGAGCAACTGTTGCTTATTCTGTTGCCAACAAAATGACTTCTATTCCTGGAAAACATTTTGCTTTATCAATCATTTTCAATAACATAAGAACAACGTGATGATAATAAAAAAAGATAATGATGCTGCGCTTTTGTCGTGTATTTGTTAAAAATATTAAATATATTAATTATTGTCTTGTAGCCAAATAAAATGTCGAAAATGATTTGTGTGTGTATGCGCGCGTGTGCGTATGTGATTGTGTGTTTGCGCGAGCGTATGTAATGTAATAAATAAACAAGAGTAAATTAATTATTTACTTGGCTATCAGATCGGATTAAAATGGATTTAACAAGT
Source organism: Solenopsis invicta (assembly GCF_016802725.1). Classification (NCBI taxonomy): domain Eukaryota; kingdom Metazoa; phylum Arthropoda; class Insecta; order Hymenoptera; family Formicidae; genus Solenopsis; species Solenopsis invicta. The sequence goes on along the minus strand of NC_052675.1, from coordinate 1,539,301 downwards.
GAGTGCTGGCGTCACCGCTAGGCGGCCACGCCGCGGGAGATTTTCTCGTGAGTCGAGTTCGGTCACAGGCGTTATATCTAGGTGCCACCGCGGCGGACACCCCAACTCATACTTCCGTAAACTTTTAGGACTTGCTTGTTGTAAGCTCGAGACGAATACTTGCTCTCATTTTGTTCAAACGTGACGTGTGTGTGGAACATTGGTCCATATAAAATTTTATATATTTATATGTAAATAACAATTTGTGTTGTTATTTAATCTTATCCATAAATTAAATGTTTAATTTAAATTTAATTCTTTTTAACGCAAATGATACAAGAAATACTTTTTTGTAAACTAAACATTTATTACGTTTACATTAATGTATTTTGTTTTAATAAATCTATCTGGATCTTATTTTCAATCGGTCTTAATACCGTATTTTTAGTGTAGAAATCTCGATTAATTCGGATTACTTTTTTTAAATTGGTTTTATCGCACATTTCGGCAGAGTGGTGACAATTCAACAGACAGAAGAATTAACTTATTTATTTTTTATATATTTGAAAAAAAGTACAAAACATATATTTAATCGTTTTCGACATGTTGTTGAATTTTTGCTGAAATTCATGACTCAGCACATGTTGTTGGCAACTTGCTCTCATGTTGCTTTTTATGTAGCGATAAACCGTTAAGCAAATACGCAGCATATTGGCAGCAAAACGTGCTGAATTCATATGATGTCAAACCAAAGGCAAATGAGACACACACCTTGTTCTAAATTTGCTGAAAACTAATGCCCTTTATTTTCGGCAACATTACAGCAATAACACAGACAGGTGGCTATCAGGGTTATTACTGATCAGAAAATGATGATATTTTATCAGGTAACTAGCGAAATATAATTAGTTACTGATCAGTAATCAGTTTATTGAAACAAGTTTATCAACTTTTTTTTAAAGAATTTATCGTCTGGTATGCAACATAGTCTAGTTATCAATGTGACTGCATTATTTAACGCTAAAAGATAAAATTTCATGCAATGTTTTTGTTATTCTAGGGTTTGCATAATAGTGTAATAAAATAGTGTTACGTCCAAGGTACTCTACGATTTTCCTTTTTGCCAAAAAATATTCTGCATTTTATCAGAAAAAAGTACAACAGCTTAAGAAATTGATTCTAAGAACATTGACTTGCGTATCAACAAAAACAAAAATAATATTTTACCAAGTCTGTTGCATGACTCGTGAAAACAGGTAGAACAAAAACCTAGAGAAAACCAAATCTTTATCTAACTCAGATCTGCACATTTTGGGTCGATTCTTGATAACCACAGACATTGAAAAATATATTTTGAAATGTGAACTTTGCCAGAAAAATAAATTAAAAAATAGAAAAAAGGCACTTCTAATAATAACAGATACACCTATACAGAGGGCCTATTCGGAAATTGCGCCCTTGATATAGTTGAACCGCTAACTGTGACGGACAACAACAATAAGTATTTATTAACGTTTCAGGATTGCGTAACAACATTTAGTAAAGTGATATCCATACCGAATCAAGAGGCTAATACTGTCGCAAAAGAATTTATACTAAAAATAGTACTTTAACATGGAGTACCTAAGAAAATATTAACAGATCAGGGAACTAACTTTGTCAGTGAAGTATTTAAAAATGTGTGTCGATTATTAACAATTGAAAAGATTCAAACGACAGCCTATCATCCATAGAGCAATACAGCATTAGAACGTACCCATCGAACTCTTACAGAATATTTACGTCATTATATTAATGAAGACCAGACAGACTGGGACGACTGGATACCGTACGCAATTTTTGCATTTAATACGACCCCTCAAACACCGACAGAATACACACCATTCAAATTAATCTATGGACGTCCCCAAGCTACCCTACCGTCAACAATAACTATCCCTCCAAAACTCACGTACTCCTACGAAAATTACGCCAAAGAATTAAGAGAACGAATACGTGCGACGAACCAAATCGCGAAGGAAGACTTGAAGGAGGAGAAGCAAAAGGCGAAAGAATATCGAGATAAAAAGACAAAGAAAATAAATTTTAAAATAGACAACAAAGTACTATTATACGATGAGACGCTCCAACGCGGACGATCAAAAAAACTCGATGCGTTATAGACAAAACCGTACAAACAATTTCAGAAAAAAATTCCGACGTTAATTATACAATAAAAATGGGGCGGAAAAAGATCCTAACACACGTCAATAGACTTAAAGCTTATATAGACTATTAAAATAAAAAAGAGAAATGAGGAAAAATTCACACAGCAAAAATTCTCTTATATCGAAAAGTTTGCCGACACATCAAACAGTCACTTATCAAAGTCTAATCAATATAGTCACTAATGTAATAGTCCTTACACGCTAACAAAAACACTACATAGAATTCTAATAACTAAAAAACTACACTACGTTACAAAACTTTTTCATCTAAAAAAGTTCCAGGCGCCCATGGGAACGAAGAATCGCATTCGCCAGAGCATTTGGATTCTCGATGGTCAAAGGTTCAGAACAGTCTGAACCCGGCCCTCGGCGATGCCACGACGTATAACGTCGAGTAAGCCGCATTGCGACTAAGAGGTCCAGCAGCGGGAGCTAAGTCGACGTCGTAACCCGGAAGACGGCCGTGACCGCAACCCCAACCTAAACCGAGCCCATCGTCCTGCCCAAGGTCGTCACTAGCAGGCCGCGGGAGAAACACGGCGCGACCACGGCCAGCATACCACACTCTAAGAGACGCACCCTGGCATGTTCAGCGGGAACAGGAAACCGAATGCTACGACAGGCAGCGAAGGCCGCAAGACGCAGCACCGGATGCACGCTTGGTGGAGCAGGCTCGGTGGCCACCAAGCCCAACTTGATTTCTGGAAACGAGTCTAGAAGGGGACGGATAGGACCGTAACCCATGATAAAAATAATGTCACGCAATTGTACGAAAAGTACCACACAACGACAAGAGCAAAACTAAAGGCCGAAGCAGCAGCAAATTGCTGAGAACTTTGAAGAAGATGCTGACAAGACACTTCATACAAAATAAAAAGTATTAAGAATCCAAAAATAAAATTGCTTGACAGACAAGCACACGTGCAGACAAATACTACCGTACTCTCCTCGAAAGACGAGGGATCGGGGACGGGGACCGCAGCCGGAGCCGCCGAGGGACGGGAGGAAACCCCCTCCCCGGTCCGGGACGCACCTGAGGGTCCCGATTGGAGCACGAGTGCTCTCTTCGCAACCCCCAGTTGCCCCCGTAAATCGTCGACCTCGGCACGGAGGATTCGTAATTCCTCCTCACGTGCCGCGGCCGAAACATCCTCTTGGCCATTATCCCGCTCGAGGCGGCCCGATAGGCCAGGGTCATCACCGCTTCTCGGGCGAGATGAGTGCACTTCTTCATCTGGCCGGACAAGGCACCATGCATCCTAAGCTTGGTGCACTTTGTCCGGACAGTTTCTACCTCCCGCAGCCAACCGTCGGCCAGGCCGGCCAGATCGGTCGTGGTACTGCGGGAGATCACTCCTATCTCCCGATCCAGCTCGCGACGCTGCTCGGGAGTGAACAGCGTCGGGGGTATCTTAATTCGCTGCCTAGGCCGCGAATCAGATCCCCCCCCTCCGGTATAGCATCATCCTCCGACTTAGAGTCACGCAATACGTTGGCTCTGAGCTGTCGGGCTCTAAAACCCTCCATGGGCACTCCCTGGAGGCGGTCCTCAATGTTCGCCCCGTCTGAGAGAGGAGACGGAGACCTAAAAGGTCCGCTCCCATCCAGCCGGGAACGGCCACGCGCCCGCTTCCTCCCGCGCTGTGTCCTGGATTTGGCGGGCACACCCGGAATATCCGGGGTAACCATGACTTCCTCCGGAAGCACAGCTGGAGGGGCAACCGGATCCGTCGCGTCCCTGGAGGTCTGTACCTCCTCCTCCCCGCACCCATCCGTTTCCGCGGGTGCATCCCGGGAAGGTTCATTGGGTGAGTTATCTCCACCCTTACCTCCCGAGCTACCCCCGCGGGGGCGGATCGGCGAGCGCAAATGTGATCGTCGCGCCCCATCATCCCCGCCAGGCCCCCCGGCATTCGCCAAACGGCGCCTACCGGACGACCGACCAGAAGACAAGGAGCGCGAGCGACCCGTCTCGCCACCCAGGCCACCTCCACCGACGTCCGCCTCGCGGCGTCCGCCAGGTGGCAGGCCCGAAGGCTCCCCAGTGGGAGGCGCGGGGGCCACGACCTGAACGGCCAGCTCCACCCCAAGCCGCCCAACATGCAGCGAGACTGTTTTCTTCCCGGCATTTGGAGCGGGGCCACGGCTCGTTGAGCCGGATCAACCGTCATCCGAGGAGGAGACGTGCTCTCCATACTCAGAGTCGGAGGAGAAGTCCCCCGACCGGTCACTCTCCTCGTCGGAGAAATCGTCATCGGTGGCAACGTTCAACAATTTGTCGATACGTTCCAGCTCTTTCAACTCCTCCTGAGACGCCCGGTCGACGTCGGGCCCGTAACGCTCCCGCAATTGCGAGAGACGCGCCAAGCGCGCCGCCGAGCGGGCGCCACGAGGGTACCTCGACCACGAGGGTCGCCCACAGTAGCCCTGTAGTCGGCGGAGCCTGTGGGCACTCCGCTTGACCGCCCGTCGATCGATGTCAACAAGGGGGGACCCGGGACACTAGCCCCCCCATGCCGGCCCTGGGGTGTCCGTTCACCCCTGCGCGGTAAGTCCTTTTTGTCGTCGGCCATTTAATTCATAAATGGGGTTTTATTTAACGAGGGGAACCCCACCCTCGCCCCGGGGCCTACTCGGACCGACGTCCGGGGACCGTCGGCCAAAGGCCGTCATGGACGACGAGACATCCGGGGGCGGGGGAGACGGCCCAGGGAGGCCCCAGACGAGCGCAAGCATCCGCCAGGGACCACCCCGGACCGGCACCTACACCCGGCAGCGAGCTGCCAACCAAATAAAGACGTTGGCGCCTGAGACACGAAACACCGCCCCGAAGTTACACGGAGCGACACCCCGGGCCCCAGACGCCACTCTTAGATTTTTTATAGAGGTTTACTTCTCCCAGCCCGGGCGGTGAGGCCCAGGCCACCGGTCCATCCCGCACATAATTTCAGCACATGATGGATTACGGTATATCAGCTCGGGCGCCAGGGTCGCTGAAGTCCCTGAATCTACGGCCCACGAGAGACCGCAGACTCCCTAGCAAGCTCGGGAACCGCAGGAACGCAACTTCCTGTATCCGGAGTCGGTCCGCAGCCTCGGAAGACCGCAGACCGACCCCGGACCCCTACGGTCCCCCCCCCCACGTCAAAGTGGCAACAAGCTGCCAGCCAACTCGCGTAGCTGGCGTCCACGACGCCGAGCCCAGCACTGCTGTTACATGGCACTGGACCCCGCGCCACAGATGCCACCCTTGGATTTTTTATAGAGGTTTACTTCTCGCGGCCCGGGCGGTGAAGCCCAGGCCCCCGGTCCGTCCCGCACGTAATTTCAGCACGTGACGGATTACGGTGTGTCAGCTTGGGCGCCAGGGTCGCTGAAATCCTTGAATCTGCGGCCTACGAGAGACCGCAGACCCCCTAGCAAGCTCGGGAACCGCAGGAATGCCAATTCCTGGATCTGGAGTCGTTCCGCAGTCTCGAGAGGCCCCGAAACGACTCCAGACCCCTACGGGGGACTCCTTTGATCCTTCCTCCTTCCTTTCTTACTTTTCATATTATTTTATTCATAAACCTGTACCTTCTGCACCACCTTCAATTCCTTTCTCCTTTCAATTTTATTTTCATTCTACACTCCTTCGATCCTTCCTCCTTCCTTTCTTCCTTTTTATATTATTCTATTCCTCTTCTTTTCTTTATCTTTATTTCACATTTTTTAAAATTTTTACTAAAATAGGTAATGTTCTGTTAGAGAAAATTTTATTTTGGTAAATATCGAATAGGGGAGGCTGCCCCGATGACCTTGACCTTGGCATATGTTGTCAAGGTCATGACCCTGAGTAACGTCCAACAGGTTTCAGCCGTCGCTTGCCCTTTGTTAAAAAGTTATAATCATAAAGTTTATGAAAATTAAAAGCGATAACTACACATATACTCACATATATTCAGATATACTCACATATACACATAAAAATGTAGTACAGAAAACACGTGGGCGGGAGAGGGGTTCCGCCCCTCTCCCTTTTTTCTTTTTTTTTTTACATGGGGAAATCCTCATAGGATACCCCTCCCTTCCGGGGAGAAGGGAGGTGGTTATGCCGGACTCTTACCGGCTAAAACCCCATGGTGGTCCACCTTTACATGGGACGTGAGGGACGCCCCGGGATTGCAGAGGCATTCTCTCAACGGGTGTCCCCCTAGCCCCTTCCCCTCTCCTAATGGGAGAGGATCGTCCTAACTGAAGACCACTGCGGGACCACCACGTAACGGTCTCCCCTGCCGTGGAGCTGTGTGCAATGGGATAGGGTGCCCCCGCACCCGATCCCTGCAGCTCCAGCAGTCCCGGACTAGAGGGTCAGGTACATCTTGCCCGCTCCTCCCTCCAGCCGTGACTGTTTGGGAGAGTTTACAAGGTCCGAGCATATGCCCGAGCCCTTCTCCCGGTTCTCTTCTTCCTGCAGGGGTTGGCGTTCGGGGCCGACTCCCTCCTTCTCTCATCACTCTCCTTTTGCGAGATAACAGACTCGCAGAAGAAGAGCGCGGCCGCCCAGTTCTCCTCCCCTTCGAGCATGGCACGCACCATGCTCTCCAGGGAGAAGTCAGCCTGGGTGATATCCAGGGCCCCAAGCAAGACCCGACGGTCCACATCCCATGCTGGACATTCCAGCAGGGTGTGATCCGCCGAGTCCACCGGGGCCCTGCATTGGTGACACATCTTGGTGCGTTCACGTCCTATACGGTGCAGGTACTCACCGAAACAACCATGCCCGGTGAGCACCTGCCCCAGCCTGTAAGTGAGGGACCCGAATCGCCGCCGGCCCACCCATTCCTCCAGAACGGGCCCAATGGCACCGACGGCACGAGAACCCGGCCCATCTAGGGTCAGGCTCTCGCCCCAGTCCTCGACAGCGCACCTCCTATCCGCCCCTCTCCCTGCACCCCCTCCCCGTATTTTTTCTAACCTAACCTATCCCTATTTTTGTTGAAATTTGTAATGATATTAGATTTGAAATTATTGGTTGGGTTAGGAAAAATTTTTACGTGTGGTACAGGGAACCTTTTTTTGCACCCCGTTCCCGTATTTTTCCTAACCCAACCTAATTCCTAATTCTATTTTAGTTTAATTTTAAATCTAATATTGCAATCAATGTGATCAATTGGATATCAAATAATTGAATCTCGTCAAGAGGGCTAAGGAGAGTCGGCGCGGGTATAGATGCGCAAATGTTCATTTCTTGTCAACGACAATTTTCAACGTGTTACTTTATATCTAATTACAATAATTCCGGATGTTTTGACTCATTTTGAGTCATCTTCAACGCAATATATATATATATATATATATATATATATATATAAAATAAAAAATAAAAACTCCTCATCAGTCAGCAAAACGGGAGGACATCGCGTCACCGGCGGTTTGCCAAATCCGCTGTGGCATCTTCCCCGTGATAGTGTCGCAAGAACTGACACTTTTCTGTTCCATGATCGAACGTTTTTTACAAAGAACTTATTTAAATTGATCAAAATTGCTTGACTCACCCATTCTTGACTAATGAGGACAACAGAAGCCTTGGATAGGATTTAGTCTTACACATACACAGAATAATAGTCTTAATTTGCAAACAGATACTGATTGTTTACATCATGCATATCTCTCATTACTTTACGAATTGTAACAGAGTATAATTTATAATATCAGACTCTAGTTATTTAATTAATTTTATGCATTATGACAAGCTGTGAACGATTCTTTTATTTTCTCATATTTTCTTGTATTTTCTTATAGACCGTATTTATGTATTTATTTTGATATATGTACCCCCGACTGTGTGTCTTTGCGTGCGAATCTGAAACAAGACTTTAAAACCGAACACACAGTCAGTATACATTCTGACTTGCGATAGAGAGCATGACCCGTTGTCGAGTGTATGTGACAAGAGAATTATAATTATTCTTACAAGACTAAATCCTATCCAAGGCTTCTGTTTTCCTCATTAGTCAAGAATGGATGAGTCAAGCAATTTTGATCAATTTGAATAAGTTCTTTGTAAAAAACGTTCGATCATTGAACAGAAAAATGTCATTTCTTGCGACACTGTCACGGGGAAGATGCCACAGCGGATTTGGCAAACCGCTGGTGACGCAATGTCCTCCCGTTTTGCTGACTGATGAAGAGTTTTTATTTTTTATTTTTTATATATATATATTGCGCTGAAGATGACTCAAAATGAGTCGAAACGTCCAGAATTATTGTAATTAGATATAAAGTAATACGTTAAAAATTGTCGTTGACAAAAAATAAACATTTGCGCACCTATTCCAGCGCCGACTCTCATTAGCCCTCTTGACCCCTCATGAAAATTTGCAATTGGTCAGCCAATGGTTACAATTAAATCCGAATGGTGCAATGAATGGTACGTTCGTTGTAACCATTGGTTCTGAATGGTGTAAATGGTGAACTGTTAACACTTTTAATAGTAACTAGTTGTCTTCTAACCATTGACAAATGGTAACAATTTGGAACGTTACCATTGATTAATTGTAACTATTTGGAGTATTACCATTGCTGAATGGTAACAATTAGGAGTTTAACCATAAACTAATTGTAACTATTTGGAGCATTACTATTAACCAATTGTAACTATTTGGGACATTATCATTGACGATTGGCAACTATTTGCAGCATTACTATTAACCAATTGTAACTATTTGGAATATTGTTTATCAATTGTAACTGTTTAGAACGTTGACCAATTGTAGAATTAATGGTTCCGCGATTAATCTGTTAATACATAATTTATTAAGAGTTTAGTACAATAATAAACTTGCATCGCGCGTTTATATGCATTTGTAAATTAGTTATACATTTTTTATATAAAAATTTTTTATCATTACGTTTAACTTTCACTTATTTAAAATAATTTCGCTTTTTTAAATAAATGATATAATTAATCTTTCTCGAAAGAATTGACGAGAGGTGTGGCATATATCATCTCTCGGTCATAAGGAACTTGAACGCACTTTTGAGATATCGATTCCGGGAATATACAAATTTGACGAGTTGTTTTCCGCAAAGAAGTACAGAAACTACTGGAACTAATGTTTAGATTGGTATCTTTTATCAGCTCTTCGCCGGTTGGTAGTAGCTCGTTTACAAAAAGGACGCATTTACTTTGATCTGACACGAGAGTTCGAATGATAAGAATATTCCTGATCGTGCCATATTTTGAATCCTTTGTTTTAATAGTGCTATTTTCTCTTTTCTTTAAGCGTTCATAACTGTCAGTATGATAAAGGATTTTCTTGTAAACAAAACGCTGGAACGAACACACCTCGTCTAAAATCACTGGCTCTATAAGTAATTCTTGGATTAATACTTGTTGTGTTAAAGGCAATTGAATATTAACTCCGACTCCAAGTAATTGTAATGAAGGACTATAATTGATTGTATTCATCGTTTTATTCTTATCAATTAGCAACTTTTCATATAGAAGTTTTCCGCGTATGGAACAATCATTACAAGAAAACACAGTGTCGCACAATTGGTGTACTGTTTTATATCGCATGTATGTTTTAAATATCTGTTCCGGTACCCACTGTGAATTTTTAAACATTTTGGCGAGAACACTGTTGTAGTGTTCAAATGATAACGTTGATTGGGCCCATAAAGATCCAAATTGTTTTACAGAATCAGGAAGATGCAGGAGTAAGTGAACGTTGAATTTCAAAAATTCTGGACCGTACAAGTGTTCTACCTTGTAAACAAATTTCTCCAGAGCTTGTTTCGCAGTCCGTATATCGATTTGAGAAACGGTATCCCTCAGAAGTAAATGCATAGCGAATACTAGAAGGAACCAATGCTTCCTATATTTTTCAGGCATTGATCCTTTTATAGCAACCAACGAGTAGTATAGCAGAAAGTTTTTCCACTCGGAAGCTTTCCACATATGTCTATCGTTTAGCGAACGAGGTGTTCGTGTTATATCACAAGGAGGTTTTATACTTAATAGTATTTTGTCAACGGTGTTGCCGTTGCGACCTAAATACCATGGTTTGTCCGACCACTTTGAATCAAACCAACTATCTGCAAACGTTTTCACAACCCCTAGTGATACACTGTGCATATAATCAGGCACACATGACAACAATACGTTAAATATGGGTAGCATCATAAGTATGGATGACCTTTTTACACCTCTTATAACGATATTGGTACGATCAGCTTCTTCGCAATCTAGCTCATGTTGATAAATTGTTCTCTTTGTAATCTCAATTCCACGGTATACTCGTGTATACCCACGGCCAATTGAGATTCTTTCGCCTTTATTGAGACAAAACGAACAACCAAATTCTCCGTTATACTGTTTTATATTCTGTAGCATTGGTCTAGCCATAGAATCTACAGGCGCGAGAATCGTATGCACCTTGACTGTTATAGGTTCCGCAGTTTGTAAAGTAGCACAAATGATTCCAACTTCATGCAGTTCAGTCAATTCGTCTACAAATGGTTTTAAAAACAGGTTCATAATAGGCTTACCGCTTCCACACCACAGACCGGTTAACATCATATACTGACGTCTCAGATGATACGGCAATTCATTTATAGCCACCTGAATTGGCCAGAGCGAAACTTTGGAAGATATAAATATTTTTACTCCGTCAGTATTCCACTGCAATGTAATGTCATGCTTTGATATTACCTTTTCTTCAAGTAATTTTCTATATGCTCTTCCATTAATCACATCGGATTCATCACATTCCTTTCTAAGAGACTGATACACACGCTCATTCTCTAATAGCAATTGAGAAATTTGATTCTTCAGTGGAAGATGAAGAAAGTAATTTCGAGCTTCTTTTAGCTTAGCTTCGTAACAAATATATCCACATTCCTCACAATTTTTCCTGTGTATAGCACCAAAGTTGATAATAGTGTTTTCGCATTGTGGACAGTAATAATACACTTTGATATCTTCAGATCGGAACTTCTTTAACAATTGAAATTTAGAAAGGTGCCAGTGCGCATTAGCCGGTAAATGACAATTAACTAACTCAAGAAGTTCGTTGAGGGCAATATCCGGTAAATTATATCGTGCCAAAAAGCTTAAGATCAGTAACTCACTCTCTTCCTTCGATATATCGCTGCCTTTATATAATGGAGTTCTCTGTAACATAAAATAAAATAAATGAAATAAAAGAAAATGAATGAAACTATATCTCTGAAATTCTAATACAAAGCCAATATAATGCACAGAAATGTATTAAATTTACTTGTTTTCAAAGGATATAAAATTTCAAAATTATCTAACACATAATTATATTGTAGTCCATATAAAAAAGTTGGTAAGACGATTGCTTAAGCAATTTAATTGAAAATTATTTCAGAGGATTATTAGCACAATATTTCTTGCATTATTTGGGCCCAAATTTAGACAATGACTGATGATACACAAAAGAAAAATAGGATTAAAGATGCTGCTTACTTCGTTAACATCGCACGGTTCGTTATCTCTGTGATTCTGTACATCAGCTCTTATCACAATATCTACATTATCTTCGTCCTCATCACTAGAATAGTTTTCAAATCAGACATTTCATCATTCACTTCTCCGTTAGAATCGATATAATCTCTCTGATCGTGAATTTCTCTCTCATTTATTTCCCCAACAGTTTCCTATTATGTGAAAAAATTACGTATATGGTTAAATTAGACATACATATTTTTTATTTCATATTTTTATGTACACTTTGTTCAAATTTTAGTTGCTTGCATATTCAATTTTTCTGAAAATAATCTACAAAGACTAAAAAATGAATCTTGCGTATACAATCGAACTGACTAATTCGTAAAGATTTAATTATTTACATACAAAAATATAATAGAAAATAATACTATTATGGCAATAAATGATATGTACTATTAACATCTATACGTTCTTTTTGCAACAAATTAAAAAATATATACAAAAATAGCTTCATGTGCAAAGACATTTTACGTTATTTTGTGCAAAGTTATATTTTCAGATTTATATTACGTTAATACGATATATTGTCACAGAAATGCGGTTTGGAAAAAACTATATATATGAAAAAATTATTAGTAATTCTCATTTGCGATTTGGTAGCGTTAAATTATTCTTGAAAATAATTAATTGATTATTAAACTTTCTTCATTTCTTTCTGGGTCTGTTACATCAGCATGACCAAAACTTTCATCAAAGAAAATATCAGGAGTTTGATCGGTACATCTGTCATCAGTACTGCTGCGATCTGATTCTTTATTTTCAGACGTATCACTAGTGCTTGAAACTGATGTTAATTCTTCAATACTGCTACGATCTGTTACTTTATTTTTCGATGTATCAGTCGAATCTGATGATAAGTTATCACTGTTACAGCTCAATGATTCGTCTGCGTTCCATACATTTTCATTATTGGCATGTTTTTCAGCCTAAAACATTCGATATAAAGCGAAGGTCAATTTTATTTGTTTAAAATACATAGTTAATAAAATTCGATACTTTTAATAAAAACAAAAAGCATATAGGTACAGAGCAAATTTTATGAAAAAAAAAAGAAAAATTAAAATTGAAATAAGTGATATACCAATTTTGATTTCTTGTAATTCAGCATAATGTGTTTGCATTCCATTTCATTTATAGCTTTGATAATTATTAAATTATATTTCTCTAAAGAGTATACCTGTAAAGATTCTTTTTGTGCTGTTTCTAATAAACGTCTTCTACGTAATGTCGATTCTGGTATTTCTGCATCATCGTCCATGAGGTAACGTTTGTATGGGCCTCGCTCATAGTGATCGTTCATACTGTATCGATTTTTATCACAAAGACTTTTTTTACCTTTTTCAAAGTAAATATTCTACTTTTGATTATTATACAATTTAAGCTAAAAATAAAATTTTGTACTATCATATGCATCAGCGATACAACATAAACTTGAATTAAGCCTGTTGTTAATAAACTATTAGATGTGTGTAATAGTTTTACGTTCAATATATTTGAATGTTTTGAAGTTAACGATCAATCTGTGAATGTATAGGTTTTATATTGGTGCGGATTAAATGTCTTTTCAATAGCGAGAAGCATGCAGCTAGCTAGGATTCACACAGCGTCCGATATCTATAAATCAGAAAATTCGATTTTGAAAATTGTCGTACGTCGAATATTGGACGCTATCCTGCATCACATTGAATAATCACATTATGCAATTATGAACTTTTGTATTATGCCGGTTGCAGCGACGAGCGCAATAAAGCGATGACATGCGATATCCAATGAGCGTATTATAGCTTTCTCCAGAATGTTCTCCAGCGTTCTCCAGAAGGCTATCACGTCGTGACGTCGCCTTCCCCCACGCTAACGCGTCAACACGTCCTGTGTGCGCAGTCGCCCTAACCCTTAACACGTGTCACGTCCCAACACACGTAAACGATATCCGCCGACTATCAGATTTGATAACTGCAATAATTTTCTAGTGCAATTCTTAAAAAAATAAGATGAATGACAAAGAATGTGTATTGTGTGAATTCATTAATGAAGATAATGCTATTGCGGTTGGCTATCGCGAGTGGTTGCTACATAGCTTAGACGAAAAGAAACTTGACCAGATCATTGGCAGCAAGGAAGAGGTTAAATTGCAATGGCCAAACGTAGATATTGGACCCGCCAATATAATGAAAACAAGAGTAAAAAAATGTATTTGGCAAACTGTGGTCGCAAAGATCCTCGCTCATGGTGGTAAGTAATACATTAAAAGCAAAAGTATATATATATATATAATATATATATATATGTTTATTTTATCAACCTTTTGATACCGATATGCCTGCACGGTTGACTCGCCTCCAAGCCCGAGTTTAACGATTTTTATTAATGCTCCGGTAGCAGAAAGTTTAATTGTAACATGACGTTAGGTTAGGTGGAACATCCTGTATTAATGATATTTTCACTTTCCATTGACTTTAAAAATTTACACTTATCAATTTTCATCATTTTGGCTGCCTTAAGTCAGAACGGTGTATAAAATATGTACAAGCACATCCTATATGCATTTTTGACATTGGATTTATATGTTGTATGCTTGTTCTTTTGGTCGAATATTTATTTATTGTTTTTTAATATAGAACTTTATATATTTTAGACTGGAAGACAATGTGTAAAATGCGCGATAACTTAGAAAAATATTCCATATTAGATCCTACAAAAGAGGACAGAAGAATCATCAAAAGACGAAGCACTGATGACGTTGATGAAGATGACAAAGATTCTGTGAATCAATCCTCTGCACCACAGGTTATATTTCGTATATTCTCTAATAATAGATTTTAATCGTATGTACTAGATAATTCTTTGTCAATTAAAAATCAAATCAAATTTCTCACCTAGAAATCACAACTAAATAAAGAAAAGAAAAATGTTGTAAAGAGTGTCCCACATAGAAAGGCAGGTCCTTCTAGAATTGGTAGTAAGTCACTAAAAACATGTACGGCTAAAAAACGTAAGGTGATATCTGTGTCTTATAATTTTACTTTTAGATTACCTTGATTATTTTTCAAAAACGCTTAGATTAGAATTATTCTGAACGGTCATAAAAAAATTGCAATTATTTTTTCTAAGTTATTCATATCACGTCGAATTGAACTAACAAAAATGGATGAAATAAGAATATGTCAGATAATTTGCATATTGGTACATGTTAAATACATTTTACTTTTGTTTTGAGGATACAAGCTCCGACGAGGAATATTTAACTGAAAAGGAACTTGTACGAAAAATAAAAAAGGAGAATAAACAGTTGAAATCAAAGGATATAAAGAAACGAAAACGCACTATGGAGGACATGTTGAACGGTAGTCATTATTTATTATTATATTATACATGGGCAATATCATATTTAACTTGTCCATTTAGTAAAATAATAAAAGTTTTATCTATAAAGTTTTTGAACGATACTGATCGTATACTTTTGCAAATAAAAATCTCTACCAGTCAATCAAACTTTAACTATAGATTTTTCGAATAATTTCTCTAATTTCTGAGCAGTGACCAACTTAATGTAGTAGAGAGCGTGTTTATATTAATAATGTTCTTGATCATATTCGGAGTTATTTATACATTTTCTCTGATTTTTCGACATTATAGATTCATAAATATATGCAAAACTATTTTTTATAATATGACACTAATGTCTAGAAAAATTATTATACCGATTCTAAAATATACGTGACTTTTATATTCATTTCTTTTAAATTTCGATAAGTCATATTAATCGCTGCAGAATCCATTCAAACCGGACACTTGGAAAGAATTAATGATAAATACATAAAATTGTTCGAGTATGCACAAAACAAAATTAAGGAATATATATATATATATATATATATATATATATATATTTGTTATATTCACTGGTGACTTTATATTATCTCATAATAGGAATATCTCTTGAAGAACATATGGCGTGAAAATTACAACAATAAATAATGCATTGTAGGTGTACCTTTAAGATATATTAAGCGTTGATAAACACATATGAAACTTAGAAAAATCTTTAAAAATAATACTAAAAACAATTGACACTTAAAAGGTCCGTTTTACATTGACATGATCCGTTTGTAATGACACAGTACAATAAAGTCCAGTAAATGATTACAAATTTAATTTGCATTTTCTTTTTGGCATAATTTGGCCTGAGAACTGCCAAATTTAGGAGATTTTTTGTATATAATGACAGTTCAAAGAAAATTTTATGTGATTCGTTGTCTTGTGAGCTAACTTTTATTCGTTTACTGCAGATTTAACTTTGGCAGCAGCATTAAGCAAAAAATTGTTAGATAATTTGCAATCTGTACATGACTACCTCATGTCTGCGAATGCAAAACCTCACTCAAAACTAAAAGAAAAGTTTGCTAGTGATCTAAAACAAAATAATGTGCAAAATGGCATACGCGACGAATCATTCCATATGGATTTTGACAAACAAGAAAATTTTTCCGCCGAGCTGCAAGAAGATAGTCATAATCAGAATAACGGAATTACAAAAAATGGCCAACTAGAAAGGACAAATAATTTTGAAGCGAATAATTTCAAAAAGAATGACGATGCCAATGAAAATGATGTTCATTTAAATCTTCAAGGTCAAGATCAAAAAGAGAGTCTAAAGGATAAATACAACCCAAATAATTTCCAGGTTCTCGAAAAAAGACAAAAAGAAGTAATTGATCAGAAAAATAGCTACGTTAAAGAAGACATACCTATAGCAGCTAACGTGAGAAAAATAATATATTTCTTTCATGTGCGTTTAAGTGTTAATCTGACTGACTTATTTTTATCGTGTTGGAAGAGATTCAAAGTCTTGGCGATACAGATATCACAGTGAGCTGTAAAAGGCTTAATATGTGTAATCATACAACTGCTACTAAGCTCACGACTGATTTACTTTCACTCATGTTCACAAAAGAAGAGCTCGCCACTTCATCGATAACTGGGAAAGTAGGAAACATGCATGTGCGAAAGGGTACTGCCACCAAAATGCAGTTAGATGTTAGCAAAATTGCAGCTATCAACTGTAAGTGCTTGCATAATATACTCAAAGCACTATTTTAAATTTTATTATCTTTAGAAATAACAATATGTTTCAATATACTTCTTTAGCTTATGTAAAAAGTAAATTTCCTACTGTCGAGAAACTACAATCTGTCATCAACAAGGCCATTCAACAAAAATGTTGCAATGCTGCGAAAAGTGTGAAGCTTGTTGCCTGCAATTTGAACAACATGACCTCGAAAGAGTAACTCAAAAGCGTTGCACGGTTATAAGTATTTGTACTACTAAAGTTTTATTTTTTTTAATATATCTTATAATCGATGAAACCAAAGACAAGTTATTTTATTTTCATTATTTACTTTTATTAATTTTTATTCATTTATTTATTTAAGTCATTGAGCTTTATAGACTCCATTGTAAGCCATATATATCTGTGATCGATAATAGGTGAAAAGCTATGAAAAGCTATATCCAGTGAACAGTGTTGCACACATAAATAGATATATAAGAACTGTGTTCGCGTTTATACTCATTTCGATTATACTTATTTTTTTCGTAGGGTGCTCTTTACGTGATTTGTTGTTTCTTTTTTTTAATTTGACTGTTGTATTCTAATCATAAAGCAAAGTCTAACTTGAGTTTTAAATATTTATAAAAAAATATGCAAGATAGGATCGTTATATCTAGGTTTTTTATAGAGGGGAATGCTAACCTGATGTGTTCGTAAAAATTTTTGATAAATATTGTGTGTAATTTCACACACACACGGTGACATATACTTGTAAACTGTATAATTAAACTGTACAACAGAGAACTTAAGTATAAAAGTATGTTTACGTATTTTGAGAGTTAAAAAATTAAAAATGTTAATTTATTTATAACTCTGATGTATGTACAGAGCGGCGGCGCGTGCGAAGCATATGCTTCTACATAAATGCCAAATAAATTATGTATGTATTTAATATATTATGCTTTTTACTTGACTTACTCCATCACAACCATAATCGCAATGGAATTTGTCAATAGAGTTATAATGCAGAGAAATTACATGATTAAAGCCTTTTGTGTCTACGATCTAAAAACTCGGTCTGAGCTCTTGGACTGCTCGGACTGCTTGGACTGCTTCTAGCATCGTGGGCACAAGGCTGAACAGTACTCAATTCCATCATCACCATTATGCAATATTCACCATTGACCAATTAAATAGTCACTATTGGCAATAGAAAATGGTAATTGACGAATTGAATGGTAACTATTGATAAATAATGACTCGTTACCATTGATCAATTCTATTGTCACCATTTAACCAATGAATGGTTCTTCCAATCGTCCGCCAATTTACCATTCTAAACATTCCAATGGTTTTCCAATCGTTTTCCAATGGTTATTTTTCAATGGTACTCAATTGTAAATTTTCATGAGGGACGAGATTCAATTATTTGAAATTTTGAGAGTCCTTCATCAAATCCAATCAATTAGATATCCTTGGCCAAATTACAACTAAAATAGGGATCGGTTAGGTTAGAAAAAATACGGGGAGGAGGTGCAGGGGAAGGGGCGGAGCCCCTCCCCCGCCTACGCGTTCTCTGTACTATATGTGAATATTTGAATTTTTCAAAGTGTTTTTACCAATTTTAGTTTTATACACGTATTGAGTATCCGACTACAACTAAACACAAGAAATATTGTCAAAATACAAATAAAACGGACCATCAAAGTTCCACGCGGAATGAGACTGATCTTACAAGCTATTAGTACTGTTCCGCGCAGTGTGCGTGTGCATGTGCGTGTGCATGTGTGCGCGTAACTTAACCCATAATTTCAAATCTAATATTGCTACAAATTTCGACAAAAATAAGGGTAGGTTAGGTTAGAAAAGAAGAGGGGGTGCAGGAAGCTCCCGTAGGGGTCTGGAGTCGTTTCGGGGCCTCCCGAGGCTCTGCAACGACTCCAGATACAGGAATTGGCGTTCCTGCGGTTCCCGAGCTCGCTAGGGGGTCTGCGGTCTCTGGTAGGCCGTAGATTCAGGGATCTCAGCGACCCTGGTGCCCGAGCTGGTATACCGTAATCCGTCACGTGCTGAAATTACGTTCGGGACGGACCGGTGGGCCGGGTCTCACCGCCCGGACTGCGAGGAGTAAACCTCTATAAAAAATCCAAGGGTGGCGTCCGTGGCGCGGGATGTCGTTCCGTGTAACAGCGGGGCGGTGCTTCGTGTCTCGGACGCCAACTACTTTAGTTGGTCGGCAGAGTGCTGCCTGGGTGGGGGTGCCGGTCCGGGGTGGTCCGGGGCGGGTGCTTGCGCCCGTCTCTGGCCTCCTCGGGCCGTCTCCCCCGCCTTGGTGGATCCGTTTGCCCATGGCGCCTCGGGCCGATGGTCCCCGGACATCGGCCTGAGTAGGCTCCGGGGCGAGGGTGGGGTTCCCCTCGTTAAATAAGACCCCATTATGGAACAAACACATGGGCAAACGTAAAGAGAGGTTACCGCCCAGGGGTGATCGGACACCCCAGGGCCGGCACGGGGGGGCTATTGTCCCGGGTCCCCCCCTGTCGTCATCGAACGACGGGCGGTCGAGCGGAGTGCCCGCAGGCTCCGCCGACCATAGGGCGACTGCGGACAGGGATGAAAACGTGCCTGATCCCTTTTGGAGTCGGGTGCGCCGGGCCAAAGATCAATTTGGCCCGTTAGATTGGGAGCGCCTGGATCGGATGATAAGGCGTCGCGGGATTGACCCTAAATGGGCCCCGAAGGAGGATTGGCTTGACATGATGGCCATACACGTCGACAAACTTTTGCTCGTGGGCGACTACGAGGAGAGTGAGTCTGACACGGGGAAGTTCGTCACTTTCTCGTCGGATGAAGAGGACGGGGTAGAGCCGGCTCTACGAGTCGTAGCCCCCGTCTCGGAAACCGACGAGGGAGAGGGGACGTTATCGCTGCCCGCCGGGCGGCCCGGGGTAGAGCCGGCCGATAAGGCCGAGGCCCCCGTGCCTCCCGCTGGGGAGACGTCGGCCCTGTCACCCGATGGAAGCCGCGAGGCGGAAGTCGGTGGACGGGGCCCGGTCTGCGGGGCGCGTCGGGCGCGCTCCCTGTCTCCGGGCCGGCTGCTCGGCGGACGCCGTGTGGCGGATGCCGGTCAGCTGGGCGGGGGCGGGGGGCGACGTCGGTCGCGCTCGCGCTCGCCGATCCGCATCCGCGGGGGTGGCCGGGGGAGCGAGGGTGAGCCTAGCTCACCCGATGAGTCTCTTCCGGGCACCACCGTGGATGTGGACCGGCCATGTGATGAGGAGGTTTCGACCTCCAGGGGCGCGACGGAGGCGGTCGCCCCTCCGCCTGAGCCTCCGGAGGAGGTAGTGGTCACACCGGATATCCCGGGCGTGCCCTCCGAATCCGGGACTCAGCGCGGGAGGAAGCGGGCGCGTGGCCGTCACCGGCTCGATGGGAGCGGACATTTTAGGTCTCCGTCTCCCCTCTCGGACGGGGCGGACATTGAGGACCGTCTCCACGGAGTGCCCATGGAGGGTTTCCGAGCACGGAGGCTCAGAGCCAACGTGATCCGAGACTCGTCCGAGGATGAAGAAGTGTCGGGGGGGTCGGATTCGCGGCCTAGGCAGCGAATAAAGATACCCCCGACACTGTATACTACCGAACAGCGTCGCGAGCTGGATCGGGAGATCGGCGTCATCTCTCGCAGCACGACGACCGACCTGGCCGGCTTGGCCGACGGTTGGCTGCGAGAGGTGGAAATTGTCCGGACGAAGTGCACCAAGCTAGGGATGCATGGTGCCTTGTCCGGACAACTGAAGAAATGCACCCATCTCGCCCGAGAAGCAGTGATGACCCTGGCCTATCGGGCCATGGGCCGCCTCGGGCGGGAAGAGGGGCAGAACGATGTCGCGGCAGCGGTGCGCGAGGAGGAGTTAAGATCCCTCCGCGCCGAGGTCGCGGAACTACGGGGGCAGCTGGGGGTGGCAAGACGAGCACTTGTGCTCGGATCGGGGCCCTCGGCTGCGTCCCGGAGCGACGGGGTGGACTCATCCTGCCACCCCCCGCCGGCCCTGGCATCCGTCCCTGTCCCCGACCCCTCTTCTTTCGAGGAGAGGGTGCTTGGGCTGCTGGGGCGGATGTCTGGGTCGATGGGGGAGATGGAGAAACGCCTGGCGCGGGTCGAGGATGAGGCGTATTATGCCTCCTCCCCGGCTGGCGCTGGTGCGAAAAGAGTGAGGGGTGGTCGTCGGGGGGACAGGGCTCCGCGGGAGGAGCCCCCTTCCCCCGAGCCACCCAGCGGCCCCGCGGACCCGCCCGCTCGAGCTCCGTCCACGGACGGACCGAGTTGGGCGACCGTGGTGGGCCGCAAGGAGAAGAGGAGGGCTGGGCGGGGGGGGCGCCGACGAAGAAGTCGGTCCCCGCCCCCGCGCCCTCGAAAACCGGCCGCGGGCGCTCCCTCCCACGACCGGGTGTTGCCGGTGCTGGTGCCTCGGCGGGGGCGGGTGCGGCATTGCCGCCCCCGCCACCGCCGGGGTCGCAGCTCGGTAAAAAGAAGAAAAAGAAGGGGCCGAAGGGGGGTAAAAATGGGGGGGGGACGTCTCGTGCGGCGTCCGCTGCCCCGGGTGCGGTGGGGAGGCGGATCCCGCGCTCCTCCGTGGTGGCAATCACGGTGGAGCCGGGGTGTGCCTCCTACACGGATATCATAAAGAGGTCCAGGGCGGCGATAAACCTGGGGGATATTCTTCCCCAGCCCGAACTGGGCCTCAAGTTCAGGGTGTCGCAAGCCGGGGGTGTCCTTCTGGAGATCCCCGGCACTGAAAGTCGGCCCGCGGCGGAGCACCTCGCGGCCGAGATGCGGCGGGTGGCTGGGGGCCCGAGGATCCGGATAACCTGCCCTATGCGTAGGGTGGGGGTTCGGGTGTCCGGGTTCCTGGACTCCACCGAGCCGGAGGAGGTGGCGGTGGCGCTGGCATGCGCCGGAGCATGCAGCGCCACTGATATGTAGTCGGTCGAGTTACTCGCGGCCGCCGGCGGCGATGGGCTCTGCCAAACTGGGGAAAGTGGCCCTGGGTTGGGCGGCTGCTCGCGTGGAGGCGCTTAAGGCGCCTCCACAGCGATGCTATCGCTGCCTGGCTCAGGGCCACATGCAGCACCGGTGTCCCGGTTATTTTGACCGGTCCCGGTGCTGCTTCAACTGCGGCGGGGAGGGTCACACTCGGGCTCAGTGCGCGAATCCGCCGTTCTGTCCCGAGTGTGCCTCCCGCAACAGGGCAGCCGGCCACCGACCGGGTGGCGCGGGCTGCCCCAAAATACCCCCCATGCCTCGGAGGGCCGGGGGGCCTCCTCCCTCCTCCCCGGATCTGGGGAGAGAGGAGGAAATGGAAATGGAGCGGCCTCCGTCATCGCCGGACGCTGACGCTGCCCGCGGCGCTCAGGCCGTTGGGGGCGACGGTCCGGCGGTGGCCGAGGCCGCCAAGGGGGGTGCGTCTCCCGCGGGCGGGGTCCCAGTAGATGGGCCCCCGGCTGCGGTGGATGCTCGGCTGCCGGGGTCCACCTCGGACACTTCGGAGTCCGGGGAGGAGCCCCCGCCGCCCAAATCGCGCGCGGTCGATGAGACCGGCGCGCTTGATGTAATTAGCGTGTCGAGCCACGCATCCGGGGAGAACCTCCCCGTGGCCAGGGTAGTTTGTATCCCCTCCCCCCCAACTCCCGCAGAGGGAGCGGAGGGGGAGTAAGGCCACGAGGGAGGCGAGGCCCAAGGGAGGCGCGCCCAGTGCGCCCTCCCCGGGGCCGCCCGTCCTCGGCAAGGGGAAGCGGCGATAGTGCCGCTCCTCGGGTGCCCGCCCCTAGCTGCCCCTAGCGCTCGGGGGATGCGACGGGGCCCAGGCTGATGGGGCCCGGTGCCAGGCGAGATGTGTTCCCTCCCTGGCGCCCGGCCCGGCCACGCGAGCGCCGTGGACGGGAGGTGGTGGGGCGGGCGGCGGCGACCGCTCGTCCCTGGGCGTGGGGCTCGCACCGGCGATATGTCGGGAGCGGCCCCATGGCCCTAAATGGGCGCGGGGGTGCGTGATGCCTCGCTCCGCATCCCCGGGGTCGGGCTAGGTCCTACCGGCCAACGTATCTCGGCTGGGCCGGTAAAGCCCGACTCCCAACCCGACGAACTGACGCGTCGGGGAGCTTCATGCTCCGATCCCCAGTGGAGGGATGTTGGCGAGTGCCTATGCAATCCCGGTCCCTCCACGCAACGGGGCGAGATGGGCTCGGTGGGTTTTTAGTGGGTAGGCGGGCCGGGCCTCGCCAACTTTCTGCCGCGCAAGCGGTCTGTGCCGGCGAGGGGTACCGCGTCCCGAGTCCCACACTCCCGTGGTCTAGCCAACCCGGGGTACAATGAGTATTTTCCCCCCGTTAAAAAAAAAAAAAAAAAGGGGGGGTTGCAGGAAGAGAAGCAGAGCCCTTTCCCCGCCCACGCATTCACTGTACTATATTTTTATGTTTATATGTGAGTATATGTGTAGTTATCGCTTTTAATTTTCATAAACTTTTTATGATTATAACTTTTTAACGAAGGGCGAGCAACGGCTAAAACTTGTAGGACGTTACTCAGGATCATGACCTTGGCAACATATGTCAAGATCAAGGTCATCGGGGCAGCCTCCCCTATTCGATATATTTACCTTTATTTTTCTGGCAAAAAATATCAATATATCATGTAATATTCGCCCATTATTTAACAAAAATCTTCAAATTGGTATTTAATTGATGTCTTAATTATATTCATTTTTTATTTAAAAATTTTAACCTTCTCCAACACCTTCAATTCCTTTCTCCTTTCAATTTTATTTCTATTCTAAACTTCTTCGATACTTCCTTCTTCTTTCCTTTTTATATTATTCTATTCAAAAGTCTTTACCTTCTCCAACAACTTCAATTCTTCTCTCCTTTAAATTTTATTTTCATTCTACATTCGTTCGATCCTTCTTCCTTCCTTCCTTTCATTTTATATTATTTTATGTTTCTTCTTTCTTTTACCTTCATTTCTCTTTATTTCATTCTTAAAAGCTTTACTAAAATAGATAATATTCTATAAGAGAAATTTTTATTTTCATAACACAAAATGTGACACAATATTTACCCATTATTCCTTTATTTAAAAATCTTTAAATCTTTATTTTTTCTGCCTTTAAAAATTTTTTTCTCCTTTCTGTAATAATCCTATTTCAAAATTCTTATTCCTTTCCTTCTATCAACAATTTATTCTTTCTTATGTTTTTGTATAACTAAAATCTATATAAAACTTAAAATTTGAACATGTTATAGTTATTTAATGTATCATTATTTAATATACAATGACGTATATACTTAACACGTGATATAATTGTACTTTTGTATTTAAAAAAATATAGGAGCTTTAACTTCCAAGCACACACGATTGTCACATCTGAATAACTTCTGAATCGATCAAGTTCTAAATACTCTCAAACAATGACTTGGATAAAGTTGTATAATAAAAATGTTTTTATTCTTTTTATCGGTGTTCTACGGACGGAGGTATTATAATGAAAAGTTCAATCCTTTGAAATTTTATTTTCTGAGATACACGTGGTTATTACTAAGATTTTCATGTCTAGTTCACATTTTTAATACAGTACTGGAATTTGTATATAGCATAGACATGGGATATACAGATCAAACATTCGAGGAGTGAGAATGTCAGAAATTAGTAACAGAGAGAGAGAGAGAGAGAGAGAGAGAGAGAGAGAGACGTTTTGGAGACGAACAGAGAACAGAAAAAAGACAAAAGAGAAAAAGACAAAATACTGATCCAAAGTATGCTATCTCTTTTCAGTTTTTGACGCAAGAGTTTTACTCCACAAACGTACGGTCTATATATCCTATGTTCATATAGCGTTCCATCCATGACACGTTATGGCTGCACCCATGAGAAGCATAATCGTACTGTATATAGCTTGAATTCGTGTTGCTGTAATATTCAGCCATTAAAAAAAAAAAATCCTTTAAACCCGTGTTCAATAGCATACTAATTTTCTTTCGATCTTTATTTAAATGGTCTAAAGCAAGATGAAAATCTTTATCTTCTCCACATCCTATAATTCCTGTCTCCTTTCTATTTTTTTCTATTTTACATTCCTTAAAATCTTCCTTATTTTTACATTATACCATTTCTGATCTCGTTTTTTTTTTATTTTCATTTCACAACTATTAAAAACTTTACTAAAAGAGATATTGTTCTATTCAGAAAATATTCATTTTTATAATATAAAATATCAAAATATCATGAGATTATCAGCCATTATTAAAAAAATCTTCAAACCTGTGTTTAATTGCATTCTTAATTTCTTTTGTCCTTTATTTAAAAATTTTTACCTTTTCCAATTCTTAAATTTTTTTTTCTATTTTTTACAATCACGCAATTCTACCTCCTTTTTTCTTACATTATTTTATTCCTCTTCTTTTCTTTACATTTATTACACATTTTTTTAAATCATTACTAAAAGAGATAATGTTCAGTTAAAAAAATTTTCATACTGAAAACACAAAATATCAAAATGCCATGTGATATTCACCTATTATACAAAAAATCTTTAAACACGCGTTTAATTGCATTCCTAAATTCTTTCGTCCTTTGTTTAAAAATCTTTAACTTCTCCGCTTTTTTTAATTCTTTTCTCCTTTCTATTTTTTACCTATTTCGCTCTCTTACAGTTCTTCCTATTTTCTTCTTACATTATTTTATTTCTCTCCTTTTCTTAGTTTCGTTACACATTTTTCCAAATCTTTATTAAAAGAGATAATGTTCGGTTAATGAAATTTACATTCTTAAAACACAAAATGTCAAAATATCGTGTAAAATTCACCCTTTATTAAAAAAATCTTCAAAGTCAACGAGTCAAGTTCACGGTCAATTGCATCCTTACTTTTTTCCGTTGTTTATTTGAATAATAATCATTACCTTCTCCGCCTTCTTTAATTCCTTTCTCCTTTCTATTTTTTATCTTTTTTATACAATTCTTTCTCTTTCCTTCTTACATTATTTCATTCTTTTACTTTTCTTTACCTTCATTGCACTTTTATTCAAATTATTACTTAAAGAGATAATGTTCGGGTAATGAAATTATTATTCTTACAACACAAAATGTAAAAAAAAAAACAGAAAATAGAAACAGTGGATCTGATATGTGGAAAGCTTAAAATTCCGATGGTAGAGCAGTAATTGGCGATCTTGTCTCAAAGATTCAATAACAGTTCTGAAGGAATGTTCAGTAAAGAGCTAATAGATTAAGAAACTGTACGAGTACGAGAAAAAAAAGAAGCTTTGATTTAAATTTGTAACTTTACAGAAAAATGTATTTTATCGTATATATAAAGCCCTGGAAGAAGCAATAAAACGAGTTTGCGTTAATATTGATTCTTATCTATTTTCAAGCAATAATGGATAATTTCAAATTCATAATGAATAATTTATTAAAATGCATTGTATGTATATAGGGGAAAGTGGGGTAAATCACACCTAGCTGCAGTTTTTGCTCTCTATAAGGCGCAAGTAAAGTCCAATCCTAGAATTGAAGGTGCCAATAGAAAGATAATTTAATTTCCTTCGTTTTATAGTTAGATTTTTCTCGGTCATGTTATGATATTGTTATTATATAATTAAAGTTGAAATCAATAAAATTCAATTATTCTGAGTCTGATGATTCATAATATTTTACTAATTTAACATTTCTAAGACCAGATTTGATAAGCCGATTACCAGTGCTACGATCAGGTTGCAATCCGACGTAAAAGTCCGATTTAGACAAAAGTCTTTTCAAACTTTGGAACAATTTTTACAATAAACCGCAAAAGAGATCACAAAATAATTTATATTTTTTAATTCTACACTCTTTAATTATCTTAAATCAATTATCTTTCAAATTTTTAACACTTTTTAAATAATAATTTACAAGGATTTTCTTTTTTTTTAAAAATTTTTGCACGATGGCTGAAAATACATATTCGCGTCTATTCTGTGAATGATATAATGAATGACACTGCTGTCACATGTTCGGTGTCTCATAAGGACTTTACATTATAAATGGCAAGCAAATCGGCTAAATCGTATTCATTTAAATTAAAAAGGTCCGATTTGGAACACGGTCCGATTTATCCAACTTTTCTCTATATATTTACCGTATAGTTATATAATATATTTAAAAATTATTTTATTTTACATATGTTAAGTTTTGTAAAAAAATTAAATTATGTTTTAAAACTTTAATTACGTTAAAATAGCATATTAATTTTTTTTAAGGTACAGATAAAAATATTTGTCGTTTTTGTAAAGGTTGAACTTCTCTACGATTAGATTTTATAAATTCACCATTTTTATCCTTGAGTTTTCGAAACTCATTAAGCTAGAATTTTATTAATACATTTGTGTGCTTGCATCTTATTATTATACAAACTCTTTTAGGAATTTTAATATTTTAAAATATTAAACATTAATTGTATCATGTTGTAAATATTTAAAACAGTAATTAATAAAAAATTTTAAAGAGATAATTGTGTTGTTTATATAAACAAGAATAAATAATGTAAATTAAATGACTAACTTAAAAAGATTATATTGGAATAATAACTGGAAATACGATCCACGTAATATATGTTGAATTAGAGTCTATATTGCACGATCTGTAATACACGTAATAACTTAAACAATTTGTCAAACAAATAGATAAAATAGATACAATTCTATTGGAAAAATTTTTATTTTTATGACATAAAATATCAAAATATCATGTATTGTAATATTAACCCATTATCTTAAAAAAATCTTCAAACTGTTGTTCAATTGATGTCTTAATTTTATACATCTTTTATTTAAAAATTTAAACCTCCAACGCCTTCAATTCCTTTCTCCTTTCAATTTTATTTCCATTCTATACTCTTTCGATTCTACCTCCTTCCTTCCTCCCTTTTTATATTATTCTATTTCTTCTCTTTTCTTTATCTTCAGTACACATTTTTAAAAATCTTTAATAAAATAAATAATATATTGTTAAAAAATTTTTATTTTTATAACACAAAGTATCATATGATATTTACCCATTATTCCTTTATTTAAAGATTTTGAAATCTTTATCTTCTTTGCCTTCTTAATTTTTTTTCTTCTTTCTGTATTAATCCCATTTCAAAGCTCTTACTTCTTCCTTCTTTCTATCATTAAGTCATTCTTATACTTTTTCAAATTTAACCTTACAATAATAATATTTGTATACAAAAGAGCATTTTAATAACAATACTATAATAAATGTTAAACATATTTGCTATCTGAAAATAAAGTACAACACAAGGTATCAATTTTTTATAATGATTATTTTTACAACCATAAATAAGAACGTTTAATCAAACTTATCTGAAACAATCATTTTTTATCATATTAAAAGTTACTTTATTTTTATGATGTATTCTCTCTCTCCCTCTCTCTCTCTCTCTCTCTGAGTTTTTTATTTTGGAGTCCTTCCTTCTTTTTTTCCTTCTATCCATATATTAAAACTTTTCTTTCACCTTCCATTCCTCTGACCATTTTTATATCCTAAAAATAAAATGTAACACAATATATTCACGTACTTAATGTATAAGACTCAATGCATACAGGACGCGTTACGCGTGGCGAATAGCCAATCATTCTTTTGGTTTTTTATTTCTTTCCATAAAAGCGAAAAAATGATTGGCTACCTCACCACGCGTAACGCGTTGACGCGTGCTGTATGCATTGAGCATTATACTTACTTCCCTATATGAGAAATAAAAATATGTTATTTAATTTAAAACTTATCTGAGACACATTTGTTGACAGCAAGCTCAGCAATTATATGTATAATATTGATTAGTATGCATGACGCGATACGCGTTGCAAATTTTCATAAGTCACAAACGACGCAACGACAATTTGTATACCGGAAGAACGTTCGCGCCATTAATCTCGCGCGCGTGCACACACCACTTAAGGACGTTCTCTCAAAAATCACTTTTCTTAGAATGACTTTGAAATTTACACCATACATCAATTTGAAGGTCCTCTATACGTGGCCGAAAGCGCAACATTTGTTGCGGGGTTCAATTTTGAGATATTCGACCTCAAAGTTTCAATATTTAACATACCCACATAGAACTAAAATCTCCAATGGACGTCTAATGGACGTCTGCCGTGGAAGTTCGGACTTTCCAGTGGACGTCCCATCGACATCCAATGGAGGGCTACTAGGCATCCACAGTTCCGCATTGCGCACGTCCATTACACGTTAACAACGGTTGTCCATTAGACGTTGCGTGGATTATTAATAAAGGGTTCATAGAGCCTTAGTGGATGACAAACCGACGTCACGTGGATTATTAGTAGAGGCTTTATGGAGTTTCAGCAGACGTTATTTAGATTATTAATGGACGTGTACCGTGGAGGTTTGGACCTTCAGTGGACGTCTCATGGACGGTAAAAAAATTTTTTTTAAACAAATTTTATTATTTTTATAGCTTAATCTGTATTCACTGTTTCACATATAACATTTTAATTCACTAATTACAATTACGTATTATTTTATAAATTTTTGAAACGCATCGGCGCCGGCGGGATTCGAACCTAAGATCTTCGGAACGATAACCTAGTATCTTAACACTGAGCTAAACGTACATTTGTAAGATTGTTAATAAAAAGTTATATTTGAAGTAAAGCTGATTTGAACAAGAAGAAACTGGCGTCTTGGGTATCGCGCGAACACTCTTATTAACCTTTTGTTTATTTAGCCTTAGATATTTTTAATATAAATTATATAAATAATTAAAACCTGCTTCTGCCCATGGCCAAATCAGTCAAAAACAACAATTAGAAATAGTATCGAAGCATGAAAAAAACATTAATGACGTAAAAAGCCCGTTGCCAAAGTTAATTTTGCAATTAATTGTTATAAACAAATTGTCAAAACTGACTGTAGAGGAGAACTGATTGCGCAATCGATTCACCGAGAAAAATTACTAAAAAAACATATATGACGCTTTTTTAATTGGCATAGTTGTTATAATTGTTATAAACAAATTAGTTACATAATTGTTTTGATAAAGAGATAATGACCAAATTCCGTAAAGAGAGCGCATAATGTACGTAATATAACATTTTATCCTTGTTTAACTTCTGGTGATCAACAAGGATAACGTCATGCGCATTATACGCTTTACAGAATCTATCTGACTTCTATGATAAAAGTAAAATCTGATGAAGCTATAGAAATTTTATGGACTTCTAATGGACGTCCATCTGACTTCCATGATGGAAGTAAAATCCTATGAAGCTATAGAGGTTTAATGGACTTCTAATGGACGTCCATCTGACTTCTATGATGGAAATAAAATCCCATGGAGCTATGGAGGTTGGATGGATGTCTAATGGAGATCTATCTGACTTCCATGATGGAAGTAAAATCCCATGGAGCTATGAAAGTTGAATGGATATCTAATGAAGATCTATCTGACTTCCATGATGGAAGTAAAATCCCATGGAGCTATGGAGGTTTCATGGACTTCTAATGGACGTCCATCTGATTCCACCATGGAGATAGACGTCCCATGGAGCTATGGAAGGGCGATGGACATTCACTGGAGGTCAATTTCTATGTGGGTAGGATCCATATGAGTGGTCTCTATAAAACGGACGTTTTGTTTGATTGTGGAAAAAGTTTTCTTAGGATGTTTTTTAAAAACTAATATATGATGCATTAATATATAAGAAATATTATACAACTTCGAACATTAGGGCATGCGGTACTCGTTTTCGAAAAATAACTGTGTAAAGTATGCCGTCGAGGCGTTTTTTCGGCCGGCTCCGCGTAACGAACAAGAGAAGCATGCGCGACTTGGCAACGTCGCATCTGCCGAGAAATTGACAAGAAGCTTGAGCGCCGAAATCGTATGACTCGCAAGATGTAAAATGATTTCTTATTTTTATATGCAATATTACATATACATATTATAATAATATTAATTTAATAAGTATATTATTATAATATACATTTATAGTAATTTTATATTTTACTTTGACGAGTAATAAGGTTGAAATGAAAACATTATTAGCTTTATTTATATTTACTGAAACTATTTATAAACTATATAGATATTTTTAAATACGTATGAATCTCTTAAATTAAAAATAATTTTAAAATACATATACATAATCAATATAATTATAAAAAATTATAATAAAAACACAAAATATATTTAACTTTTTATTTGTTTTATATTTAAAAAATTCTATAACTTTCTCTATAATCTTTTTGTTTGTGGTAATTTTTGGTTTGTTATTTTCAACTTTTTCTGTAAACAGATCTTGAATTCCTCTTTCTCCTCCACTTTCACACAATTTTAAAAGAAAATCATACGTTACACTATGTAAAGCCAGTCTTTTCAAAATCTGTCGAGAAACGATATTTTGTAAATCAATTAAAAATTGTAAATTATAGCTAATTTTGTTTGTTTCTAATACTGATTTATAATAATCAGCAAAAAACGTCATGGAGTTAAATAAATAATCTTCACAATTCAAAATTGAAACAAGATTTTGCAAAATTGTTACATCATAAGCTGCGTCATGAAAATGTTGTGAATCTTGAGGTTCTAAAAAATCTTTTGTTACAGATAATGTCTGTAATGTAAACATTTGTGGATCTTTCCTATCTGGAAACTTTTTTTTAAATGCCGTTAATGAGTCGGAAAAGCCTGCAATCATGTTAAAATCATTGACCATATTATTATTTATGACTGAACGTAAAAATCGAGGTGCGTCAAAACTTGCTTTATGAGCTACTAATAAGGATTTTTTCGGGTGACACTTTTTTGGACACAGCATGATTAGACACCAACCAATCATCTTGACTTATCTAACCAAACCAACGGAAGAACTCTAGGTATCGGCCGCTGTGAGTGGTGGTGTCCAATCGTGCGGTGTCCAATCGTGCGCACACCATTTTTTCCCTTGAGAAACAGATTTTAAAAATTGCTGAAAAGATTGTAATGCTTCGGTGATTGTGAGAGTTAATAATTGCTGATTATAAAGATATAAGGTATTATTTATACAATGTAGCCCAGTAGCTTTACTCGCACTACATGAAATTTTTTGTTTGGGCTTAACATAAACATTAAAAAGATTTTCACCACTTTTTGCAGCTATTTGGATAATATGAGCATTATGAGCAAATCCTGTTGTTTCCAAATCAAAATAAAAAATACTTATTTCATTTTTTGATATCTTTTCCGAACTTTCATCTGTTTTATTTATCGTTGTGTCAATACCACAGTTGGTTTGATATGTTATGCCTTCTAACTTTTCTTTATTTTTTTTTCAGATTTTCTCTTTTTTGTTTTAGTTGTAGCCGTCGTAATTTACTTGATTTTAATTTATCTCTTAACAATCTTTTACATCTTTTGTTAGCAGCTACAATAGCATATTTGGTTGAATGTGATCCTTCCGAAATTCCTAATCTTTTCTGCATATTTAGTATACTTTGCTCTCCATCATTTTTACACACACACTATCGGCTATTCTAAAGTCGCACGCAGCACTTTTACTGAGGCATATATTTTTAGCAGCTTTATGTGTAACAATATTATTAAAGCTTTTGTTAGCTTGACTAGAAGCAGCTACCGAAAATTTGCCAGCATTCGCAGCGTACTTTCCGAAAAATTGTACTAATTCATCGTACAAATCAGGTTCCGATAACTGAATTGTGTGCTTACTTTTAGGTTTACACCAATTTCCACAATTTTCGTGGCGTCCAAAAAAATGATCTGGTAGCTTTTTTAATGCTTTCGCCAAACATTCTCTTTTGCCTTTATTTTGGGATACTGTGTAACTAAAACATTTTTTTATGTGAGAAATAATTCCTTTTCTATTCAGCTGCTTGTATTTGTTGCGCATTTTATATAGCTCATTAGAAAAATTTTTTGTTAAGTGATTTTTATCGGCTAGTTTATGAAAGTTAAAATCTGGATTGTCATTTCGTACGGCTGCTATCATTGAACTATCCTCATCGCTAATAATTACACGAACTTGCAAACTGACTTCTTTTAAAATTGCTATGGTTAATTAATTCAACTCCCGCGTCAGCTTCCATAGCTTTAGCGCTGCCTTGGAAGTTCAGGCGACAATCGTGATCCTCTTTCTTGTGCCGCAAATCACATTTCATACATTTCCAATTTCTAGTAGCATAATCAAGAACTTTCCCTGATAAAAAACCAATGATAGTGCTGTAACTGTTTAAACTATCGTAACTGCGACCATTACCGCGCTTGCTCCAGCCAGTATCAAATCCAACTATAATATTAACAACTTCGCCTATAGCCTGGTCAAATGCAACTGAATTAGACACATTATTTGAGGGCAGAGTAGTTTCTAAGATGTCTAGCTCCGGGTACATATCTTGAATAATGTCCTGTGGCCTGGAAAGTATACAATTGTGACAGGAAATATACCCAAGTTGTTTAGGTAAACTGTAATTATTTAAAAATAAATAGTTTATTTTGCAGCAAAATCTATCTTTCATAATCGAAAAAAATGAAAATATAAAATACATACTTATTTAGTGTAAAAATTAATTAATCTATTATATAAATATATTATATGAATTAATATATATAACCTAACATATAACATTAATTTAATTAATCTAAAATGTTAAAAATTAATCTTACTTATACCTATATATACCTATATATAATTAATGTTACCTATATATTTACAGTAATTTTCAATATTTAAACTAAATATTTACTTTTAATATACAATTTATAATATACAATTACAAAAATTTTTAAATCTTACAATCCTTTACACAGCTGTGTAATTTTTTCTATCACTAGTTTTTTCTCTTCCATTGCTGCTCGCTTACAACTGTTTTTAGCTTCTTCTTCAATTATTGATCCAATAATCTTCTCGTAGCGTTTATATAAATTATTGGAGATGCTGGGGATATTTGCACACGCCAAAATTTTGTTCAGGGCAGTATTGCCCATTCCAGAATGTATAGTACTTAATACAAATAATTAGACAAATATGAAATTACTTATTTAAATTGTATCAAAGCAATTTCATACATTTAAACTAACAAGGAAACACAGGGAAGTGTCCGCCTCAGATTAAAACGAGTTTTTAATATGTTGTAGTACAGATAAAAATAAGGGACACGTATTTTTTTATACGTGCCCATACGCACGTTAAGGGGGTGAAACACCCCTTTGAAGAAAATCGGTTTTTTTCTTTCGAAGTGTATTCCGTCGAAACTATAAGAGATAGAAAAAAATGTTTTAAATGAAAGTTGAATGGCTCGAAGAGTAATTTATGACAGCGGAAAAAAAATTAAAAAAAAAATTTTTTTTAATACTTTCTCCCACCACTTACCTATTTTTTTTCAAAATTTTTATTTTTTTTATAAGCAAA
The DNA here is from genome assembly GCF_016802725.1 of Solenopsis invicta. Classification (NCBI taxonomy): domain Eukaryota; kingdom Metazoa; phylum Arthropoda; class Insecta; order Hymenoptera; family Formicidae; genus Solenopsis; species Solenopsis invicta. The sequence continues at coordinate 1,505,087 of NC_052675.1, read as the reverse complement.
ATAAAGCTTATTTTATTACGAATTCAACGGTATATGATAAAGTTACGATACAACATTCCCATTTTCCAAAAATAATTAAAAATCTCTCGATGCGCACGGTACGCGCACCCGTCCGCGCGTTCGTGCGCTACAAAAGTGACTCCCTTCGATTTCGACGTGCCTTTAATATGTTATACAGATTAAAATAAGGGACACGTATTTTTTACACGTGTCCTAATACACTTTTAAGTGTGAAACACCCCTTTGAAGAAAATCGGGTTTTTTCTTTCGAAGCGTGTATCGTCGAAACTATAAGAGATAATAAAAAAAAAACTCCCAACTGCTGCCAAAAGTTGGTTTAATAACAAGAATTAAAAAGTTTAAGATTAAAAATTAATTAATAACAAAAAAAATTAAAAATTTAAAAAACAATTTAAAAAATTATAAAGTTAATTAAAATTAAATAAAAATTAAAAAATTAAAAAGTTAATTACAAAAATTACAAAAATAAGAAAAAACCAACAAATTAATAAAAATTAACTAAATTAACAAATTTAGTAAAAAATTGGGAATAAAAAACAAATTAACATAAAAACAGAAAATCAACAAAACTAAAAAATAATAATAAAAAGATTGCTTTAAAAAGTTTGAAATAAAAATCAATTAAACAATTAAAATAACAACAAAAAATAAAACTACAGATACTAAAAAATAGTTTTAAAAGTTTGAAATAAAAATTAATTAAAGCAAATACTAATTGTTCGCGCTCTGACTTGAATTGACTGTGAGACGGCGAACGAAGTTTTGAGACGGAGACGGTTTCGGCGACTGCCCGACAAAGAGAATGTGAGTCAACGCGAAGAAGATGTTCTTTTTTCTGACGGATCCGGAGATTGCCGCGCTCTGACTGTAACTAGCCCAACACAATTGGAACTGACACAATGCTCACGCACGCATCGACATCTGTCGATAGCGGTACTAACCCGATCAAGGGAAGCGAGCTGTTTCCAAATTCACGCACTCTAACTTTCGCGTAGTATCTACCTCGAGATTCAATTGCGACTGCGACGCGCGTCTCACTCTCGCGCTTTATAAAGACAGCGATCCTTCCAGAAAGACTCCGGCGGGAAACCGAGAGATCGTCAACAATATTCCGCTCTCCGGATCTTTCCAGAAGGATCGCCGAATTCCGAAGACGTCAATATTTGTCGCTACGTTGGCTGGCAATTCAGCACGGCCCGAGCGCACGCTCCCGCCCGCCGTTTGCCACGCGCGAGCGCATGTTCGCGCTCGCGGCCGTGTCATCGCCTAACGACGGCCGGCCTTCGCTTCCCGCTCGCGAACGTCGGTCTCCCGCGAAATCGGGAAAAGAGACAACGCCTCGCACCCCGTTCCCGTCTCTCGCGCCATCCCGAACACTAATACTTGACATTTTAAATGCTAATTATATTTTTAGCACATTATTGTACCAATTAAAAATTAAAATTGAAATTTACACTTTGTTTAATAAAATACTTTTTTCTTCAATAATAAATTGTACTTAACCAGCAGTCGGGAGACGCCACGCTAAATAATAAATATAACATTACATTATATCCTGAATAGTTATAACATTCAGCGTGGCGTCTCCCGACTGCTGGTTAAGTACAATTTATTATTGAAAAAAAAAGTATTTTATTAAACAAAGTGTAAATTTCAATTTTAATTTTTAATTGGTACAATAATGTGCTACAAGTAGAATTAGCATTTAAAATGTCAAGTATTTGCTTTAATTAATTTTTATTTCAAACTTATAAAACTATTTTTTAGTATCCGTAGTTTTATTTTTTGTTGTTATTTTAATTGTTCAATTGATTTTTATTTCAAACTTTTTAAAGCAATCTTTTTATTATTATTTTTTAGTTTTGTTGATTTTCTGTTTTTATGTTAATTTGTTTTTTATTTCCAATTTTTTACTAAATTTGTTAATTTAGTTAATTTTTATTAATTTGTTGGTTTTTTCTTATTTTTGTAATTTTTGTAATTAACTTTTTATTTTTTTATTTTTACTTAATTTTAATTAACTTTATAATTTTTTAAATTGTTTTTTAAATTTTTAATTTTTTTTGTTATTAATTAATTTTTAATCTTAAACTTTTTAATTCTTGTTACTAAACCAACTTTTGGCAGCAGGCGGGAGTCTTTTTTTATTATCTCTTATAGTTTCGACGATACACGCTTCGAAAGAAAAAACCCGATTTTCTTCAAAGGGGTGTTTCACCCTTAAAAGTGTATTAGGGCACGTGTAAAAAATACGTGTCTCTTATTTTAATCTGTACAACATATTAAAGGCACGTCGAAACCGAAGGGAGTCACTTTTGTAGCGCACGAACACGCGGACGGGTGCGCGTACCGTGCGTATCGAGAGATTTTTAATTATTTTTGGAAAATGGGAATGTTGTATCGTAACTTTATCATATACCGTTGAATTCGTAATAAAATATGCTTTATTTTGCTTATAAAAACATAAAAATTTTGAAAAAAAATAGGTAAGTGGTGGGGGAAAGTATTAAAAAAAATTTAAAAAAAAAATTTTTTTCCGCTGTCATAAATTACTCTTCGAGCCATTCAACTTTTATTTAAAACATTTTTTTCTATCTCTTATAGTTTCGACGGCATACACTTCAAATGAAAAAAACCGATTTTCTTCGAAGGGGTCTTTCACCCCCTTAAAGTGCGTATGGGCACGTATAAAAAAATACGTGTCCCTTATTTTTATCTGTACTACAACATATTAAAAACTCGTTTTAATCTGAGGCGGACACTTCCCTGTGTTTCCTTGTAAGTCAGTAAAAAAAACTTACCAAGAATAAAACTTGCGTTGATGTGCGATACATTATTTTCTACTTTTCCTGTCTTGACTTGGTTTATATAATTGCATTTGTCACAGATGATACTTAAAATCGAGTGAAGACCCACACGTCTTTCACAAAACATTTTTTCTAAGTCTAAAAGACTTTTACACTGGCTACATTTTAAATTTTTGCCAAGCTCTCTTAGCTCTACGATGCGCCGTCCTTCGCCAACTTTTTTCCCTTGATGCTCAGTAATAAGTTCTTCAATTTCTTCCTTTTTAGATTCCGACATAGCTGCTAAAGCCTTAGCATGTCTATCCGCTAATTTTTTTTTCACAAATCTACCGTTCTTTAGTCTGCTTGATATTGTGTATCCTTGTGAAAAATAACCTCTCTGTATTGAACCCAAATAGTCGATCGTGTATTTTACGGAAGTTAGGAGCAGAAGCGCGTCGTTGCCAGATTGCTCAAAGCGACGCAGTAGTACGATTTTTATACTTCTGCGCAAGATAGGAAGAGCTAAACTACGCAGTGACACTCGAATAGTTTTCTCTTCAAGAGGAGGTTTTAATACTTGGGAAGAGCTCGGTTTGGATGAGCACGACTGCGACGAGAGAACGTTCTTAATCCCGCCGCACGTCAAAACGCAAAACGTCATTAAAATCATCGGCGAAACTCAAGCCACGATCTCGACTTTCTCGACCACGCCAGCCAGCTAGTCCCGTCCTAAAAATGAAATGTAACACAAAGTATTCACGTACTTATGTATAATACTTACTTTCCTATATGAGAAATGAAAATGTGTTATTAAATTCAAAAAACTTATCTGAGACACATTCGTTGACAGCAACGCTAGCAATTACACGTATATAATATTGATAATTAGTGTGCACGACGCGATAAGCGTTGCAAACTTTTACAATTCATACACGACGCAACGACAATTTGTATACCAGTAGTATATGGTTAGCCATGGGGCGTCAAAACAAATGACGTCACTGGCGCCAGTCTTATCAGTGAAGTGGTGGGGGTAGGGTGACGCGCTAGCAGTAAAAAGGCCAAGTGGAGGAGAGGGTCTGACGAAATTTGGAGCGGGGCGTGGAGGACCTGACGATATCAGGACCGTGGGGAGGGGCGGGGAAGACCTGACGATATCAGGAGCGTTTTTATTGGGAAGTAAAGGGGATGGCTCCGGGAGGAATTAGAGTGTGCTTATTGGTTTCCCCCACGGCTGCCCCAGGAGCGGATTGGTTGAAAAACAGGTATTTTGGGAAAAATTTAGCAGTAAAGGGGGAACGGGTAAAAGAGGCCTGAGAAGTCGAAAGGTCTTATCTGGAAATTACGATAGAAAGGACGGAAGCGCCTTTTACGATATACATATGCTTTCAAAGGTATGGTACGTTTAGAGAAAGATAATTATCAAAAGGAAGCACTTTACGATTTTAGCGTTACTACGTGCAGGAGATAGAGTCTTGGCGTTAGGTAGGTCGAGTGAAAAAATAATTCGGTTTTAAAAGTTACAAAAGAGTATTTATTGAAACATTCAACTTTTTTTCATACATCTACGAGTATATTCTTACATTTTTAAGTTACATGATTGAATGGGGTAGCATACAGATGATTTCATCACGCATTTTCTTTTATTATAAAGAAAAAATTTGCGAAATAATTCTGCGATTAGTCAATCGTTGTATGTGTGTTCGACAGAAAATAAATTGAGAAATTGATTAAGATTATAGCCGTTACACATGAAATATAAAAAAACACAGCAGTATTGCCCGCAAGTTTGGGAAAGCGCTCCTTGTAACTGTGTGGTGTTCCATTGATGCGTGATAGAGTTTCGTCGCAATCATAGGAGAAATCTAGAATCCGAGGGAGGTAATCCGTAGCTATCGAAATATGTTCCATTTCCAAGTTTGTCGATGTAAAAGGCGACCCAATGTTGGCCAGGTTGATTGTGATCATCCGTGTTGGCAACGATGGCGGTCGACCTCGTCCACACCTTCGGTAGCTTGTCGGCTGGATAGACTCCCGTGTATTCTGCGTTCAATTGGCGCAGCGCATGTAAAATTTCGAGGGAATTCATACGACGGCAGTGGGATTATTTTATCGTCTTCGGCTATAGCCGACGCTGTTTTGTATGTTATTTCTTCTTCTTCTTCTTCTTCTTCGCTGTCGTTTTCGTCGGAACGAAGACTGCTCGAGCTACTACTATTTTGCTCGATTAACCAGTGTTTCAATTTGTAAGCATTGCGCAACGCGCAGTGAAAATTTGCTTTTGCGCGAAATCCGTGATACGTGCATCGATGACCACTCTCCTCGACATCGGGTAAATTTTTGAAGGCCGGAGAAACGCCTTCCAGATTATATACGTTTCTGGATAGCAGATTGCGTAGGTAACGCGCCTTTTCGTGTCCCCTGCTATAGATGTAGCGTGCTTGTCGAGTAATTTCTCGTAGATGTTGCTTGAAATATTTGAGATTAACTTCGCCGTCGAACCACTCGATGCCGTGATAATTGCGCGTAAGCCAGTTGTTTTCACGTTTCGAATTTACAGGCAACTCGTCAAACGGGCAAGGTCGTATTATAATCCATTGGCCGATGATTGGAGTGTTGACAGCGACAACCGCGACTTCTTTCGGAATAAATTGTTCCTCAGCATCGCGAAAACCTTGAATGTCGATGACTATGTCCATAGTTTTATACTTTACGCAAGCTTTCTTAATCGAACCGGCTACGTCCGAGTCTCGTTCCAAACTGAATTCTCTTTTAGGCATACGGTAGTTTAATGATGGTGGTGACGATAAAGATGATGGGGGAGTGAACATTTTACAGACAATGTTCTTGTTGTTGATCCATCTGTGTTATAAGAGACTATCCAGAAAAATCGACTATGACTTGCCGAGATGAATCGATTTCTAGAACATTATCGAACTCGGCATACACGATGCAATTAACGGTCGCGGTAAGTGCCTTTTCGAATCTCACTTCTAGTCGTAAGCTTCCATGTTTCACGAGATTCCAATGCCCAGCACAATTAGCCGATAGATCGGGTGTAAGATCAAAAGCGAAGAGGCAATATCCGTTGGAGTAATCGTCTCTGCTTATAGAATTTCCCTCGTTCAAAAAATGTATGCCTGTTCCGGAAAAGAGGGTGTGATACGCTTCGATGTAGAGCGGTTCGTCTTTCTTAAAGCTCGGCTGTAACGGTCTACTTGGAATCTGCATTCGGTCAGCGTAGAGCGAAAGGAAATTTATGCCGTAATTCTTAAAGTTAAACGGGTTTAATTTTCTGTCGCCGTTAAACGCTTTGTTATCAACAAAGCCAACTATTATTCGTTTCGGTAGCTGTCCAAGTATCACATTGTCTAACGATTCTCCCCCGAGACCGGAGTGTATCGTGAACGTTTTAACTTCGACTCTCGTAAGGGGATACTTGGCAGTGGTTTTACTCAGCATTCTCGCATGCGCTAGTAATACTCTGGGAGTTATTTTTGCTCTTCTTACAAGTAGGCTAGCGTCTAGAATGCGGATTTTCGACGTGGAATTTGTTTCCATTAGACAAAACGAATCTTTGGAACGTACGAGTCTCATTCTAACTTCCACCCCGTTAATTAAGAATTTATCTTGATTAAAAACGTCGCAGTGAAGATGTCCTATGAGATCCAACGCGCGTCCTCCTTGAATGTAACGAGCGCGTCTTACGAGAGTCTGATTCGTTGGCGAATCTACCGGCTCGTCCATGAAACCGGGAGTATTCGTGTCCTACAGACAAGAGGTGAGATGGGAAGTTTTTGCGGGTGAAGCATAATTTAATAACGCCTCGATGTATGCTCGGTAAGCGTAAGCGTTGTTTGGAGGTGACACGAGTTTTTGATTGAAATACACGTCGATTTGATTGAACATGGAATGCAGCAGTTGATTTACAGGGCCTACTTTGGGCGCCGCGGCGGCTGCGGCGGCGGTGCCGGTATTTGTTCCCGTTTCTACACGTATACGGAGACTTAGCATAGTGTGCGTGAGATCCAGGTAGTCTTCTCCATGACCGGGTATAACAAATTCTATTGGTGCGTCGTCTGCGAGCGATGTTACGGGCTTGTAATAAATCCATTGAGCACTCTCGATACTAGTCTGGGTAGGCGGTAAAGCGAAGAGATCGAGTTCACTCTTCAAACACTCGCTCGAATGGGTATGAAGGAAAGACATACTAATTACGACGCACTATGGCTAACGCTAATTCGTGCGTGGATTACGTGAATATGTCGGATACACTGCGCTTCTTGCTGTTGCGGTGTTTCGTGCCGGATGACTTTTTAGTTTTTCGAGTTGTTCCGTGACTTTTCTTCTTCTTCGATTTTTTAGCGCCTTTTCTGCGTACACTTTTTTTCGATTTTCTTTTGACTGAACGATTACGTTTACAAAGCGACGTTCGCTTAGCGATGCGAGGATCGTGGTAACCGTAAGGAAACTGAAGCATCGGAGTTGTTACGGCTACTTTATATCCCGATCCTTTCATCAAGTCTTTTATTTTTTCTGTGGCTTTTCTTTTGAGGTTTTTCCCCGATTCCGCGAAGCGATTTTTGAATGCCTCATTCAACGGGGTATGGTTCTCGACATCCTCCATTACATTGATGCCCGCGCGTAAAGCCTCCTTACCGACAGCCCGCGCACCCCTCTTTAGATAAGGTAAAATTTTTCTAAATAATCCACTGAGAAAACTTCCGATACCATGTCCGCGTTGATACGTCCTATCAATGTAATCCTGTAATGTCGGCTCGTCCAGCCGACAAAAACCCGTGGAATTCCCCCACCCCTTCCGTTGGCACCTCCGCTTTGCGCCTCGTAATATTCCTCGTAGTCCATGGTGAAATTGATTTTCTTTCTTTTGTTTATCGCGGACTTACGTTTATTTCAACTGTATTCTAACGTAAATTATTGAGCGCGTCTGAAGTTCAATGTCACCGTCAAGGTTCCCGATTCAAATGGTATTTTTTTTCCGAGCTGATCTCTTATATCTATTTCGATTCTGCGGAAACGCGTTTGTCGCAACGGAATATAAAATGGAAAAGAGAAATGTTTCACCTGATTCGTTCCGTACGCGTAATTACTTTCGCGTGACTCGACCGGGACTATTCGGAGAAGCGGGGTTTGTACATCACCGGTTATATAAGATTCACAAATATCACAATAAACGAACAGCTTGTCTGGAATACCACGCCACAGGCTACAGGGCTCTTTACTCTGATAATAATAAATTCGATTATCGTTTTCCGTTTTAAATCCGAGTTTGAAAAAAGTCATGCATTCACCGGAATCGTTTATCATAATCTTACGAAAGTATAAATTATCTTTTACGCCTAATTCCGTTTCGCATCCTAATATTCGAAAAAGATTATCGGAAAAGTTAATATAATGATTAACACGACATTTTTCCACGTCGCAGCTAAGTCCTATTTTGAGTTTACCACCCTCTTTTTGTATTTCAAAAACAAAATGTGAATCTCGGCACGCTTCATTAATCTCATGGATAAGATTCTCGATAGTTTCGTAAATACCATTCTGTATTATTCTATGATGCAACACATATGATCCATTGCGTATCTCGTATATATCTTCTGTGGAAAAGAAATATTTGAGCTCATTTTCGGGAAACTGACGTACGTGAAAAAAACTACAGAGAAATTGAATCTCGCTTAGTGCAACTTCCCATTCTCCATGCAATTCTACAGTTTGAGGTAACTCCGTGATGAAGGAGGAAGTAGTATTTTCCGGAAAATACTGCATACTGCTATTGCTTGGAAGAATCATGTGAAATTGGTCCGTTGCCGTCATCTCGGAGATTCGATAAACTCGAAGCTGGGATCCAAGAGTCGAATTTGCTAGGATATCCGCGCCAGCTAACTAGCAGTTGCTTATTAGCACCACGTCCTTTACTCCTTATCACGCGATCCACAATAAATTCTTCCTCCTGTAGGTTTTTCTCGATTCGAGCTAATTCTTGTTCGTAAAAGATCCCGTCTATGACCTCCCCCGTTAAATCGCTTAATTCGTACACACGAGGTTTTTGCCATTCAAGAACACGATGAATTCGAAATATCTCCTCGGTCCAATTCGCCTCGTATCCTTTCTCGAAGGTGCCTTTCGCTCTACTGACGCGGACGAGATCGCCAGCATGGTATTTAGCATTCTTAATTTTGTTAACCGTCGAGTTATATTTTCACGCGCGATACGAGCATTTTCTCTCGTTACAACCGCTGGTTGCATTTTGGTGACCGAATGACGAGTGTGATTGTACGCACGCACAATATCCTGCAAAACATCGATATATCGACGCGTATTTTTATGCGTAAAATACCGCCACATTCGTTCCTTTAACGTTCTGTTAAAGCGTTCGACGACGGCTGCTTTGATGTCGGGATTGCGCGTTACTCTAAAACGAATATCGTTTTCTTCCAAAAATTTTTGCGTCGCACGCCCGACAAATTCTTTACCCTTGTCAGTTTGCAAGTATATAGGTATTCGTCCTTTGCTTCTCGCGAGTACACGCTGAAAAGCTTTTGTCACGCATACGCTCGTTTTGTCACGTAATGGTTCCACCCAAACAAATTTACTGAGTACATCGATAATCACGAGAATATAAGAATATCCGTCATTATAACTTTTAAGATTTCGCACCTCAATCAAATCGCCCTCCCACACATCGTCGATATTCGTTACGTTGTAATGCAGTCGAGGAAACTTTCGGCGCAGTGGACGGTGCAGCGAGTACGCATCTTGCGATTCCAGCCAGCGAGCGACATTGTTACGTGTGAAATTCGGCTTAGCGGCACGTGTCAGATTTTCCACTGCTGAGAAGCCGGCGTAATGCGCGGGATCGTAATATAATTTTTCAAGTTCCGACATTATCGATTATTTCTTCAGTGTATTCCAATCTAGCAAACGCCTTTTTCGCGCAGGAAGCGAATCCCCGTTTTTCATAAAAGTTGTAGATGGATAGGCTTTACGAAAGTAAGGGGACAGATACAATGCGTAATCAGGGGCTCTTTCTTCTTCTCGTTCCTGCTTCTTGCGTTTTTCCGATTGACGTTTTGTCGATCTCGTTGAATATGTTTTCGTTGCAATCGGTGTGGAACTTGACAAAGGCCGATGTTTCACATTAATCGGGGAAGAAAAAGCGAGGGTGCCATTTAACAGTCGCTTATTCCCTACCAGTGTCGAACGCGTGTTTAAGCTGCGTAGTAATCGAGCAAACTGAACTCCTCCTACTGGTGGTTTTACGGTTTTTCTTTCTCGCATCATGTCGTTCATCAGCTCGCTGATATTCGAATCTTTTACAATGCTGCCATCTATAGTCACGACTCCATTCTCGTTCCAATTAATTCTGTCAGGCACCGCTTTATCGAGCAAATGTTTCATCAGTAAGCGAGCTTGAGCGCGATACGATTTCAGGACAGTTTCTACTATTTTTCCGGCACTTTTCAGCAATCGAAGGCTATGTTCTCTTCTTATCACGGTATTGTCGATATCGGATAAATGAGAAAGATTAGCAGAAATTTGCGATTTTCGGGGGATATCGTGAGAAACGAGCATCGATTCGCCGTCGCTATTGTTGCTGATCTCCTCCAGGAGTGGTGTTTCGTTGTCGACAATTTCGGTTACGTTGGTTGCATTTTGTTTTCGCGCTTCTCGGATATAGTAAAGATACCGCCAAAGTACCTCTCTGTACATTTTCCATCTCTCATCCTCGTTACGCGGGTAAGGTGAATTAAGAATACGACTCATTTCCGCATCGAGTCGTGTCAGAAGGGTACCAGGAGTTTGTACGGAATTATTATTATTATTATTATTATCGTTTTCACCGTTCTCCGTCGTGATATTTTCTTTCGGCTCTACAGCAATCGATTTATTCTGTTGTTGCTGCTGTTGCTGCATTCTCTTAAGATTTTCTGTAGAAATTAAAACCATCTTTTTTGCCCTTTCCATTGCGATTTATTCTTATGATTCCGTGCCTCCGATGATTCGAGTTAATAAGGCCGACAATATGGGTCCTATGATATAGGGTAAAAATCCGCCTCGTTGCACCAAAAGTTGTCTCTTATCCTTCCAATTTCCGCGTTTTGTCGCAATACGTCGCAGTGTCGATTTGTATTTACTCAGTCGATCTTTTTCACGTCGTTTGAGCGGGACGTTGCCTTTAAGTGTATTAAAAACGCACTCGCAAATACAATGAATAAATTTATCGTCCGCGATTCGAAGAAAGATCATTCGCTGCTTATTGTTCAGATGACACAACGCCTCGAGAAGACAAGCGTTTCTCTTTCCGATTGAACGTCTGGCGATTTTCGTCACGCTGTCCGAACTCATGTTGTCCTCCTTCGTCGCGTGAGAGAACAACGCGACTGGCCTCCACGAGCCGCGTTACGCGATTTTTATGCAGTGGAAAACGATCTATGCGGTACGTAAACGTAATGTCTAGTATCATCGGGAAAGACGCACGTACGAAATCGATATTCGTCCGGAGTCGATTGCTTCAGATCGAGCAACAAGTATCCGTGAGGTCTCGAAGTAGCGTCGTAATAAGCCTCTTCTAGAAATTTCGGATCATCGGGATAGACTTGTCGCGCTAAATGGCGAATTTGAGCGCGATCGCGAGGATTTTTGAAAACCACGATGTAATTCGCGTTGAGAGATATGTCGCGTTGTCTGCGTCCCTGATGGAAAAGATTCTGCGAGATAAGAATGACACTGAGATTCTTATGATGACTTCCTTTGGTAAAAAGATCCACGATCGCGTCGCTCGACGACGATTCTCTCATAAGGTCATCGATTATCACGAGTTTCGGGGTAAACGGATCGTTCGAATAATCTTCCGGGCGAGGTAATCCCTCGCGAAATTCGATTATATTTTTCTTCGTCATTGTTGTCGTCGCCACTTTAACGTCGTATCCCCGTGCTGACTCTTCTGCCTCGCTTACACTCACGTCGTATTTTAATTGTCGATAAGCTTCTTGCCACTCAGCGTAATAAAATAAAACTCTCTCGAAACTCACGTCGGACATGTTCGATAGATATTTGATAAAAGACTTTACAAAGATCGTTTTCCCACACCCGGTGGGACCGCATATAATCGACGTCCAGGGATGTTTCCAACGCACATCCATTTTGCGAAATGATTGACTCGATTCCGGTGCGCTGCTTCAAAAACAAAAAAGGAAAAATGGCGGTCGATGCTGATAATAATACTAATCGTCGACAATATCGATATTAATAATTCGCGGAGTTAAAATTTCGAAGGCAGAGATAAGCGCATCAACGCGGCGGCGGCGGCGGCGTTCGCGCGCTCGCGTGAGCGTACCCCCGCTGGTACGTTAGCCAACCGCGGCCAACAACGAGCTGATCCGTGCCGCGGTGTGGGGTGCATACAGGCTTATCCCACTCACTTAGCGCTTAGGTCGGCATCGTTTTAATGAGCTGATAGACGATGACGATGGAGCCGATAGACGATAGACGAAAATAATTCACGAAAAAGAAACAAGGGAAAAAGTACACGGGAAACAAAACAGGATTCGGTTTGGAAATGTATAATAAAATTTTTTATGAAAAATTAATTAAAATGTTTTTTATTTTAGCACGTTTTTGTCCTAATTTTATATTGTAAAAATATTTACATTTTATATTTTACAATGCTAAAACTAATGAATGACTTATGATTAATACGTTTTTATAGAATTTTTACAATGATACTTATACGCTGCGGACGGAAAAATTGACGACTCGAAACTTAAATTTAAGCGAGAACAAAGCTCGAGTAAGAAAAGATGATTATTCGATAAAACCGTATGGAACCGAATAACGATTATTAATAAATCTGCGCTTTACCAATACCGCCGAACATGTTTTCCTCTCTTCTCTTGTTAAAATTTCGTGAAAAGCATTGCGACGAATTGCATTAAAGCGCAGATTTATCACGGGTTCCGTTCCACGGTTTTCTTCATCTTCTCCTTCCTCTTGCCTTTCTCTTTCTAATATTAAATTTCTTATACTATGGAAATTTACAAATCTAGAATTATTATAATTTAAAGTTATTCCTTTCACTTTACAAGTTTCACGAGTGATTCCATCCGCTGTACGAACCACATACGCATAAAATTTTGGGCCTCCCGACACAAACGACTCAATGTAGCTACCGTTGCCGTAGCTCTCGAGTTCGTCCGTCATGTCGCCCAGAAAATTCCCAGTACGTGGTTCGTACTCGTTTGAATCACCACTACTCAAATATATAACAGAATCGGTATCGCAATATAATACGCGCATATTTAACTTTTCTAAATAATCATACAATTTTAACCTAGCTTGTGCCGTCGTGTATGCCGCGATCACAACGTTGGTAATCGGAGAAGCTACGATTGCCTCTTCTCGCAGTCGCCACGAGACATACAATACCTCGTCGTTGACTGGTAATATGTCAGTTATTTCGTGCTCAGGGCTAGTGAGCAAAGTTGCGAAACGCTGAGGCGATTCTACGATCTCGGTACTAGGAAGATTCGATCGTTGGCCGAATTTTCCCCAGAAGGAATTTAAACAGAGCTTCGCGACCGAGCGCAAGCCAGGATTACGTGAGATGTTGTTTCTATCGAGTGTAATACCTTCGATTTCCTCATATTCACGAAGGTATCGTGCTTTACTCTCGTCATCTACACATTCGCTCGGCCATCCACTAGCTTCCTGCTTTAATTGCAAAAAGGAATTTATATATCCGGTGAACAATCCGCCCTGCCGCGTATTGCGATCGTAGCGAGCAACTTTGTATTGCCAAATTTCATTTACTTGCCTCACAAGATAACCTTTCTCGATGGCTTTACGTAATTCGCATGATACCCAAGTACCCTCGAATTCACGTTCGTCAGGATGTTCGTGAGTGCACGCGGACTGCGAGAACATTTCGCAGCAACTCCGGCACAACGCAAACAGCAATTTTCCGCGCACACGATACGGTAGTACCGGGTGAAAGAGATTGCGCGGTGGGAGTACTCGACAACGTACAAGACCTTCAACCGGGTCGAAATTATACCCTGGTCCGTCGCCGATTAACGACAAGCATTCCGCTCCGATATAGATTTCAGGGTGGCCGATCGGAAAAACGCCCGTCTTTAATACGTAAGGATACAGAGAACACACGTCCACGTAACGTATTTTCTCCGTGCACCCCGCTACTTCGAGTCGAGTTACGATATTTTCCGTGCGGCCACCAAAAAACGCGTCACGCGGATCGAGAGGCGCAGATTTTAGTATAGGGTGATGTTCGAGAAAATTACGCATCTCGTTATTTGCCCTCATCTCTCGGTCGAAAGCGCACTCCCATTTTTCAATCACCTGATATCCTTGCCGGCGAAGACGCCATGTCGTTGCGATAGTTCGTTCGTAACGCGTTTTTATCGTATCGTCGCGGTTAGCAGTTGAAAGCTTACTGTCACGATTCACTTGGAAGCAAGTAAGGCAACCGTGCCAGAAGCACCCGTGAAATTGGAGAACGAAACGCTGAGTTTCAGTCCCCAATTTTGTCTCGTAATATCCTTCTACGTAGCTACCGCCGATTAAACGCTCGCGACCTCGCCCGGCATGGTTTATAGGATGACCGAGCTCACGCTCCTTCCACACTAACCATTGTAAAGCTTTGCGCGATTGTCTATCGGCATTTCTGTATCCGCCCGGCGGGATGATTCCTATTTCCCCCTCGCGAAGAAAGTTTTTTCGAAAAACTTTCATACACGTGGAAGCGATAGTCGTGCATTCTTCGAAAGGACACACACCGCCGCGCTCTAAAAATATTTTTTGGAAAGCTACACAAGCACGTCGTAAAATATCTACGTCATTTCGATAATAACGTACGATCTCGCGCTGGAAGTCGAAGATGACATTTTTATTTGTCATTTCTGTATGCCATGCAAGAAATCGCTCGCGCTCATCAGGTTTCATTTGATCGGGAGAATAAAATCGAGCCTCGGGTAATGGACCGACATACGATTGATTCTCCACAGTGTTAAATAAATGCGGAAAAATGCCTTTATCTGCCGTATCCCTTAGCCCGAAAGCTTTAGGTAGATCAGATAATCGCATCGGCATATAATTAACGCTGTCGATGAATTTTGTATGACCGATCGTCATCACGATAATCTTCGTCCCGTTCAGAATTATCCGTGGCTTTTCCGTTATTAACGATTTTTCGACTAGATATTTTAAATTGCGCGTCGAACGCCTTTGCGTTGTGAGCGATACAAATAATACTTTTAAAATGTTTTGTCGGCCGTGTCACGAACTCTATAAACTGCTTTACCGGGTCGATATTAAATACAAATTCGCGCGTTCCGCACCAGCGACATCGCACCGTCATGTTGTCTATAGACACACAAGCAGCGCAAATTTGCTGTGCTACGCAGTCGGAACGTGTAACTTTACGTTCTCGGTTCCTTCGTACGTCTCGTCCTGCCGCGTTTCAAAATCGTAAAACATGAATGCGACAGCTCCCTTAACTTCATTGTCGTTCTCACCCTCGAGGTCATTAGCGTTTCTTTGCGCCTCTTCACGTATCGCCGCAGCACTCGTACCCTCTCCAGGGTCTTCAGCTTCGACTCTGCGTCGAAGAGGTTGCATAAAACACAAATGATTCACGGGTTGCTGAGAACGACATATCTTACAATAGGCGCTATTACATTCGTGCCGCGAGCTTGATTTTATAAATCGCCCACAATTGTTACAAATTTTAACCGAATGGCAAACAGTTGATTTTCCTTCATAAGATTTTTCGGTACGATGACGCTCGAAACATGAATTTCCGAAGAACGTACGATTACACATATCGCACCTGACTTTCTCCGCGTCGTGATGTTCACACGAGGGTATAGCGTAGCAGCGTGGGCATCTTTTAGAGCAACGATGCCCTCTGATGGGGCGATAACCAACGTTACACGCTACACAATATCCACCTTGCGAACCCGCAGCGGCTTTTAAATTTAAAATGGTATTATAATGGCGTCTACCCTCATAATACATAATATTTAAACAATGATTCGGTTCGCGTTCTAGTGAGGCGAGTATCGTACGCCCATCGTAGATTAGGTTCCCCCCGCGTCCGAAATCTTTAAAACCGTAAACCATTATTGCCAGATTTTCAGCGGCGAGATACCGTTGGAATTGCTGGATTTCGTAAATCCCACATCCCTCCTCCGGTATCACGATACCGGCGTTCATCGTTAATTTTAACGCTAAATCGCGTTGTAGCGAGGAACGTCGGAATCTTACGGCTTCCCACATTTCGTGACGCGGCCCCATCCGAAGATTTCCACGTTCGCAGTGGATTCGCGCGGCTACAAGTGAACGAGGAAAGCATAAATTATCGTCATTTACTATTTCCAATATCGATCGTTTGACGACATCCTCACGCGTCAATGGATTCGATACCCTTCCACGCCCCACCGGTACTGCGACATTGAAAACCCTGATGTTAAAAGTTTCCGTGACTTCAATTCCGCCGTTGCTTTGCGCTACCGAACTTACGAGTTCCCATATGTCCTTGTAAGTCAAATCGCGCGCCGGGCGAAAGGACAATCCCGTCGATCCGAGCGTCAAACTTTCGGAATTGAAAGATAGTCCTACGTAATCCGTCGGTTCACTTGAGCTTATCGCGTACGCATGGATTTCGCGGAACGCATTTTCTAGCCAACGCACGGTATCGGCACCATGTGGCACTGGATGTATCGCGAAACTCGCCTCTCTCCCGAGTATAGCAAAATTCCTAAATCTACGCGCGTTTTCCGTCTGCAGCTCTATATAATTAAATCTATCACCAACCCGATGTTGTTGTTGCTGCGACTGCTGCTGCTGCGATTGTGGGTCTTGCTCCTGTTGCTGAGAATGTTGCGACTGTGGTTGCTGCGACCGCTGTTGCTGCTGTTGAGGTCTTTGGTCGGCTACATTCTCCGCAGTATTGTGGAGAAATTCTTCCCCACTAGCGTTTCTTCCAATTACAGCTTCAGCAAGTCCAGCGCCAGTTTGAACTGAAAGATGAAATATTTTTATTAATCATTGCTGTCTTATATTTTGTTTTATTTTTTCTTTTCTTTTTTACTAATACGCGAAAATGCCGACAAAAGATATAATATACTAACTAACTCACCAAGTTACCCCGCGATATTTCCCCGCCCAGTGATATTAATTATGCCCTCCATGGTAAGGTATTGGCATAATGTATATCATCTAAAATTATTTTGTTTTATATTACTTCGAAATAAAATAATTTAATAATAATATTAATAATAATTACCATCATACTCTGGCGAAGCACCTCTGACTTCTCTTTCCTCGGCGTCATTTTCTATTTCCGCCCCCTCTTCATTATCCTCCACTTCACCGCCTTCATCCGATTCCTCTTCATCTCCTTCTTCCTCATCTTCCATCGCTTCCTGCTCTTCTTCTTCTTCTTCTTCTTCTATTTCATTTTCCTCTTCTTCTTGATCTTCTGCCTCCTCTTCCTCCTCTTCCTCATCTTCGTCTGTATCCCCCTCCTCATCTTCTCTTAATGCTTCTTCTTCGGTTTCCTCCTCTTCCTCCTCCTGCGTCGCTCTTTCCTCTCTTTCTTCTTCGTCCTCCGTCTCGTTTGCTTGCACTAAAAATAATATTTTTTTGTTATTAATTATGCTAAATAACTATATGTTAGTTTCTCCAAGTCTATTTTTTAAAACTTACCTGGAGTAAATATAGCCTCATCGGCTGAGGATGGAACTCTGTCAAAATTATCTCGAGAATCCTCGTCGTCATCTAAATATATAATAACAATAGTTATTATTATTATTATTACAATAACTTTATAACACGATATTTTTAAATTTACCTGATGATTCACCGACGGGGGTGTATCGAGGTGATGGTGGCTCCGCAACTAACAATAAGTCCGCGATTTCAATTCGTGGTCTTCCTAGAAAATTTTCTATATTTAATATTTGATAAAACTGTGAATATTTAATTTTCTCCACGAGACGACGCGTGTCTCATACTTACTGTACGTAGAGTTACTTACGGGCTGCTACGGCACCTTGAAGCTCCTCTTCTGCGCGTCGTCGTCGTCTCGCCCCGTAGTTTCGCTCAAGAGGCGCCGCACGATGAGGCGGTAGCGGCTCAACCCTGGCTACGTGTCTTACAACTGTAAAAATAAATATAATTAAATAATATCTAAAAACACTTACATTAATACGTTCAATTTTAAATTTACATCAAATTTACTTACCTTCTCTTTGACGCAAGAAGTCAGCTATATGACCCCCCGCATCATTTTCAAAAAACGCTTTATTCTGTTGTCGCATTTCAACGTGACGTCGAATTATATTTTCCAACGTCACGTTGCCATTACAGTGCCCCAGCCTGTGCATAACACATAGCAATGTGCTGGAGCACTCCTTAGCGAACTTGTCGAACAATGCGTAGTTCGACGAGTCATTGTCACGCGCTATCTTCTTAAAATAGTGACCCTTCACTGTTTTATTATTAAAATTACACGCCACGATAAAAAATTTAACAATATCGTCGCGCAACATTTTCACTATTTTCACTTTTTCACTCGCAATAAAAATTGCTCTTACAACGTTTGTCGTAGTACAACGAAAAACTCTCGACTTATAACTGGAGAGTACGAAAGCCGAACTAACGCTTAGCTTTCGTGAAACTTAACATTTATACGTTGCATCTTCCAAATATTTCAAAAGCGAGGAAAAAGAAAATGAATTTATCTCGACAACTCAGCCTTCTTTCGAACTCTGATTTTTCTAGTTAGTCCTATCTACTGTTCTGTTTTGTTGCTAGACAAAACCCTCGTTTCGTAGATTAATCTTATAGTAGATAATGTTTCCTATTCTTTGATTAGAAAAAAATCATACTCTTGTCAAAAGTTGACATTTGAAAAAATCAGGCTAAGAGCCAAACCTTAAAAATTCTTCTAACAAAAGTATATTTTTGACATTCTTTCCTGTCGATAAAACGAAAGGCTCGATAAAAGTTTAATCTTTGACTCCCTATCTAGAAAAAATCACGCTCACCGCAAAGGATGATATTTTTGATAACGGAAGTGAAGGAAGTCATTTATCTGGAAAAAGTCAGTAAGTGCAAGTTATTACATGTCCGAACAACTTATCGTAAGTGCGCACGCTCACGTCTTTGTCGTATTAGACATATCCTCGTGATATTTTAAATCATATCGCTGTAAGATTATTTCTGTTAGAAAATTTAGAAAAATTTAAAAATGTTTTTAATTTCTTAGCTGCGCGCGCAAACTCGTGTCTATATTGTTGCAACGTCGCAAACAGAGTCGACGTGGTCAACGATACCCCGTACTGAAAATCATTCAAGTCTCCTCGTTCGAAGTGTTAACTTCGTTAGAGAGTAACCTTGTGTTTTTATTACTGTTAGTCCTGTTACTTTTCATCAGTTTCGCCGTTCGATAGAACAAAGTAAAAAGAAGAAGATCGCTAACCAGCAAGCTAGTAATAACTCTGCAAAGCGAACAGGGATTCCCGATATCAGCGAGATGCATAACGACGAGAGGAGAAGCGAACGCTTTCCCATGTTACTGACAACAACGTATGGACTCAACAATTCACATACGAAAAGGATACTCGTGGGACTGCAAACTACTAAAAAGGGAATCTTTGAGCCTGTAGTGAAATTAAGCGGGAGCAACGCTGACGGAGTATATTTTGATGCGGAATCGTGGCTGCAATTTCAAGAAAACATGGGTGTTATGAGCGACTACTTGAACGCGAATAACAAATTCAAACCGGAACCTGTAGTAATAAAAAATATCTCAGTCATCTTTACCTCATCCTACGGGTCAAAGTCGCTATTGTTGACGTACAAGGAGAAAGAAAAATCAGATTCTGCGGAAAATACCAACGAGGAGGGCGAAGATTCAGCACCACCGATGAAGAAACGGAAACTCTATGCCGTAGCAATCGTGATGCAGAAAACTACCTTCCTGGGCCTGGAGAACGTAATGAAGTGCGTGGATGCTTATTTAGAACATTTAAAAACTTTAAGCAATATCGTCAACGAGTGCGCTCACTATTTAATCAAAGAAATAGAATTGAAACTTCCGAAAAGTTACGTAGATCGCGATATTATAAAACTAACGTTAAAAGGAAACTATAGTGAAATCGAACGCGATGTACGTACTCAAATTAAGGATTTAACTTTTCTTGATATGTACTTTAATATAATATTTTTAGAAATAACTTTACTGCGCTTCGACGAAATCGTCCATATAATTCTGTCAAATCACGGGTCATAATTTGTACAATTTCATTATATAAACGCACTCTTTTGCAGCGTCATATTTAATCATGCATTTTTTAAAAAGTATAAATCTTCGTATGATTAATGTAAGAATAATAATAAATAGTTTGTAAGATTAATGTAACAATAATAATAGTTTTCACAAATTTTTTCTTTATAATAAAAGAAAATGCGTGATGAAACCATCTGTATGCTACCCCATTCAATCATGTAACTTAAAAATGTAAGAATATACTCGTAGATGTATGAAAAAAAAAGTTGAATGTTTCAATAAATACTCTTTTGTAACTTTTAAAACCGAATTATTTTTTCACTCGACCTACCTAATGCCAAGACTCTATCTCCTGTACGTAGTAACGCTAAAATCGTAAAGTGCTTCCTTTTGATAATTATCTTTTTCTAAACTTACCATACCTTTGAAAGCATATGTATATCGTAAAAGGCGCTTCCGTCCTTTCTATCGTAATTTCCAGATAAGACCTTTCGACTCCTCTTTTACCCGTTCCCCACTTTGCTGCTAAATTTTTCCCAAAATACCTGTTTTTCAACCAATCCGCTCCTGGGGCAGCCGTGGGGGAAACCAATAAGCACACTCTAATTCCTTCCGGAGCCATCCCCTTTACTTCCCAATAAAAACGCTCCTGATATCGTCAGGTCTTCCCCGCCCCTCCCGCCGGTCCTGATATCGTCAGGTCCTCCACGCCCCGCTCCAAATTTCGTCAGACCCTCCCCTCCACTTGGCCCTTTTACTGCTAGCGCGTCACCCTACCCCCGCCACTTCATTGATAAGACTGGCGCCAGTGACGTCATTTGTTTTGACGCCCCATGGCTAACCATATACTACTTATACCGGAAGAACATACACATTTCTTCTCGCCACTAACCTCGCGCGCGTGCACACACTACTTAACCCCGCCGCACGTCAAAACGCAAAACGTCATTAGCATTATCATCGGCGAAACTCACGCCACGATCTCAACTCTTTCGAACACGTCAACCAGCCACAGCCAATCGGCAAGGCGGAAAAGCGGCAACAAAGCCCGCGATACATTTCGACAACGACAGCACACTTCGTGCGTTACATATCCTTTTTATTATAGCATAATTATGTTTATTGATATTATAAAATGATATTTGTTTCTCAGAGAAATTTATTTCTTAAGTATTAAATTGATTAGTGATTAATTATTTTTTTTAAGTACTAAAAGCATTGTTGTTAGTGTTTTTAATACTTAAAATAAAAAATTAAATAACCAATTTAATACTTGGAGTAATAATTTTTTTCTAAGGGGAGTATAGTATTATGATAATAAATTTTACTAAAAATTTATTAAAAGTATACATAAAACTGTTAAATCTGTTATTTATTAGTTTCTTAACAGATTTATTACTTAACTAAATTATTACAAAATTCAATAATATGGTGACAAATCAAAATTTACAATTTTATATCAACAAGCCTGGTTAAATATTTAAATTAGATATCCAATTAATAAATACAATTTTATTAATATTAAATGTATTTTTGTTTAGGCAAGTATTATAACTAATAGCATTAATCTATCTGTGAACAATTTTAACTAATAATTCTATTTATTTTCAAAAATAAATAGAATTGTTCAAAATTAAATTAAAAGTAGAAGTTAAATAAAGATGACTGCCCAAAAACTGATATTTAGATTAAAGTAGAAACGCAAAATAAGAATTTTTATTCCAAAAATATTTTATTAAATATATTATGCTGAATGCACATGTGTATTACATTATTATACATGTTTACGCATGTAAGTTTTACATATACTAGCTCATCACAAGCGCGCCATTTATTTAATTTCATGTTTACATATAATAATAACTAAATATAAATAATAAGATAATTATTTCAAAAATTATATACTTATGATTAAGAATATTAGAGTTTATGATAACAAATGACAGATAATATTTTGATGACTGATTACAAATAAGTAAATTATAAATAGATATAAAAATAGAATATGATTTGATTTATTATTACTCTATGAAATTAGCAAATACTGTATTTTAAATGTTTTTTAAATATTTATTTTTTATTATAACGTTTCTTTAATAATAATAAATAAATATTTAAAAAACACATTTAAAAAATATTGATTCTTGATAGGGTAAATGACTGGATAAACAGTAGCCTTGAAATTCTAGTATTGTACTTTATCAAATTCTCAAAAATCAAAAATTAATTGTTATTGCTTGTATAAACAATCCATTGCTCTGCATTGTTGGAGAGTTTAGTTTATCATCAATGCTACTACACGAAAATCGAGTGAGCAGGCGATGCTCACTCTTATCAACTTACATCAAGGTATTTTCTGATTAGTCATTTCAACAGTCCCACTGTCAAGTGGGCCCTACTTTTTTCGTATTCGGAAACCATGATATTAGTTTCACCCTCGTTAGCATTTGTGCATATCGCTGCAACGATTATATCATAATCGATTTGCCAATCTAATTATTATTATCTTATGTCTTACATTTATTTTATCCTATTTTTACTGGTTATGTGACTCTCGTACAGTACAGTTTATATAAGTGTAACAACCTGTGTTTTGTCCGAGCGCGGACGAGCTCAGGGAAGCCAGGGCTCGAAGGAAGGTTGCCGGGTTTAATCAATTCCGAGATCGGACGTGCGTGTAATGTGTAATGACTTTATTTACGATCTACTAATGACAATATGTGCCCGCAGTTCGCGGATACACGCGGTGCATCCGCGACGGTACGGTGACGCGGGTTTATAATAAGAAGACGCGGTATTACAATAAAAAGGCGCGGTATTTACAGTACGAAGACGCGGTATTTACAGCAAGAAGACGCGGTATTTACAGACCGGGGATCTATGTACATACGTCCGGTCGCTCGCACTCGGGTCGCGGTCGGTGCGAGAGAGCGCACGATAGCGCGGTCTCGCTCGCGCTTGGTGTCGGTATCGTCGCGAGGATCCTACGATGTTTATGTCGTCGCCGGCCTTGTCGGTCCGCGGTGCGCGCGGGCCGGGACGCCCCACGCTAGAAGCCGCGTCGGTGTTCCGCGAATTCGCGACAGGTGCGCGGCGGGATTCCCTTAGTAGGGAATCCCCGACGTGAGTCGGTGTCGGCTGCCTCGAGAGCTCTCGATGGAGGCAGAGATATCTCTACCCCCTTGGTGGCAGTCGTTACCGTGGATGTTTGGACGGAGATGGGTTGAGGGAATCGTTGAGATCTCTCAACGGTGGCAGAGCTCGCTCTACCACTCGGATTCCCTCGGTGCTGGGAAAGCGGGATCGGAAATCGCCGAGATCTCTCGGCGGTGACAGAGCTCGCTCTACCACGCGGATTTCCTGGGTCTGGCTCGGAGGCTGGACCGGAGAGGAGTCGATCTCTCTGCGGGATCGTCCGCCTTTTATACCCCGATCTCGGAGAGTCGGGGATGTTCGAGTGGAGTTCGGTTCTTCTCAGAATACAGCATCCCCGCTGCTCCGAGATCGGTCCGGTATCGCGCTCTCGCTTGAGCGTACGCCTCTCTGTCGCTCCAACGCCAGGAGCATGCGAATCCGTGCGCGTGCGCGCGGACTTCGGGCGTTTAACGGCGCGCTCGTCGGGCCGTTCGCGTGCGTGTGTTCGAGGCGATTATCGGCGCGTAGCGCCTGTTCGTCTGTCCGGCGGGTGTTCGGCCGGACAGGGGGGGCGGTTCGTGGCCCCAGGGGAACGATGCGGAGGCGCATCGTTACATAAGTATCAAAACTAAAAAGAAAAAAAGATGTCGTTACACGCCGATATTACAGATTTCTTAACCTAAATAGTCATCAATTTAACAATTTCGATTTACAGGCAGACACTTTTCTGCTTTTTTTTTTCGTTTCGTAAAATCACATTAAGTCTCAATTTATCAATATCGGAAGTGAGGTTTTTAAAGTGAATAATTATTGTAATTTTATATATATATATATAATATAAAAAAATGAATCGCACATGTATAGTTTATATAATGCAAGAATATTATGTAAGTACATACAGTAATGTTTTAGTATTTAATATTATTTTGTTATATGTATAATAACAAATGTTTACATTGAAATAACGTCTTATATAGAGAAATTACATGAAGTCGATAAAGACAATGGGATATTATACTAAAATGTTTATATACAATTCAATAATAAAATGCAAGGTGCTACTTATTCTGAAGAAAGAACAACTGCAATAATGTTATGTAAGTATAACACGTTATTTTGTTTATTTTGTTATATAAGAACAAATGTTTACATTGAATTAATATCTTATATAGTTAAATTACATAATAATGTAATACAAAAGGAATATTTAAATTATAATAATTTCAATATAAAATATAAACATAGACAATATAAGAAATTTAAAAAAAAACTATATAATTTTTATTGTTTATTATAAAAGCTAAATTTTTCATCTTAAAACTTACATTGATTTTACATAAATTACATTGTATACATAAAATTATTTATTTTGATTTCTTTTTTCTTTAATTAAAATGTTTAGGTTGCAATTGGAAGATTTTACTATAATTATATAAAAATAATAATATAAGAAAAGAAATTAAATAGAAATTAAAGATAATATATTACATGATGATCAATTATTGTAGTATGATTTTATAAAACCTTAATTATTGTAATATGTTAAATAATATTAAAATAAATTAATAAACTATTTTTTATTTTTATTTTATTTGGTAAGGAACTTTTGGAAATTTTTGATATGTTGTTTAATAATTATTATTCAATTTTTATAATATTTTAAATATAGTAATTATAAACTTCTACATGTATGAATAGTAATGTTTTATAATATAATATAACATAACTATTAGCAAATAGTCTTGAATAATAATTATATTTGTTTTTAATAGTAATGAATAATAATATATCAATTTTATACATTTTATTTCAATAGTTCCTTTCTATATGAAACTAAATGTGAGAAATACATACTACATAAAGAAAAAGTTGTCATATTATATTGTTACAATATTTATTAGGTGGTTATTATACAAATTATTTAAGAAATCATTTAAATTTAAACAATTAATATAATATAGAACAAATGGTGAAAAATTCACGACTTTGCAAAATTTATATAAAAAACTTTCAAACTTGTCAGTATAGTAGAATAAGTTTTCTTGTTATTTTTAACTATTTTTATTTTTCTTGTTTTTATAACTTATGTTTTTGTATTTATTTTATTATATAAACATATGTTTATATTAAATTAACATTTTGTATAGAGAAATTACATCTATATTGATTATTTTTGTATTATACTTACATTTTATATTATATTTATTCATACGAATCTTTTTCACGTGGATTGCAATTTGAAAATTTTTGAATAATTACATAGAAATAATATACAATATATAATTATAATATATTATTACCATATTATTTTTTAAATAATATGCTTATAATATAACTATAACTATTAACAACATAACTATAACTATTAACAAATAGTTTTGAATAGTAATTACATTTATTTTAAATAGTAATTGAATAATAAAGTATTCATGTTTCCAATAGTATTTAATAATACTGTATCATAATTTTATATATGATATTTCAATAATTCCTTTCTATATAAATCTAAATATAAAAAATACGTATATGAAGAAAAAGTTGCTATATTGTATTGTTACAATATTTATTATTATATATCTAATTAATACAGAAATTATTTAAGTAACTATTTAAACTATTAATACAAAATAAATGGAAAATAAATGCACGAAATTGTAAAATTTATATCACACTTTCAAGCATGTAGAATAATAAATCTTCTTATAATAACATTTACTTAATCTTGTTATTTTTATTCAATTTTTTTTCTTATTTTGTTCCTGTAAAAAGTAATATTATTGTTATTATTATTTTGCAGATCACATGAATAAATATAGGCACTAAGATTTAGCTGCGACCGAAAAAGGCTTTCTTACTATCATTGTGTTGTTACACTATCAGTCTAATAACATATTTGTAATTTTGCAGATTGTTTTAATTTTTTCAAAATGTGAATATTAATTAAAGAAAGAAGTGGAAAATTTGACTTTAGATGGCTACCAGAAAGGTAATTTGAAAGATAACTTGTCATCCGCATATATTCCAGGAGGGGAATCAAAATTGATTAAATAAGTTTAAAAGCTTTCGATAAGAAGAAGAAGAGAAAGAAGAAGAAAAGAAAAAGAAGAAGGAGGCATTATGATTACGATCAACAATATGATTACTCATATTATTTCTGTTATTAAATAATGTATTTTAACAATTGTTTATAGAGTTATTCATTTAGTAGACCACTATTAATACATAATAATTGATAATTGTTATAAGGCATTTTTATTTTTAAGCTTTTCTAATTTTTTTGAAATATATTTTTAACCATTAATTACACATATTTCTTTATTATTTTTGAACTTGAGTGTATTATCATACGAATGTACCTATACATACATTTGAATGCTTTTTTGTTATTTAATTTTTTATTCGACTGTATATTTCGAATTATACAATAACATGGAATCAAAATAATACTGAAATAGTATTATCAAATTGTCAATAAATTGAAAATTAAGGATTAATTAGAGTATATCGTAATTATTAATTTGCAAGTTTAAACAATTTATTTTCTTCTAACAATGTAGAACATTTCATTTCCATTTAGAGTCTTCTTTAAATACATAATTACGTTACAAAGTATTTCTATATGTGGAGGCAAAACATTCTACATTGTTAGAAAGAAATAAATTGTTTAAACTTGCGCATTAATAACCGTAATATACTCTTAATAGTCCTTTCTTTACTGAATATAATAGAATTTTGTTAATATGATTTTTTAAACTAAATTTTTATTAAAAATTTTTTTTGATAAATCCATTAACATTTTAGATATCACATTATTTAGAAACATTACAGACATCATTTTATATTTGTTGTTTAATGTTAAACACGGACAAAATAATATTGCTAATAAAATTTCTATTGGTATTTTTAATTTTTGAACGTAAAAAATTCTAAATAATGGAAAATTAAAATATATAGAATTTTGTAACAAGATAATGTATTTCCTTTAAAGTAAATTAATTTTTAAAAATTATTATTATGGATATATTACGACCACTTTTTTTCTTCCACCGATTATACAGTACATTAGATTTTTATAAACCATATGTCCTAAATAATAAATATTTCATTATTTTGAGTTTAGAATCTGTTAAACAACATTTTGATGAATATAACTGTTTATGTTTTAATGGAAAATATTAGATATAAACAAAGTTATTTAATAAAATGAAATTGGATATCATATTATCCTCTTCTTTAATAATTTTTGCATATATTATCTATTGTAGTACATTGTCATTCTCTAATGATCTTTTTTTTGAAGGGGACGGTTAACCTTTATAATTTTTTAAAATGATAAACGTCCATATAAAGATTTTTTTATGATTTGTAAAAATATGGTGGATCAATTGTAAAATATATATTTATAAAACTAAAACGGTACTATAAATTTTAATTATTAAAAGTTTTTTATTTTGATCAAGTATTACATTGTATGAAAACATGAGATTTAATAAAGTTTCGTAATCAATAAATTAATTAAAAATATTAGGAAAAAGAAAATGTTTGAATGCAAATATTATAATTAATTATATAAAAAATAAAAAGTTGAAAAATTAAAAAGTTTATTATGTTACGTCCAGAGTTGCAGTAGGATAGGTAAGACATGGAGGGAGAAAGGAGGGACGTAACAACTTGAGAATGTGCCCACGAGGCAGGCCGCGTCGACAACCCAGAATATATGGGTCAATGGGTCCACAGCGGGGGGCCCAATGACAAACATTCAGGGTGTTCCGCGTCCCTCGGTCCTGTTTTGAGGCAGCAAATTTAATTGCTTTACCTCGGGATCGGACCTAGTGCGTGGCTTAATAGAGCAAGGGATGATGAGTGAGGTGGAGAAATTAATCAAATTCCTTATAATCAGTCATTGATTTATTGAAAAAAAATATGAAAGATAAATATGTATAAAAAAAAGGGATTAATTCTATGTAAAAGTAATTTATTACAGATTAGACCTGGTAAGAAGCACAATTTAGTAATACAAACGAAAAAAAATCCGCAGACTCGCGATACAAGCTCGAGGTTAACAATTAAATTATGCACATTTATATATACATATATACATATATATATATATATATCTATATATATATATTTTTATATATATATATATATATTAACATTTATAATATTTTATATTAGTGTAACGAACAGAGTATTCGCAAGTGTGTATGTGTGCCTATATTGGGACTTCATTTAATACGACGGTATTGGGGCGGAAGTGATTTAAAAATATTAGTTTGGGAATTAGATAATATTTTGGATATATATATGGGGGAGATACACGGGGACTGGTGCATCGGGGGGAGACAGAGAAAGGAAGACACGGACCGCTTCGAGGTCAAATACTTCGGGGCCGGTAGAGAACGCACCAGGAGGGAGTGGGACCGAAGAGATCGGAAACATTGAGAGAATTAACTCTAGCGACTGAAGAGGACCAGGGGCAAAATAACAACGTGGGGGAAGTGGAGGTAGCTCCTCTACGATCTCTATACTGAGCGCGGGGCTAGGAGAACGATCCTGGTCCTCGAGATCATGCGATCCGAGGATCGGAGGGGTGGAGCAAGGTTGCTCCTTCTCCTCGTGGGGCCCTACGTTTGGGAAATCCGCAGGAGGTTGATCTTCCTCCAAATTGAGAATCTCAGCGATCGGAGATCCCTGAGAAGAGAGCGAAATGGGAGAGTCCGGGAAGATTCTATAGGTTATTTGAGAATCGGGGGAGTCGGCGCGAAGAAAATTATCTACGGGGGAGTCAGCGCGAAGATTTTCTACGGGGGAGTCGGAGCGCGGAGAATTATATAAGGGGGAGTCGGCGCGATAAAAGCTATCTACTGGGGAGTCGGCGCGGAAAAAATTATCTACGGGGGAGTGGGGGAAAAATGCGAATGGGGGAAGTCGCTCGGCTCCCTTGAGCCACGGGGTCCAATGTGACAGTGCAAGTTTTCTGTATTAACGTTCTGCAAAATTGTCACGGTGGGTATGAAAACTTTCGTTTTCAAAATATATAACTTCCATCAAAAAATTATGCCGAAATAAGCATGTATACTTTAGTTAAAGGCAGATATGTAATTGGAGCCTTGCAAAGTAAATTTTTACTTGTCATAACTTTTTGATATGTATAGATTTCTAGGAATTCTACAGTTAAAAAAAAATTCATAAGACGTTCGTCGGGATCTAGGTTCAATACCAACGTGCGCACAAAAACGTTTAATTGTTCTGTATCTGAAATATTTACGATAAATAATATCGATGTTTAGTGGGGTCCAATGTGACGCAGGTTGATGGGGTCCTCTGTGCCACGCTTACAGAACTACCTAACCTAGGTACGTGACAGCGCGAGTTTCCGTAGTGTGTTTCGATCGTGGAATAGTAAATGTTAGTGCCTAAATTTTCCTATAAAATGAAATAATTTCCATCGATAATCATATCCACACTTTCATTTTCTCTTTTTTTCACCCTTTAGTTACAGATCACATGTAATCGAGTCGCTGATCTCTGCTAGGTTACGATAAAGAGTAAGGTTATAGGACTTTGTTTTCAGTTTTCAATTTCTTAGGTCATCTGATGAAACAAATATGACACGATTATTGATAAATTGATTCTCTAGCACAGTCTTGGTTTGTCCTTTTTGTAGAGAGAGGAGTTAATATATTACGTTGAAAAACATGCCGCGACAGAGAAAGAAGAAAACGGACCGGCAGACTGTTGACGCCGCTACGATGGAGCTGGGGATTCGCAAAGTTGTCGATGATGAGTGGAGTATTCGAGCTACAGCAGAGAGCTTGGGCATAAACCGAACAACTTTACAACGCTATGTCAAAAAGTATAAGGAGACTGCACCGGAGGAGCGTAGATGTATGAGACTCACACCGAACTACGCAACAAAAGTGGTCTTCTCACCTATTATTGAAGAAAATCTGAAAGAATACCTAATAACTGCATCCCAAATGCATCATGGATTAACTCGCAAGCAAGTTATGCAATTAGCATACCAGCTAGCTGTTGCGAACAAGCTTGATTGCCCACAGAATTGGCAAGAAAAACAGTCTGCCGGTGTCGACTGGTATTATGGCTTTATGAAAAGGCATTCTGAGCTTTCGCTAAGAAAACCTGAAGGAACTAGCTTAGCTCGGTCCACTAGTTTCAATCGTACTTCAGTTACCGATTTTTTCGATAATTTAGAGTCCGCGTATAAACAGCTCGGAGCTGACTTATCGCCCGCTGTAATCTATAACTTAGACGAAACTGCTCTGTCGACGGTTCACAATCCACCCAATGTTATCGCTCCAAAAGGACAAAAACAAGTAGGCCAAGTGACATCGGGTGAGCGGGGAACTTTGGTTACGGCGTGCGGTATTATTGCGGCTAACGGAAACTCGATTCCTCCTTACATGGTATTTCCGCGCGTAGGTTTCAAACAGCACATGTTGAAAGGGGCTCCGCCGGGCTCTAGCGGGGGAGCATCCAAAAGCGGTTGGATGAATGGCCAATTGTTTGTTGAAGTTTTGGAGCATTTTCAAAAATACGCGCGTGCGTCTATAGAGAAAAAGGTTCTACTCATTCTTGATAACCACGAATCACACGTCACCATAACGAGCTTAGATTTCTGTAAACAAAATGGAATCATCCTTCTGACTCTGCCTCCGCATACCTCTAACAAACTACAACCACTTGACCGTACCGTTTATAAGTCCTTGAAAAGTGCTTTTAACGCGGCTTGTAACGAGTGGATGATCAGTAATCCGGGCAAAACAATTTCTATTTATGAAGTGGCGGAACTTTTTGGAATCGCTTATCCTTCGGCTTTCACACCTGATAATATTAAGAAAGGATTTGAATCGACCGGTATTTGGAAATTGAATCGAAATGTATTCAAAGACTCCGACTTCCTGTGCTCTTCTGTCACGAATAGGCCCGATCCTGCGGTTACTGATACTGCGTCGGAAAATACCGGTCTTCTTTCGAACAGGAATATTGATCCTAATCTCGATGTTATCGAATTGCCTAATAATAAAGCTCAACTTATAAACTCCAACGACGTTATTGTATTAAATACTTCGATGGAGCCGATCGACCTTAATTTACCAACCATGACGCTTGGTGTTAGTGACGTCTTGGTATTAAACCCGGAAGTTCCTATGCCTTGCGAAGTTAGACCAGGCGCAATTGATAGCGTAAAAGCTGGTAACAAAGAGAACCTCGTTTTATCTCAGGATGTACGGCCGTTTCCAAAAGCTGCACCACGAAAGGGTGTTAACAGAAAGAGAGTCCGTAGTGCAATATTAACAGACAGCCCTGTTAAGAACTCTTTATGTGAAGAGATGAATGCCAGACTCATAAAAAAAGAATTAATCGAGGAGAATAAGCGTAAAAGGAGTGCGGCGCTCGTTGCGAAATCTAAGACTGAGCCTAAGACTGCATCGAAAAAAAAGACGACCCGAAAAACTGCTGCTAAGCAATAAAACTAAATGCAATACGTCTTGAAATGCAATACGTCTTAGATTATAAGTCTAGTCGCATAAACCAAATGTTATATTATAATATAATAATATATTGCCGATTACTATGTTGGATTTTATAAAAATCTGTAATAAACAGGATTTAAACAGATTTCTTCTACGTGTCACAGAGTACCCTACCTTTCACATTACATGTCACAGGGTACCCTACCTTTCACATTGCATGTCACAGTGTACCCTACGCTGTGACTCAATCGACCCCACGCGTGGGGTCCACTGTGACAAACGCAGCATTTCGAAATATCAATATTTTTGCAAAATATTTCTGAAAATTTACTTCTTAAGTCATTTACAAACAAAGTTTATTATATTAAGCATCGAATAGTCCCATTTATATTCTAATGAAGTTATTAAAAACCATTTTTAATGTCATTTGAAAAAACGTGGTTCAAGGGTGCCCACTCTCCCCTATACTATTATTATACTATTTATACTATTTTTCATCTAT
The DNA here is from genome assembly GCF_016802725.1 of Solenopsis invicta. NCBI lineage: Eukaryota > Metazoa > Arthropoda > Insecta > Hymenoptera > Formicidae > Solenopsis > Solenopsis invicta. The sequence continues at coordinate 1,472,807 of NC_052675.1, read as the reverse complement.
GATTCCCTTTGTCCCTTCGAGGGCCGTGTACACCACTTTATTCATTAATACACCCACGTGCAATATTTACTTTTACGACTTTTTTATATTCCTCGGTAATTGTTATCCGAGAAAGCGGCAGGTTTGACAATTGAACTCTCAGAAGCATTAAATGTAAAAAAAAATTCTTTGATTTGTTGCTATGCGGGTGTCGGGCATCAGAACTCAAAGGGATGCACACGTGCGTCTTCCAGCTCCTTGATTTTACTATCTTGGGTGTTTCCGGTATCGAGCAACGGTATCACCTCAGATCTCTTCAATTGATGAATTTATAACTACTTAATTCGTGACATCCGGTTATTGCCGTGAGAGTCACCGAATTCTTGGGATCGGGGTGAGATCACCATCGCTCGCCCGTTAATTAGAATATCCGCTGATTGCGAAGGAAAGAATCGTTACTCCGCAGGACGTAACAATTAAAGTTAGTAAAAAGTTAAAAAATATATAATAAAAATTAAAATAATCTTTAATATATATACATAATCTTATTATATTTGTTTTAAAACACCAAATTCGTGCGTGTACGGAGTGGAAACATGAAAATGACATCCCTACAATGAATTGTAAGTAGACGCATTTTAGTTTATTAAATATATTAATAGATCAAAAACAATCTAACAAATCTATGTTTTTTTAGGAAAAAAAAACAACTCGCTTTTATCAAATATAGACTGTATGTATTATTTTAAATTAGTATTTATATTTCTTTTTGAGGACATACAATGATCCGAAACACTGAAGTTGTGTGTGTACAGAGTAGAAACGTGAAAATAGCATTATTATAATGGATTGTAAGTAAACGCATTTCAGAATACGCATTTTATTCAATGTATAAATAGATCCAAATCAAATTTTTAATAAATTTTTGTTTTTTTTTAGGGAAAACAACCTGTACGTTCTCATCAAACAGACTACATGTATTACTTTAAATTAATATTTATATTTCTTTTTTAATATAATTTTAAATAATCTTTTTTATATAGTTTTAGTTAACATATTAAATAATTATTTAATTCCGAAATATCGTAAATGTAATAAATAATATTTATTATTAAAAAAATTTATAAATATTTTACCTGATTGTAATACCCCAATTCTTTCAATTTTGCTTTCTTCAACCAGATCCAAATTACAATATTCTTTTTCGTTAAAATCCGTTATATGTATTTCTAATTTATTATTACCGTCAGTTAAGGAACTATAGCTAATTATTTAAAATTTCTAATGGTATTTCTAAAGTTTTGAATGTAAGAAAATTCTAAATTAAAATTTTAAACAATAAAAAATTAATTAATTAATTAATTTTGTACCAAAATAATGTATTTTTTGAAAATAAAAAATTAACTTTAAAAAATTATTTTTTATGGACAATCATGTTAGAACCACTTTTTTTCTTCCATTGATTTTACAATATATTAGATTTTTATAAAACACATATGCGAAGTAATAAATTTTTTATTATTTTGAGTCTAAAATCTGTCAAACAACACTTTGACGAATATATTTGTAAAAAAAATATCAATTTAAAAATATTAGTTATAAATAAAATTATATTCAATAAAATGGAAATAGGTGCTATATTATCTTCTTCACTTTGATGAATATATTCATAAAAAAATTTAAATTTGGAAATATTAGTTTTAAATAAAGTTATTCAATAAAATAGAAATGGATGCCATATTACCTTCTTCTCATCTAATTATTTCTACATATATTACCTGTTGTGATACATTTACATTTTCTAATGATCTTTTTCTGGAAAAAGAATAGTTAACACTTATAATTTTTGCTAATGGTAAACGTTCATTCAAAGATTTAATATCTTCGATATTTTGTACCAAAAAATATGGTGGATCAACTGTAAAGTAAATATTTATAAAATTAAAATATTAATTTTATTTAATGACATTTTTTTTTATCAAAAAATTTGATATATTCAATCAAATTTTGTAATCAATAAATCAATTAAAAATATTAAAAAAAAATGTTCGAATAAAAATGTTTTAATTACATAAATTTAAAAAATTCAATAAATTAATTATAAATTTTTTTTATAGAATATAATATTAAATTAAAATAAATTTATATTTATTATGATAAAACAAAATTTTAAATGATTATTCAATTTTCAAATATTATGATAAATGTGATAAATAAAGTTTGTTATTAAAAAATTATTTTACCATGTTGTAATACTCCAACTATTTCAATTTTACATCCTTTAACTAAATCTAAATCTAAATATTCTTTTTCATTAAAATTCATAATATGTATTTCTAATTTAACATTGCCATCAGTTAGAGAACCACACCCAACCATTTTATTCAATCTATTATTATGGATGGCTGCAAAATTGGTTTTTATATACCCTTCAATCGCTAAAAAATATATATTAATTAGTAGGATAAAGATTATATGTGTAATATGTACAGAAAGGATGGTGTTGTGAAATTTATCTAAGATATCAAATTAAAAATTCTTTATTTATAACTATACAGGGTGTCAGAAAAAAAGGGTCACATATTTTGATAGCAAGTAGTATTGATCAAAACAAAAAGAAAAGGTCTAATTAACATGGGTCCTAAAACTAATATCTTCAAAGATACAAGCTATTTTGTTATTCGAGTTTTTTGTCATTTTCTTATTAGTCGTGTCATCTTTAGAATGTCTCCTGATATTTACATTTGCAACAGATACTACAAGTCAAACGACATTGCGTAGGCCTTGACGAATGTGAGCAGCCCTAGTAAACAAAAGAGTGTTTACTACTGTTGCTATACGAGAGTTCGTCAGTACGAGATTAATCGTCTCAGTCAGCATTAAAATTTTTTGTTTTTTGTAAAAAAAGGAGTTTTTATTTTGTTATCATATGTACATACATTTAGTTTCTTTATCTCAGTTTTTTTTATAGAAGATTAATGATTACATTTTATATTAAAATAAAAAATATTTTTTTTATCTTTTTTTGTTTATTTTTTATTTTTTAAGGCACCTAGAAAAAAGATATCCCCATTGTACCCCACTCTTCCCTACTCCTTTGTTCATTACATTCTAAAGATGACCCGACTAATAAGAAAATGACAAAAAGCTCGAATAACAAAATAGCTTGTATCTTTGAAGATATTAGTTTTAGGACCCATGTTAATTAGACCTTTTCTTTTTTTTTGATCAATACTACTGTTACGTCCTGTGGAGTAACAATTCTTTTCTTTCGAAATCGATGCAGCCAAGCAACCGAAAATTTCGAAAAGATGATCTACCTTAACCGCGCAGATACACTAAAGTCGAGTCAATACGGCTGGTCCATCCTTGACACGTGCCGATTTTGGCGGATGATTGACCCCATCGACATGAAACACTTGTCGTACAATTAAAAAGTAGCGCGCGGACGACAATAGGAAGCAGTACACCTGCGGATTAAAATCCCATAGAAATCATAGGCAGAATCAGGTATAAAAGGAAGGAGCTCCGGAGCCCGCGGGCACTTACTTACTTTCTTACAATCATTTACAGTCACTTACGGGCACATACCGCACCTTTTTTTCATTCTGATCAATCGCTCATTTTTCGCTTCGCGATTCACTCTAGTTCGATCCGGCGCACATTCCGTGACATTATATGTCCGAGTTTGTGACGTTCGGATTCGTATTCACCGTACTTAAATTCGACGCGGCATTGTGAGATCCGAACACTCTGAGTGCCAACCGTCGACCAACCGTCCGCCGTTGTAAGCTGAATCCGCTCTGCCAACCACTAAATCGTTCGCACCTTCAAACTTCACCCAACAGTAAGTCTCAGCCGTCCATTATTTTTATTTTTTTATTTTTACTCTTCATAAGACTACCTTCTCTCTCTCATAAGATATTTGTTTTGTTGATTTATATTTTTCAAAACATTCATATATTCAGTATTATTGCACTACCCTTCCTTTTCTCCCTCTATTACTCTCAGTCTCTTTATTTCCCGCAGGATACAGTCGAGCTCTTTCGATTGGGTCCGCGACTCTTTTATTTCCCGTAGGATACAATCGAGCTCTTTCGATTGGGTCCACGACTCTCTTTATTTCCCGCAGGATACAGTCGAGCTCTTTCGATTGGGTCCGCGACTCTTTTTATTTCCCGTAGGATACAATCGAGCTCTTTCGATTGGGTCCACGACTCTCTTTATTTCCCGCAGGATACAGTCGAGCTCTTTCGATTGGGTCCGCGACTCTTTTATTTCCCGTAGGATACAATCGAGCTCTTTCGATTGGGTCCACGACTCTCTTTATTTCCCGCAGGATACAGTCGAGCTCTTTCGATTGGGTCCGCGACTCTTTTATTTCCCGTAGGATACAATCGAGCTCTTTCGATTGGGTCCACGACTCTCTTTATTTCCCGCAGGATACAGTCGAGCTCTTTCGATTGGGTCCGCGACTCTTTTTATTTCCCGTAGGATACAATCGAGCTCTTTCGATTGGGTCCACGACTCTCTTTATTTCCCGCAGGATACAGTCGAGCTCTTTCGATTGGGTCCGCGACTCTTTTATTTCCCGTAGGATACAATCGAGCTCTTTCGATTGGGTCCACGACTCTCTTTATTTCCCGCAGGATACAGTCGAGCTCTTTCGATTGGGTCCGCGACTCTTTTATTTCCCGTAGGATACAATCGAGCTCTTTCGATTGGGTCCACGACTCTCTTTATTTCCCGCAGGATACAGTCGAGCTCTTTCGATTGGGTCCGCGACTCTTTTATTTCCCGTAGGATACAATCGAGCTCTTTCGATTGGGTCCACGACTCTCTTTATTTCCCGCAGGATACAGTCGAGCTCTTTCGATTGGGTCCGCGACTCTTTTATTTCCCGTAGGATACAATCGAGCTCTTTCGATTGGGTCCACGACTCTCTTTATTTCCCGCAGGATACAGTCGAGCTCTTTCGATTGGGTCCGCGACTCTTTTTATTTCCCGTAGGATACAATCGAGCTCTTTCGATTGGGTCCGCGACTCTCTTTATTTCCCGTAGGATACAATCGAGCTCTTTCGATTGGGTCCGCGACTCTTTTATTTCCCGTAGGATACAATCGAGCTCTTTCGATTGGGTCCACGACTCTCTTTATTTCCCGCAGGATACAGTCGAGCTCTTTCGATTGGGTCCGCGACTCTTTTATTTCCCGTAGGATACAATCGAGCTCTTTCGATTGGGTCCACGACTCTCTTTGTTTCCCGCAGGATACAGTCGAGCTCTTTCGATTGGGTCCGCGACTCTTTTTATTTCCCGTAGGATACAATCGAGCTCTTTCGATTGGGTCCACGACTCTCTTTATTCCCTGCTGGATACAATCGAACTCTCGTTCGATTGAATTCGCAGTTTTCTTTGCTTCCAGCGGAAACGAAGAATTCTGTTCCTTTTATTAATTCAAACCTTTTTTTTCTTTTGCTTTTCCTTTTTCTTCTTTCAAGAAGTTATAATATAAATTTTATTTCCCTTTATAAGAAAGAGAGAACGTAGCCTCAATTCTCAAATTCATTTTAGTGCGTAAGCGAGTCCCTGACCATAAAACTCGAAGAGCCATTAAGAACTGTCGGAATCGCCGAAATAAGAAGCTCCGGAGGCTTGGCGCATCGTTGTCGCTCTGCGGTAAATTACGCAAACAGCGAGCAAAAATTTCTGTTTTACCTAACGCTCTAATTAATTTGAGTACTTCCGACGAACCGACCGACTCATCTCCGCCAGTCTCAAATCCGTCCCCCGAATCACACTCTTTTTCCCCCTGTCGTTATCCTTCCCCCTCTTACTCTCCTGGATCTCATGTAGAACCAGATTTTAAACAACCACCAGGGTCACCGTCTTCTACCTTCGATCCTTTTGCAGAACCCTTAGCCTCTCCTCGGGATTCAACCTTTTCTCCTACAGATTTTCCTCCTACACCTTCCCCCGATCTTTTTTATCGTAATTCCGATTCACCTGTTCGAAGACCTCCGGAAGATCCATATTCCCCCGCGCTAGAGTTTCCCCAAGAAAACCCGCATTCCGATTCATTATTTACTTCCGAACAGGTAGAGAATATAGTAAATGAAAATATCGAAGCGAATCGAAGAGTACTCAATGAATTTGAAGAAATCTTCGACTCGCTCCAAAGCCTACCTGGATAACTAAAAATTCCTTGATCATAAAATACACCTACACATGCACACTTATAACCAACTAGAATTTAAGTTATAATTACAATTTTTTTTGTTATTAAGAACATAAGATTTTTCTTCTTTTTATTACACATGTTTTCTACTGACAAAAATATTATTTGTACATTAATAATTATTATTTTAGTCATCACCTATCATTGTAATTGGTTATTTCTTTTATTATGTTAAAATAAATTGTAATTCTTAGTCTCAATCATTTTTCTTTACTTCAACCACCTCTAATTCCCGCTCCGATAAAATTGCACTTAGTCCGATCCCGCGTAAAAGCGATTCGATTCGTTTACGCAAAATAAGGACTACACGAATGCAAGAGTCTGAATGAGAGTCATAGGTCGTCATCCTCGACACCTGACCTACATTCTGACTCACCTGACGCATTCGACTCGTCGCACTCGCCCGGAGACATGTGTGCGAGAGATTAGGCTTGTTCCGTCCTTCCTACCTCGCTCGAATTATTTCTCTAAGTCTCTACCTGCCAACCGACCCGATGTTAATTAGACCTTTTCTTTTTTTTTGATCAATACTACTTGCTATCAAAATATGAGACCCTTTTTTTCTGACACCCTGTATATATATTAAATATATAAAATTATGAAAAAAATATGAAAAATGAAAACATGAATGATATTTCACAACTCTCTCCTTTCTATAACAAATATAATTATTAATAAATTAATAAAATTTTACAAAAGACTTACTGACATAAGTTGAAGTATTTAATAATTCTGAAAATTTAACTCGTTGTGGTGAGTTCGACGTAACATTAGATATATTATATTTTCCCAAGGTACATAATATAGTATTAGGTTGAATTAATAATTCGTACGGAACGTTGCCATTATTAAAATGCGAAATTTTTGGTGTACGTGCTTGAGCACCATCTAAATGTATAATCTATAAATAAATATTTTAATTAATTACAGATATAAGAAATATTTCTTATCAATGTGATGTATTAACAATAATTAAATATTTAGTTGTTATTTTTTGTTATTATAATATGTATATTAAGTATAAAAGAAACATTCACGTGATTTGAGCGTATATGAGGTTCAATACGATTGATTTCCTCATTCCATACAACAATTTGGACTCGTCTACCCGATCCGTTATTTAAGTAAAATTTAAAAAATTTGTATTGCTGGTTTGAACCCACATAACGTGGAGCCTCGATCCCATCCACGTAACCAACGATTTCACTATATAAAAAAGTTTATTTTTAAATTATCAATTTTATAAACTTAATTATGTAATACTTGAAAATATAGTATACTATTTTTAATTTAATAATTTTAATTTATTAATTTTATAGTTAGTTTCTTCCCTTTTTAAACCGTGTTTGAATTCTACTTTTATTATTTAAGGTAATAGTTTTGGAACCAAAGGGTATAGCGGAATAAGAAGAGTGATTTTGGGCCCCGCGCATAATCAATCGTTATATAGGGCAAAATATCTACCTAGATAAAAGAAAATTTTGTGTCAAGTTTCATTTCAAAAAACTCACAACTTTGAGATATCGCAAAAATGTGATTTTTCATTAATATCTTTTTTCTTCGTTAAATCTAAATTAATCTATACAAAAAAAACGTAGTTATAAAAGATATCCATATACATAAACTCTAATTTTTTTGTCATTCTGTGCTAAAAATTCTGTTTTTAAAAAAATCTAAAATTTTTGAAATTGCATTATCTTTTGATATAAAATAATGACCATTTCTAAAAAAATTCAGTGGATGAGTGATATAACATATTATATTCAAGATTTTTTTCAGATTTTTGAATTTGATGAAACGTGTAAAAAATAAATAAAAACTGATTTTTTAAATTATTTTTTGGTCTTAAGTACATCTGATTGACATGTAATACGTTGTTTTTAAATACAATTACCTTCGATTACACATTTGCAAACAGTAATATAAAATTATAGAGTTTAACACAAAATGACAAAAAAATGAAAGTTTATTTATATGGATACTCTATATAATCATGAATTTTTTTGTAAATTATTTATTTAGATTTAACGGAGAAAAAAATATTAATGAAAAATCACATTTCTTGCGATATATCAAAATTGTGGGAGTCTTTAGAAATAAAACTTGGCACAAAATTTTCTTTTATGTACAGAGGTGCATTCTTTTAGGTACATAGGATATTTTGCTGTATATAATGCGATGATTGATTACACGCGGGGTCCAAAATCATTCGTCTTATTCCACTATACCCTTTCACATACATTCTTTTTGTAATACATATTACAAAAAAGCATTAATTTTATAAAATATAAAATAATATTATAAAATTACTATACTACCTGACAAATGACATTTTCTTTTATTTACGTTAAAAATTTTATTTTTAGCTTTCATAAAAAAATATTAATCTAAAAACAAAATAAGGTGCCAATATTTTATTATGATTTTCTTTAACTATATAATTATTACAAATGTTTATTGTAAAAATAAAATAATATTTACACTGTCGAATCAAATACTTCAATTTCATCAAGTTCGTCATTTTTCGTTAGTAATTTAATACCATTTAAGTTTTCAAATTCAGATAATGGATCAAGGGATTTATTTAAATTATGCGATTCATTTAAAACATTATCCGAATCAATAATTGAATCAAGATCATCGTCTGAATTTTCTTTAAATAAATAAAAAATAGGTTTAATATAATACAAATAACATACAATAATAATTATAATGTTTAATAATAGAAGAGAAGAGAACAATATGGCTTTCATTTTTATTTAAATGAATATCTTTGTTTATAAAATTAATATTTTCCAATAAAACTTAAACGATTACATTTGGTAAAGTGTTGTTTGACAGATTTTAAACTCAAAATAATGAAATATTTATTATTTAAGACTTGAAACACAATACCTTGTTACAAAATTATATATTTTGAATTTTCCATTGTTTAGAATTTTTTGATTTAAAACTTCTTTATATTACAAAACTTTAAAAATACTATAAAAATTTAATTAGATATATTATTTTATCTCTATTTAATATTAAACAATAAGCATAAAATAATGTTTCTGATATTTTTAAATACCATTTTTTAGAATAACAATTAATTTATTAAAAAAATATTTCAATATAAAAATTTTGCTTAAAAATTTACTTAAAAAAAATTTTATATTATTGTTTTGATTTCATATAACTCAAAATAAGTATAACCGAATAAAAAGGTAAATAACAAAAAATCATTTAAATGTTTGTATATTTATGTAATAATATCCAGTAAAAATAATAAGGAAATATGTGTTATTAAAATTAAAAGAATATTTTGAAAAAATGTAAAAGTACTCAAAAGTAAAAATACATTATAATAATTGTCATTTATTATGTATTAGCATATTAACATCACAAAAAAATGGCGGATTACAAAACAAATAACTCTATAAGTAATTGTTAAAATACGTCACCTAATAATACACATCATAGGGATAGCTATATTGTCGACAGTAGCAATACTACTCTTTGCAATAATAACCTAATATACAAATATTATATACGTTTGTGTCTATGTGTACGTGTGTGGTGCGTGTGCGCGTGCGTGTGCGTGTGCGCGTGCGTGTGCGTGTGCGCGTGCGTGCGTGCATGTCGCGTGCATGCGTCTGCGCGTACGTGCGTAAGTGCGTGCGTGCGTACGGAAGTGCGTGTGTGCGTGTGTGTACATACGTATATAACATATACAAGTATGTGAATTTATTTACAAATGTGTGTGTGTGTGTGTGTGTGTGTGTGTGTGTGTGTGTTTATACACATATATGTATACATAAGTAAAAATTTATAAATAATTATTTAGCTTAATTATTCTCATACATATACATGTTATAAATAATATTCCAAATTTACTTCTTAATAATTTTTTCAATCATTATTTTTAAAGTTATTTTTTATAATATATATAGAAGAAAAAAGGATAATATGGTACGTGTTTTTATTTTATTGAATAATTTTGTTTATAATCATTATTTTATATTGTTTACTATTAATAACAATAAACAAAATTATATCTATAATGTTTTTGAACATTACTATCGAATTGTCAATGAAATATTTTGATATAATAATTTCAATTAAAAATCACATTATGGAATCTCATATGAAATTTACTTTATATAATTTGAAGTGTACGTAACTATGAAAAGTTAAATGTAAAAAAAAAATACTTGAATATACATACATTAAATAATACTCTCAAGTTTAAAAACAAGTATAATTTTAATTATTAAAATTTATCTTTTATTAAAGGAAATAATGAAAATAACCATTATATTCATAATTACCATAATATCCATTTCTTCATAATTATATAACGTGATATAAATTATAGAAAATATTTACGTCATAAGAACTATTTTATATAGAATTATATTATTAAAAATAAAACGTAAATACCTGTATTTATATTCAATTTTTGTAATGATTCACAATTACTTTCTTTTATTAGTTTGCTCATTCTTGAAATTTCTGTATATCTTGATGTTTTTATTAAATCTATATTATACATTAAAAATCTATATTATTCATTAAAAAAATATAAAATTTAAATGAGAGAACAAAAAAAAGGGAAAATTATGTGGTACAAATCTGCACACGTGAAAAGAGAGGAAAAGAAAGAGTGTACGAAAATAAGAAATGTAAAAATTACAAATATTACTTATTACATTTCAAATTTGAATTAAATATTTCATATGACATTATAAACTTACTAATGTTATTAAATACCAATTATAATTTTTGTTCTGATCTATAAAATAAAAATGATTTTAAATGTATTAAAATGTATTAAAAATTAGAAATTAACAGAGAATTTGATTTTCACACATACCTAAAGTAATATTTTTAATTAAATTTGTTTTAAGTAATTTGATAAAATAGTTAAGGAAAACCCGAGATAAGAAACATAATGTAAATAAATTTACTCATGAACTACATTTTAATAAAAATAAAAATCGAGACAATAGGGAAATCACTTGTCAAAAGCAATATAATTTGTAATATTATTTTAAGAGCAATAAGAATAAAGGCGGATGATATGTGAAAATTACAAATATTTCTTATTTTACTCTAAATATAAATTAATGATTTTATTTGACATTATGGAGTAATTAATGCTATTAAGTATCAATTATAATTTCTGTTCTGATCTATGTGATAAAAAAGATTTTAAAACTATTGAAACGTATTAAAAATTAAAAATTAACAGAGTATATTGTTTTCACACATACCTAAAGTCATATTTTTAATTAAATCTGTTTTAAGCAATTGGTTAAAATAATTAAGGAAGACCCACAATAATAAACACAATGTAAATAAGTTTACGCACAAACTATATTTAAATAGAAATAAAAAGCAAAATAATAGGAAATTTACTAAGCGAAAGGGATATGTTTTTTGTAATATTACTTTAAGGATAATAAGAAAAAAGACGGACAATAAGAAAATTACAAATATTACTTATTTTTTTTCAAATATGAATTAAATATTTTATATGATTATAAACTTACTAATGCTATTATATATCAATTATAATTTTTGTTCTGATCTATAAAATAAAAATGATTTTAAATGTATCGATATGTACTAAAAATTAGAAATTAACAGTGTATATTGTTTTCAAATAGTTAAGGAAAACCCGAGATAATAAACATACTGTAAATTAATTTCATCATGAACTACATTTAAATCAAAATCAAAATCAAAACAATAGGGAAATTACTTAGCGAAAGCGATATATCTCTTAGAATATTAGTTTAAGAATAATACGAATAAAGGTGGGCAATATGTAAAAATTAGCTCGAGATATAAATCGCGATTATATACTTTGAAACACCGTACACCAAACTACATCACCAAATCAAGAAAAATTTCCAAAGGTCTCGTCCAATCGCCCGCACCACGCACCGTGAAAATTTGCAAAAAAAGACATCACCAACCACATGTACGATACGCGATAATGTAGCGAGAAATTAATTAGGCACATCATCGATCGCGTTTCTCAATCGGGATAACACAGAATCTTTAACCTTTCTTTTCTATACTACTTATACTTGATTTATCGAAATTATATCTTCACACTCAAAAAAAATGTTTTCGATACGTTTTGTTTATACACTGCAGAGATATATTTAAAATGCCTTAAGAAAAATGAAATTATCTACTTAATATAAATTACTCTTTTCGAACTTTTTCCTTTATTCTTCCTTTTCTTAGATTCTTTAATATTTCTTTCTGTCTTTTTCTTTTTCTTTTATTTTTCTCCTACTTTCTTTTTTCCCTTCTTTCAATTTAGACTTATTTTCTATTTTTATTAAATTTTAGTCGAAGTATCAACTTCAGTTATTTATTTCTAATTACATTGAGATAGTTACTTAGCAACAGTTCATTTAACTCTGAATTTGCAATCGAATGCTTTATATTAATTGATTAATCGATATCATTAACGAGAAAGTACAATTTATATATTAGGTGAATGAAAAAGATATAAAAAATGAACTTACTTGATACATCAAATTTATGTATAATGTAATTTTTAATTTTACACTCACACAACCGCACACATGCACACACATGTACGTGCGATGTGTATGTATGTGCATTCATATACGTATATAAGATTTTGAACGTCATAAAATATTTCAATTTTCATATTTGTGCATATACATCCTTAAATTTAATATATATTTATAATCTTTTTTAAAGGACATTGACAGTGTATTGTGTATACATATAATAGAGGCAGAAGAGAGTTTAGAAACATCATTTTATTTTTTTTTAGATATAACTAAAAAAAGGGAAAATTACGTGGTACAAATGTGCACACGTGAAGAAAGAGAAAAAAAGAGAGTATACGAAAGTTAAAAATGTAAAAATTACAATTATTACTTATTTATTTTATATTTTATAATAATTAATGCTTTTTTGTAATATGTAATACAAAAAAAATATGTGAGAAAGGATATAGTGGAATAAGAAAAAATGATTTTGGACCCCGCGTGTAATCAATTGTTATATACAGCAAAATATCCTGTTCACGCTACGCGTGTCTCTTCAGTTTTCCTTCGCGCCGTTTTTGCGTAAACCTTTAAACACCAGTTTAAAGGTTCTTTTCTAATAATGTACTAATATTACATGATATTTTGTGTCATAAAAATAAAAATTTTTCTAATATAAATGTGCACACGTGAAGAGAGGGAAAAAGAGAGAGTATACGAAAGTAAAAAATGTAAAAATTACAATTGTTACTTATTTCATTTAAAATATAAATTAAATATTTTGTATGACATTATAACCTTACTAATGCGATTAAATATTATTTATAATTTCTGTTCTGATCTATATAATTAAAAAGATTTTAAAAGAATTGAAATGTATTAAAAATTAGAAATTAACAGTGTATATTGTTTTCACAACAGACATATCTAAAGTTATATTTTTAAATTAAATCAGTTTTAAGCAATATGGTAAAATAATTAAGGAAAACCCGAGATAATAAATATAATGTAAATAAATTTATTCATGAACTAAATTTAAATAAAAGTAAAAATTGAGACAATAGGGAAATCACTTAGCAAAAGCGATATATCTTTTGTAATATTACTTTAAGAATAATAAGAATAAAGGCGGATGATATGTGAAAATTATAAATATTTCTTATTTTACTCTAAATATGAATTAATGATTTTATTTGACATTATGGAGTAATTAATGCTATTAAGTATCAATTATAATTTCTGTTCTGATCCATGTGATAAAAAAGACTTTAAATGGATTGAAATGTATTATTAAAAGTTAGAAATTAACAGAGTATATTGTTTTCACACATACCTAAAGTCATACTTTTAATTAAATCTGTTTTAAGCAATTTGTTAAAATAATTAAGGAAGACCAACGATAATAAACACAATATAAATAAATTTACGCACAAACTACATTTAAATAGAAATAAAAACCAAAATGATAGGAAATTTACTTAGCAAAAGCGATATGTCTTTTGTAATAGTAAAAATATTAAAAATATTTAAAAATAATAAGAAAAAAGACAGACAATATGAAAATTACAAATATTACTTATTTTATTTCAAATGTGTATGAATTAAATATTTTATATGGCATTATAAACTTACTAATACTATTAAATAAGTCATTACGTTCGTATTTAATTAATTTTTGTTACTTCAATACTAATTAAATTTACTTATTTATTGTACTTATTAAAGTTTTATTTGCACATAATGTAATTGATATTATTATTTGTACTATTTATTTATTCAAGCATTTTATTTTTATTTTAAATTGCATGTTTGTTACAACGTCAATTCACAGTTATCTATTTATTAAGTATTTTAAACAATTACATATTTTTACACGAAAAGTAGAATTTTGCAAAATTACTAAAATTTGGAATAATTTTTTTAGGATTAAAATAATTATGTAATTATTATATTTTGTTAATAAAATATTTATGCAAGATGCTGAAAATATCAAAACTTTTTACAACATTGTTATACTTAAGCATCATACATAATTACTTTTGTATTATATATAAGGGAAACTTTTATTTAAATGAACTTAAATGAACTTTAAATAAACTTTAAATGAACTTCTATTTGACAATGTTTACAATATTTACAAGTTGTTTAAAAATATTATAATACATTTGTAGGTAAAAATTGCACCACTCATTCATTACTAATTGTAGATATTTCTATTCGGAGACGATCGGGGAAAAATGTTTCTCTATTATACTGTTCTATTTCTGGGTCCCTTGGCTCCCAGCTCCCACTGCAAAGGTGGCGCTCTACGGAAAAAGGGCACTATTGTAGGGACGACAATTATTGTTGGCAATACTTTAATATTTGGGTGAACCTCCATTACTTTCCTTAATCCATTCTTTTGTTGTTTCATATCTAAATTTATAACACAAAATATTAAAATATTTTGTAATATTTATCCATTATTAAAAACACCCCCAAACCCATGTACATTCATATTTAAATAAATTAAAAGAAAAAATACGTAGACTATTAAAAAACTGCAAAAAATCAATAACCTTCAACAAAAGTATTTCTCATATCGCGTAATGTACGGTGAGTAACATCAATTATGCAACGTCTCGTCCGGATGGATAATTGTAGTAGCGTCCCGCTGCGTTATCTTCAACAGATTTTTAAAGAACAAACTTTTTGTTCTGAGGTGCGGCTCCTGTGCACCTCCGTGCGCTCTTGCGCCTCTTCATTGTTTTCTGTTGCGTGTCTTTGACAGGCAGAAGTTAAGAATTGCTTGCAGTTTTGGATCGTCGGAACCTGCAAGGATGGGAAAATCGAGTCGCAAGGAGAAAAAGAGGAGGAGAAATTCCTCTCGCGATCGTCTCACAGTCCTGGAGAATAAAGTAGAACGCGTGCTTGGCCTATTGTCTCAAAGAGAGGTTAAATCGCCCGGCCGCCCTCGATCTTCGACATCGATTCTAACCACTGAGATCCAGGATAATCTAGGGTCATGCAGCGACTCGGAATCTATAAGATCCGTCTCGGCCGGTGCCTCCCAGGCTTCCTCGGAAGGCCAAGTATTACCGGCGGACCAGATGTATTCAGGTGTGTACAAAACGCTAGATCTGTATTTGGAAAATACAGACGGCAGGTCGACACATCCACTTTCTCCCGATCTGTATTCGTGAAGTACAGGCAATGGGAAGATAGAACAAAAGTTCTGCTCACCCTATTTCTCCCGATCTGTATTCGAGAAGTACAGGCAATGGGAAGATAGAACAAAAGTTCTGCTCATCCTCTTTCTCCTGATCTGTTTTCGAGAAATACAGACAATCGGAAGATAGAACAAGTTCTACTTATCAGGTAGTATTTTCCTTCTCTCTTTCAGGAGCAAGTAACTTATCTGTCAGATCCTCATCCCCTACACCACACAAACGAGTTAGGTTAGAGGAAGGACCGTCCACTAACGTGGAAGAGGAAGCAGCAGAGCCTCTAACTAAAGAGTTATTTGGATCCGACCTCGTTCAAGAGGAGTTAGCGCCGTGGAATGAGCTAGTGACTCATCGTTGGCGCGATCTGGCGCGCAAGGGCCTCCCGGCAGAGCAGCGCGATCCTTTACTAAAGAAATATGCCCCTGGCGAAGCAGTGGCTTTTCTTAAAGCCCCCATGCTAAATCAAGAGTGCAAGGTGGCTCTTAAGAATAACTCGATAGTGAAGAGAGACAATTACAACAACATGAATCAAAATCAGGTGGGCGCGGCCTTATGTGCATTGGGCGAAGCGATCTCTGACTTCCTTAGACCAGATACGCAAAGATCCTTGTGTCCTGAGGCCCGGTTAGCAGTGGCTAAAGTCAACGAGGGAGCCCAAATCTTGACAGATTTACATTACAGGTTATCCCTCGCTAGGAGAGCTCAGATTGCACCCACTCTGAATCTAACAGCCAAGGCTACAATTGACTCCATTCCGGTGGACGATTTCCTGTTTGGTGCCTCTTTTGGAGAGGAAATTAAAAAGGTTGCCTCCATGGAAAAGTCTTCGAGGGACATTATTAAGGCACCGCTAACAGTCTCAAAACGAGTACAACAACCGCTAAAACAGCCAGCGCAGGTAGCCTCAGCGAGACCGGGAAACTCCCGGGCCCCTGTCAGGAGCTCGAGATCGGCTTGGAGGAGAACAGGGGTAACAAGCGATCGCCGCCGATCAACATACCGCTCCAGGTCCCATTCGAGGAGGCGTTAAACTGTGTGGAGGTAAATAGAGCGGGCAGGTTGTCAGCCTACCTTCCCCGGTGGAAGGAAATCACCTCAGACCAGTTAATTTTACAAGCCGTCGCAGGGTACAGACTCCCATTTGCACAACAGCCACTTCCCTCAGAGAGAAAACCTTCTGTTCATCTCTCTAAACTAGAAAAACAGATCTGCTCTCAAGAAGTTGCTAGTCTTCTTGATAAGGGGGCGATCGAGATGGTAGAGCCGTGCGAAGGTGATTACCTATCGCCATTCTTTGTCATTAGAAAATCCTCGGGAGGATGGAGATTTATTCTCAATCTAAAAAATCTCAACCGATACGTTATAGCTCCGCACTTTAAGTTAGAAAATTGGAAAACAGTTATTCGCCTTTTATCCCAGGGCGATTTCCTTGCCTCTATTGATCTAGAGGACGCCTATTTCCTCGTTCCTATTCACCAAGAAGATAGGAGATTTTTACGTTTCCAGTTCCAGGGACAACGCTATCAATTTAGAGTTCTACCCTTTGGCCTAGCCTCAGCGCCTTATATATTTACCAAAATATTAAAACCGGTGCTACATATTCTTAGAGAGAAAGGGTTTCTCTCCGTGGTTTATCTAGATGATTTCCTGCTCATCGCACCTTCTTACCACCAGTGTATCCAGAACGTCTCTACAACAATGGATCTCTTAACATCATTAGGCTTTATAATTAATAAGAAGAAGAGTGTTCTCACACCAGCGAAAATCTGCAGATTTCTAGGCCTTAATTTCGATACGGATCTATTCGCAATAGCAATCCCCTCGGACAAAAGAGCTAGTCTTCTTCGAAGGACCCTAGATATGCTAAGCAGAACTCGCTGTAGTATTCGAGATTTGGCCAGCTTTATAGGTTCCCTGGTAGCAGTCTGTCCAGCTGTCCAATACGGCATTCTACATACTAAATCTTTAGAGAGAGAGAAGTTCTTAGCTTTGACAGCGTCAGAGGGTAATTTTGAAGCCCAGATGTCCCTTCCGACCTTTCTTAGGAAGGATCTATCATGGTGGAAGGATATCTTCGCGGATACATCGCAGCGAAATTATATTAGGTCGGATATTTTCGAGCTTGAAATCTTCTCAGATGCTTCCCTGACGGGATGGGGAGCTGCTTGCAAGGGGGAACGCACTCATGGTTTTTGGTCAACGGAGCAAAAGAAACTGCATATCAATCATTTGGAACTCCTAGCGGTTTTCCACGCGTTAAGATGCTTCGCATCACACTTACTTGGTGCCAGTGTGCTTTTAAGAGTGGACAACTCCACGGCCTTGGCATACATTAATCGCATGGGTTCGATTAAGTTCCCTATACTATCAAACCTTACACGAGAAATATGGGATTGGTGTGCGGAACGAGATTTGTTTATTTATGCCTCATACATTCCCTCGGCACAAAACGTGGAGGCAGACGCAGAATCGAGAGTGGTAGCGCAAGAAACAGAATGGACTTTAGCGCAGAAATATTTTGACATAATCTTGGAGCACTTTGGACCCTTCGATATTGACCTGTTTGCTACATCAATTAATTGCAAATGCCATCGATTTGTGTCTTGGCTTCCAGACCCTTTAGCTGAGGCAGTGGATGCCTTTTCTCTAAAATGGTCGGACGTATTCTTTTATGCATTCCCACCTTTCATTCTAATATTAAGAATGTTACGCAAGATTATCACGGATAAAGCCGTGGGAGTGGTTGTTGTGCCGTGGTGGCCTGCCCAGCCATGGTTCCCATTACTTAATCAACTCATGGTCGGTCATCCGATCCTGTTCAAACCAGATCCCGAGATGTTATCTTCTCCTTTCAGGGTAGTTCATCCAGCCTGGACAAGGATTTCCCTGGCAGTCGCCAAATTATCCGGCAAGCCTTCTTGCACAAAGGGATCCCGCCATCCGCATTAACAGCAACTTTAGCATCAATCTCTAGTTCTACACTAGCTCAATATACAAAACCTATTAGATTATGGTGGCATTTCTGCAAACAGAAGGGAAGCTGTTGCTTCAATCCTTCAGTCTCATTCTTTCTAGAGTTCTTGTCGAATTCCTTCGAGGAGGTGGGTTCGTACGCCATCTTGAACTCATATCGCTCAGCGATATCTCTTATCTCAATGAATGATTTGGGCTCACATCCCTTGGTAAAGAGATATTTCAGGGGTGTCGCAGCCTTAAAACCTCAACGTCCCCGTTATGATTATATTTGGGACCCATCCCCAGTAATTGATTATTTAGCCACGTTATATCCGCATGAAGATTTGACGCTAGAAAGACTATCAGGGAAGTTGGCAACGCTTCTTGCCCTCACAACTGCCCAAAGAATGCAGACCCTGGCAGCCATTCAGCTCCAAAATATCTCTATTTCGGATTCTCTTATAATAAAAATTCCAGCCAGACTTAAAACCTCAGGGATTGGGAAATCTCAGCCATTACTTTCGTTTAAGCCCTTTTGGGATAAACCAGAACTTTGTGTAGTATCCCTAGTTAAATTTTATCTCAGATACACAGAGAATCTCCGTCAGGGAAACGAGGGCTCACTCTTTATTTCCTTTCGTGCCCCATACAATGCGGTTTCTTCTCAAACGCTGGGCAGATGGGTAAAATCGGAACTGGGTGCAGCGGGAATAAATATAGATATTTTTTCGGCCCACTCCACCCGCCATGCCTCGACATCTCTTGCGGCTAGCAAGGGTATTAGTTTGGAAGAAATTAGACGCACGGCTGGTTGGAGCAATTCATCTGACATATTTGCACGCTTTTATAACCGTCCTATAGTTGAGGACTCCTCTTTCCAGTCAGCGATTCTGAATAGATCTTAAGTTTCAAAATATGATGCTTTATATTAAATTAAGTAACCCTTCTCCTACGGGACAGATAAAATGATGTTTAATTTAGTTCGCCTTATTTCGTTGAAACCCGGCTTAAGTTTAGTTTATACCAATATCGTTATATGTAATACAGTTACCTATGTGCAACTATATGTAACCTTTATGTACTTATACACAATACAGCTACAAGTCGACTAGCACGGTCTCAGGGAAAAACAAAATACTTAATAAATTATTTTTATTTTTCCCTGTCTATACACAAATCTGAGCTTTAAAAATCTACAATTATCCATCCGGACGAGACGTTGCATAATTGAGTAATCAAACGAACTTGTGAAGTTCGATTTCAATTATGCTGTCTCGTCCGGATGGATTTTCCCTCCCACCCACAACCTCAGGTCAGATTTGTGTGCTTTAAACTAATGAAGAGGCGCAAGAGCGCACGGAGGTGCACAGGAGCCGCACCTCAGAACAAAAAGTTTGTTCTTTAAAAATCTGTTGAAGATAACGCAGCGGGACGCTACTACAATTATCCATCCGGACGAGACAGCATAATTGAAATCGAACTTCACAAGTTCGTTTGATTACTCAAATATATCGGATAATAATTTAAACGTTGCCCAGCAACAGTTCATATACTCCTAAAGTTGCATAATATACAAATACCCGAATATATGTACATTCATGTGATAACACATTCACATTTATGAATAATAAAGAAGAATGTGTAATTAAAAATTAAAAGTGTAAAGTATAGAACAAACAAATATTTAAGTATACATATATTTGAGTAATAATACTCTCAAGTTTTAAAATAATTAGAATTACATATAATACAGCATTTAATGCAAATTAAATATTACTTAAAACAAAAAATCTTATTTACAGCCAAAAATTATAATATAAAAATGCCCATAAATATATAAATTTTAAAATTTAATATTACAAACATGCTTTAGCAAGTTTTAAAATTTAAACTGTTGCATCTTTACTAATAAAAATTAAATCATACAATTCATTAGTTATCATACACAATAATGTATAATTGCAACCTCTTAAAAACGATTACACATTTCTCACCCAAAAGTAACGATATTTTTTATAAAACATGTATTGATTGATACTAAAAAGATCATTAATAGTCGTAAGCTGCAAAATATACAAATAAAATATATTATTGTATCATTTATCATATATATTAACATTACATTTTAATTTATATATCAATTTATTTATTAATATCATAATTATTACAATATATTATTAATATTATTTATTTATGATTATTAATATATTATTGTGCATTATAATTATTAATGAAACATTTTATAACATTTTTTAGTTTCTGAATACCAGATAACAAACGTTGCTATCCTTATATTCAATACACATTTGACTTTGTTCAGGCAAAGTAATAAGATGCGTGGAAATTTGGATACATCAAATTTGTTGCAAAATCTAACTACTGTGACATAAGATGATGTAAAAAACCGATTACTAATTTTTCTCTTACTTCATCTACACAAAAAATTTGCAAAAATTGTATTTTTAACTAAATAACCAATCCAAATGTAAAAAGACCTAAAAACAATTGTAACCAATTTAAATTTTTATTGTTGAAATTTACTATTATAAGAAATAAAAAATTATACAATATAATAAAAAAAATAATAAAATGACAATATAAAGTATATAAAAATAAAAAGTAGAATATTTTTTAACATATAAGACTTTGTTAAGGAAAACCCAAGATAATAAACATACTATAAATAAATTTACACACAAACTATATTTAAATAGAAATAAAAATCAAAATGATAGAAAATTTATTTAGCGAAAGGGATATGTCTTTTGTAATATTACTTTAAGAATAATAAGAAAAAAGACGGACAATATAAAAATTACAAATATTACTTATTTTATTTCAAATATGAATTAAATATTTTATATGATTATAAACTTAATGCTATTAAATATCAATTATAATTTCTGTTCTAATCAATAAAATAAAAATGATTTTAAATATATTGAAATGTATTAAAAATTAAAAATTAACAGTGTATATTGTTTTTACAACAGACATATCTAAAGTCATATTTTTAAATTAAATCAGTTTTAATCAATTTGCTAAAGTAGTTAAGGAAAACCCGAGATAATAAACATACTGTAAATAAATTTAATCATGAACTACATTTAAATAAAAATAAAAATTGAGACAGTAGGGAAATCACTTAGCAAAAATTAATTTCTTTCAAACCTTTTCTATTCTTTTTCCTTTTTCTTAGTTTCATTAATTTTTTTTTCTCTCTTTCTTCTTCTTTTTCTGTATTTATTTCCTATTTACTTTTCGCCATAATTTTATATATAATTTTATATATAATATAATGTATAAATTTCAAGTTTACACACAACATATACACATAAACATACATATGTATCCAACATATGAGTTTACGTTTACATATACAGAGTGTCTCACATAATTTTAATCCTACGTATTTGCATAATTGTTTCGTTATACAACACGTATAAAAAATTAAAATAGTATTATTTACAGTTCTTATTTTATACTTAATTATTTTGTATTAAATGTATTTTGAAATATATTTAATTTATGTTAAAAAAATATATTTCGAGAAATATAATAGTACATAAATGTTTGTGAACTTCCATTTAAAAACTTTTAAGAACTTCAGATCATGTATATATTTCTTTATAAACATAATTTTTAACTTGTTTATTATTACGCTGACTACCAAGATAAACTTTAATGCTTGCCAGGAGCGTACCCGTGAAAAAGCAACATAAAGTTGACCATGATTAAATACATCTTTACGAAGATCAATTCCTAATCTATCAAATGTTTGTCCTTGTGATTTATTAATTGTCATAGCAAAAGCTAATTTTATCGGAAATTGTCTTCTTTTAAAAGTAAAAGGATATACATTTTCACAATACAATGTTATACGATTTAAAAAAACAATATCTCCTACTTTATCCCCTGTTAAAATTTTACATTTTAGTAAATGATCAGCAAGTTCAATAATCATTAGTCTAGTGCCATTACAAAAACCTTCATTAATACTAAGATTTCTAATCAACATAATAACACAGTTTGGTTTCAAATGTAATTCATAAGGTGGTAGTGATGACGGAGACAAAGTATTTAAATATTCTGGTAATATAGCTTCATCAATGTCGCCATTATCATTGCAATTTTCAGTACTATCTATATTTGTATAAATTCGTTCTTCAAATGCATCAAATAATTTGACAACTTGTTTATTAATTTCATCAACATCAACATTTCTTGCAGAAAGTATCGCACATTTCGCCATTTTATCAAATTCTTTATTTTGTATCAAATCACTATATACATCTTGTACAATATCGGCATTAATGGGAGTGATGCAACAATCAGGGAGTTGTATATTATCATTAGAATCATTTAATATTCCATCTCCCATATCCAATAAAAATTTTGCAAATTCAGTTTCCTCAGGAAGAACTCGCATGTTCGTTAAAGAAAAATTTCTAAAATATTTCCAAATAGTACTAAATTTGATTAAAAGATTTTCAATTTCACTTCGAGTACCATGTACTTTAATAGGAAGAAGTTGTCTAAAATCACCACCTAATACAATAATTTTTCCACCGAAAGGTAAAGCATTATTCATAATATCACGCAGTGTTCGATCTATAATCTCTAAAGCATAGCGTGGTGCCATTGGCGCTTCATCCCAAACAAAAATATCTGTTTCTTTCAAATAATGAGCTTCTTTAGATTGAATTTTAATGTTAGATGATGAATTAGCATATAATGGAACTGGTAATCCAAATATTTTATGAACTGTTCTTCCTACTGGTAATAACGTAGCTGCTATACCCGTGAAAGCCATTGAACATACATGTTTATTTCGAATTTTGGCTAAATGATATATAGTAGTATATATAAATGTTTTTCCTGAACCACTGGGACCATCGATATAAATACAATTGTTATCATGATTATTAGTATCTAATTCATTTAATACGAGATCTACTATTTCTTTTTGTTTATTATTTAACTGATTATATTGTTTGGTACCAACTTCCATAGCTTCTTCAAGTATTATATAATCATTCTCTGTATCATTATTTATACATTGTTCCATTTGGGGAAAATCAGCAAGATTTTTACCTTCAACACAAAGCATAGTATTAATTTGTGTATATGCTTTCTTTTGTCCTTGTATTAATCCAAAGTGTCGAATATAATCTTCCGACATTGCTACTTTAAAATTTTCCCAAAGTTCTTCAGGATATAATGGTTGACAATGTAATAATATACGTACAAATAATCTACGAAGTTGTCGAGGCATCATCCATCCAACAGCTTCTTTCATAGCTCGTTTCCGTTCATCATCATCTTCAATTAAACCTAAAGCTAAACATGCCGCTGAAAATGATTGACATTTTTCTCCATTGACAGTTTTTAAATCATCAAAACTCGTAGCTCCTTTTACAGTGAGCAATAATAGCCGTAAATGAAATAATTCAATTTGTGTTGGACTAATGGAATATATTCGTCCTATACAATTGTAATGACTTTTACGTTTGGCCCAATATGCTACATTTTTTCCACTGATTTTCTCTTTTTTAAACGTATAACACTGAGGAATTTCTATATATAAATATTGTCTTGCTTCTTCATCACGAGAATTTAAGGAGAAGTAATTAATTAACATCGTAACTTGATTTAAAGCAGAAGTCATTGCTTCTTCATCAGCTTCACTTTCAATCATAACATTTTGTTCGTTAGGAAGATGGACTGGTAAACGAAATATAGTATGACTTTTATCTTGTAATTTTTTTTCGAGAATACGCCAACAAGCTTCTACAGGTCCGACATAACGAGTTTCTATAAAATTACGTATCTCATCATGATCAATAGTTACATTACTTGTTTCAGGTTCAATTATGATAGTAGCGGCATCATGTCCTTTGTAAATATATTTATAAAGATACTTAACTGATTTAATACTTGAAACTACTTCAACATTTATATGACAATTAAAAATAATTGATAAAATAGGATAATACGGAACTACGTAACGATTATCTACTATAAATCCACCAGGGCGTTCAAAACTCTTGTTATTATTTCTTCGACGATAATAAGGATAAGCATCTTCATCCATCCTAGTTTCTTCTTAATATGGCTTAGGATAATGTTTTGAACATTTTCCATCTACTAAACACCAATCGCCACAAGGTCCATGAATCATGTGTTTCATAACTATATTATGTAAAGTACAATTTTCATTTGGATCAGGAATTTCAGCAGAAATATACTTATCAACAATCTGAGGTGTTGTTATTTTAAAATTATATTTTAAAGTAACTAACATATGAATATGTGGTAAACCACGTTTTTGAAATTCAATTACATATACGTAAGCTGCTACTTCTCCAAAAAATTTTTGTTTTATAATCAAGTCAATTAAATAATCCTTTTTAATATTAAAAACTCGTGTACAAATGTCAGGTCTATCAGAAGTTTGTTGACCATGCAAAAGATTTTCTTCAATTTCACGCCATTTTGGATTACAAGTCATAGTAATAAAGAGGTCCGGTTTACCAAATTTATTAACAATTGCCATTGCATCTTGGTAATTTTGTAACATATTACGCGGTGATCCAATAAATGTAGAGGGAAGTATAACCATTTTTCCGATACGTCCATTTACATTATTTGCCATAGTTTGCATATAATCTTTTAAACCTTGATAAGTTTCAGAACGTAATTCTTTTTGATGATTTTTACAATAATTTATTCTGTCTTTTTCAATTTTTACATAGCTATCTACAAGCCTATGTTGAAATAAACGACATCCTAATATAAAAATGTTAAATTCATCACGAATAGCCATGCGATATTTAATATATTGACCTCTAGCAATTCGTTTATTACTATTTAATTTTGTTAAATTACAATGCCATCCTTGAGTACCATATGGATAAAATAATGGATAAATCCATGGTTCAACATTGGGATTCATGGTACTAACATTTTGCAAAGTTTTGGTACTTCTATTACGTATTCTATTACGTGTTACATATGATTCTGGAATTTCTCCATCAGCAGTAGTTCGAAAAACGGCTGCAACTTCATTAGTTCTTTGAGCATTATATCGCCGTCGATCAATTCCTGATTTTAACGTAAATAATAATTGTAATTCTGATAACAATTTTCCCGATTCTATTTCTAATCGTCGTTAAATTTCTAATTCTTCACCCATCATTTGATAAGATTTAGCAAATACATTACATTCTCGCATTATACGTTCAAGATTTTGTATGATTTCTAAATCTAATTCAGAATTTTCAGTAAAACGATAATTTATTGCTTCATTAGAATCTATAATAAAAAGCTGACCATAAGACGGTTTTTCATTTTGAGCAGCATATAATGCTGTATTTATTTGATAATAAATTTGTCCTTGTATTTTAAAACAATATGGACCTGGTCGTCTATTTGGAAAATTAACTAAATTAGCGTTAAAAGATGCGAAAGAAAATGAACTATTATAACTACGAACATGTTTAAAAAAATTATTAGATTTTATATGAGTACCATCAAATAGATTATGAAGAAATTGTGGAGACTGAGGTAGTGATTCTAAATAAACCGTACCATGACTACAACAATCATGAAATGAATTTCCTTTATTAGATATTTTTTCAGCTGCAAAATGTTTTGCATTACAATGAATACAAGATATATTCATAGAACCAATATAATATTCATTTATATCATCAATTAGTAATCTATTAATATCTAAACGATACATTTGTTTTCTTCGTGACCGATAATGAGATTGATATTCTGCATGGCGTTGTTGACGTATTGGTACAGTATTTGTCGTATTTACTTGAATTATTTCTTCAATATTTTCTTCAATTATTTCTTCATGTAATTCAAATACTCGAATAGCACCAACATAATTTCTACAATTATTACTTGTTGCTTTTGCATTCTGAAGATAACGACGTTGATGTTCCGGTCGTTGAAACTCCTCTTCTTCTTCTAAAGTACGCTCTACTCTACGCCTTGGCATTTTACAAAAATACAAAATATAAAAATAAAATTTATAATTATAATTAATTTAATAAAATTAATTTGTAATTAAATAAGAAAATAATTTAGCTACTAAAAAAATTTTATTTTTAATTTAAATTTTTTTTTGAATATTATAAGAGTCCTAAGATAAGTGAATATAAATTATTATATATACATTAATTAATGTATTTAAACAAATTATATTATCGATTATGATAATATATACCGCGACTTTAATTACAAACCAATTCGTAAACAATAAATGTATATGTGATACATTATTTATTGAGTATAATAAGTTTAGACCAAGTTTAAATAAAAGTTTAAAATATTATAATTTTTTTAAATTTAAATTATCAATAAAAGAAAAAACCTTAATTCTCACGTTTGTAAGACGAAATTGAATAATATATAAAAGCAATAATCATTATAATCATTCTTATCATCATCGTCATCGTCATCGTCATCGTCATCGTCATCGTCATCGTCATCGTCATCGTCATCGTCATCGTCATCGTCAACGTCATCGTCATCGTCATCGTCATCGTCATCGTCATCGTCATCGTCATCGTCATCGTCATCGTCATCGTCATCGTCATCGTCATCGTCATCGTCATCGTCATCGTCATCGTCATCGTCATCGTCATCGTCATCGTCATCGTCATCGTCATCGTCATCGTCATCGTCATCGTCATCGTCATCGTCATCGTCATCGTCATCGTCATCGTCATCGTCATCGTCATCGTCATCGTCATCGTCATCGTCATCGTCATCGTCATCGTCATCGTCATCGTCATCGTCATCGTCATCGTCATCGTCATCGTCATCGTCATCGTCATCGTCATCGTCATCGTCATCGTCATCGTCATCGTCATCGTCATCGTCATCGTCATCGTCATCGTCATCGTCATCGTCATCGTCATCGTCATCGTCATCATCATCAACATATTATTATTTTTATTAGTATTATTATTAGTATATTATTATATTATTATTTTAAATATTTATTATTTAATTAAAATACTAAGTTTAAGTTTTATTAAACATGTCTAATAAACAATATATAATATATACACACTATATATAAATTATATTAATATATTTTATTTTAAAATAACTTAAACAATAACATAAGATAATAACTTAAACGTACGTGTTAAATTAACTCTAATTAAACTAAAAAATATAATATTATTGGCGATTCTCCATTGGTCAATTGGGCGATCCGCATGTAAAAGCGGAGATAGCGCCTCTAGTCGCCTATCTACATTACCCTTCCTTCCCGGTTCTTTTTGGCACGATCTCGGTTCGGTAGCCATTCGTCTACACGCGAGACTCTGTATCGCCACGTATCTTAATAAACTGGTTATCCGTATCCTGCAACAACGTATCCTGTTCTTTACTCGCGATCCTTAAACCCGCAACAGGTTATGGGCCCAGGGCGTCTGAAATCGCGAGTGCTCACATTCCTTTTTCTTGGCATACTACACGAGGGACGATCTCGGTACGAGAATCAGTGTGCGCGGGAGAGCCCACAAGGTGCAAGCCAACAGAGCGAGAGTACGAACACGATTCGTAAGTACCCTTGATTAGGCATACACGCGGAACGGCATCGGTGTGCGCGAAAGGACCGATTGAGCGTGTACAACCGGATATCGGCACACACGCGGAACGGCATCGGTGTGCGCGAAAGGACCGATTGAGCGTGTACAACCGGATATCGGCACACACGCGGAACGGCATCGGTGTGCGCGAAAGGACCGATTGAGCGTGTACAACCGGATATCGGCACACACGCGGAACGGCATCGGTGTGCGCGAAAGGACCGATTGAGCGTGTACAACCGGATATCGGCACACACGCGGAACGGCATCGGTGTGCGCGAAAGGACCGATTGAGCGTGTACAACCGGATATCGGCACACACGCAGGACGGCGTCGGCGTAAGACTCAGTGCGCGCGGGAATCCGAGTGAGAGTGTGCAAACGGACATTGGCATACGCGCGGAACGATATTGGCGTGAAATTCGGTGCGCGCGGGAAAAATCCGCGAAAGTGCGAGTGAATAAGACAGAGCACGAACACGATTTTTTTTTGTTGTTTGGCGTACGTGCGGGAGGTCGAACGAAAGAGTGAGATCGGATATATACATACCGGAGGCGCTTGTTCGGTCGTTGAAGCAAACACGCGCGTTAACAAAAAAAAAAAAAAAAAAAATGAACGCCAACGGTAACGTACGTATCGAAGCGCTCGGGCGCGAGAACTACGACACATGGAAACTACAGATGCGTGCACTGCTAGTGAAGAACGACGCATGGGGTTATGTTAGCGGAGAAATCACAAAACCCGAAATCGTAGAGGGAGATGCGAACTCAGCAGCAGCAGTTCGAGATTGGAAAATTAAGGACGAAAAAGCTAAATCCGATCTAATTTTATCCATAGGTGCCAGCCAGCTGAAGCAAATAAAGAACTGTGCAACATCTCGTGAGTTATGGATTAAATTGGAAAGCATTTTTCAGTCGAAGGGACCTGCACGCAAGGCCACACTATTGAAGAGCCTTACTCTACAAAAGATGAACGAAGGAGGCGATGTACGTGAGCATCTACACGAATTTTTTGATGCTGTGGACAAATTGTCTGAAATGGACGTTAACATAAATCCGGATCAACTCGCCATCATGATGCTCTACAGCCTACCATCGAGTTACGAAAATTTCAGATGCGCGATCGAAAGTCGAGATCAGCTACCCACGCCTGAGAACTTGCGCACTAAAATAACCGAGGAGTATGAAGCTAGAAGAGCAGCTACGTCGACTCCGCAACAAGGAGCCATGCTAGCAGACAAAAAGAAATGGAAGCCGAAGAATCGTCATGGAAAGGACGACCAGAACAAAAGCAAAAAATTCGAATTCCGATGCTTCAAGTGTCACAAGGAAGGACACAAATCTTCAGAGTGCACGACGAAAAAGGACAAGAAACCCGCGAGTGTAAGTCTGCTGTCGACCATCGATGAAGGCGACGTATGTCAGATGACAACCAACAGCGACAAGAGCGTTTGGTGTTTGGACAGTGGGTGCACGTCGCATCTCTGCAAGGACATCAATACCTTCACAGAGATCAAGAAGAGTGAGCCAGGAAACTTGAAATTAGCAAGCAATGCATCCGCCGAAATTAAGGCAAAGGGCGCTGCCGAAATCGTGGTAACCCTAGATGGTAAGCGGAGCGATGTGACTCTAACCGACACATTACACGTGCCCGAGCTCCGCACAAACTTGTTATCAGTTTCGAAAATCACGGACAAGGGCTACAAGGTGATATTCAATAATGAAAAAGCCACGATCATGGATAAACACGGGTCCGAAACGTTGGTTGCGAGGCGCATCAATAATCTCTACTATGTGGAGGGAGCATCGCCTCAAAGTTGTCGAAACGCAGAGCACGAAGACAAGAAGAATACGACAAGGTCAGCGAATCATTTGTTGATCTGGCACCGAAGAATGGGTCACCTAAACTTTCGGGACTTGATAAGCGCTCTTAAGAATGGCGCCATTCGTGGAATAGACATCCAGAGCACAGACAAGGACCCTAGCTGCGAAATCTGCATTCAGGGGAAGATGACGCGGCCGTCATTTCCAAAGGAATCAAGTCGAGAAACGGAGAAGTTAGGTATCATCCATACCGACGTTTGCGGCCCGATGCGCGTACCGTCGAACGGTGGTTCGATTTATATGGTCACTTTCACAGATGACCACACTAGATGGACCGAAGTAAGATTTATTAAGAACAAAAGTCAAGTGTTCGAAGAGTTTAAGACTTTCAAGGCGCTCGTCGAGAAACAACTTGGCATGAAGATAAAAAGCATCCAGTCCGACAATGGACGCGAATACGTGAACAAGGAATTCGACGAGTATCTAAAGTCGGAAGGTATTCAGCGTCGACTCACAACGGCCTATACGCCAGAACAAAATGGCGTGGCGGAAAGGAAAAATCGGACGTTGGTGGAGTCGGCGCGATGTCTCCTGCTTCAATCCGGTCTATCACCATACTTCTGGGCAGAGGCAATTTGTACGGCAAATTACATAAGAAACCGCTGTCCAACGAAGAAGTTAGATGGAAGAACTCCCTATGAGGCATGGCACGACAAGGTGCCGACGGTAAAGCATTTCAAAGAATTCGGATGCAAAGTATACTGCCTAGACAGAAGTCCAACGAAGGGGAAGTTTGAGGCTCGATCTAGGAAAGGAGTATTCATAGGATATTCCGAAGAGTCAAAGGGCTTTCGAGTGTGGCTACCTGACTCTCGAAAGGTAGAGATCACAAGAGACGTGCGTTTTCTGGAAGGACACGTCGAAGAGTCAAGAGGATCGTTCGAGGATTTTTATTCGGAGTCCAATACACGTGATCACACTGATGACGACCCAAAAGCATCAGAAATCGATATCCAGTTAACACCAAGAAAGCCGGACGCAGAAGAAGATTTCCAAGAGATCGTCGATGAAATAGAGACGGAAGATGAGATAGATCAGCCAGTTCGCAGACGCGGACGCCCTCGCATAATTCGAACAGGACGGCCGGGACGACCTCGGAAAGACTACGGTGAGAATGAGCAGGAAGCAGAATTTGCTTTTCTCGCGGAGATTCCCACTGCGGAGGCGATATCAGGAGCAAACTCATCAGCTTGGAAAGAAGCCATGGCATCGGAGGTGAAATCGTTAATTAAAAAGAAAACGTGGAGCCTTGTCGAGCGTCCCGAAGATCAGAAAGTAATCGGAAGCAGATTCGTTCTGCGAAATAAATATGACTCCAGCGGAAATCTCGCGACGAGAAAAGCTCGAGTAGTGGCACGCGGTTTCGCCCAAATACCTGGCGTGGACTTTAATGAAACGTTCGCACCAGTAGCCAGATTAAGTTCCATACGCGCAGCGGCAGCTACAGCAGTCCAACATGACATGAAAATCGAGCAACTCGATATAACAACGGCTTATCTGAATAGCGACGTCGAGGAAAGGATTTTTATGGAACCTCCAATGTATCTCAAAGCTATCTTGGAGCATATCGTTCGAGCCGAACAAGGAGACAAATCTGTTCGAGAAACGGCGAAGAAGATGTGGAAGGAACTGGAGGAAAAGGACGTAGTCTGTCTGCTCAAAAAGGCCCTATACGGACTGCGACAGGCGGGACGTGCCTGGCACACATGTTTGGACGGCGAACTGCGAAGTATAGGAGCGGTTGCATCTGAAGCTGACCCTTGTGTTTATCGCGTCGGGGAAGCGAAGAGCATATGTTTTATAATCATCTACGTGGATGACATCCTACTAGTATCACGTGACGACGAGACGGTCAGGAGACTGAAGAATCATCTCAGTATCAAATTCGAGGTCAAGGAGCTGGGTAGCGTCAAACACTGCCTAGGCCTGGAGTTCACCAGAAGCAAGAAGACCATCTCCATTAGTCAAAGAGGTTATATATTAGACATTCTTGACAGATTCGGGATGTCAGAGTGTCGACCTACGAAGACACCGTTGGATCCTGGTCAAAAACTCATCGTCGAAGAGGATGAAGAGGACAAGAGTGAGGCAAGCTTTCCTTACCGAAAATTAATCGGAGCCTTGATGTACTTGTCTGTAGGGACAAGACCCGATATAGCTCACGCTGTGAGTCATCTAAGTCAATTTAATGACTGTCACGGGGAAACCCATTGGAAGGCAGCTAAGCGAGTGCTGCGGTACTTAAAGGGGACCAGTGATATTGGTCTCGTATTCAAACGCAGCGATGATTCTCCAGTAATGTTCGCGGACGCTGATTGGGGTGGCTGTAATGTCGATCGAAGATCTTACACGGGTTACGTTTTCATTGCAAGCGGCGCGGCGGTCAGCTGGGAGTCGAAGAAGCAGCAGACTGTGGCTTTATCGTCCACAGAATCTGAATACATGGCCTTATCCGAGGCGACGAAGGAAGCCTTGTACATGAGGAGACTGCTGAAAGGCTTCGGAACAATTTTACCAAGTGTTGTTCTAAAGAACGACAACCTGGGTGCACAGAAATTGGTTGCAAATCCTGTGTATCATTCACGCACTAAACACATCGACATCAGGCATCATTTTGTGCGTGACGCGGTCAAGAAGGAAATTATATCCATTGAGTACACGCCTACCGACCAGATGCCCGCGGATGTCCTCACCAAAGGGCTGTCAGCAGCCAAACACGAAAACTGCATTCATCTTCTGGGACTGAGGTTCATCGAATGACGGAGTTCAGAATTTTTACTGCGGTTCGAGGGGAAGTATTGGCGATTCTCCATTGGTCAATTGGGCGATCCGCATGTAAAAGCGGAGATAGCGCCTCTAGTCGCCTATCTACATTACCCTTCCTTCCCGGTTCTTTTTGGCACGATCTCGGTTCGGTAGCCATTCGTCTACACGCGAGACTCTGTATCGCCACGTATCTTAATAAACTGGTTATCCGTATCCTGCAACAACGTATCCTGTTCTTTACTCGCGATCCTTAAACCCGCAACAAATATGTTAAAATAAAAAATCTTAATAACACTTAATAACTTAATTAATGAACTGTATAAACACATATTTAAAATTAATATTATAAACTATAATAAAATAAATTTGAAAATCTTGCAACTTATTAAACCAAATGTGGTACCTGAAACAAAAGAAAAAAGGAATATAAATATTCATATTTATAACAAATAAACTTTTACACAATACACGTAATATAATAGGTAATTCTAACAGAAAAATTTTGAAGATTTATATACCACTACTCAAAAAAAATAGGGAACACTTTCCAGACACCAAAAATTAGGCTATTTTCAAATGACTGTAACTCGGTGAAAAATCATCGTAGGTAAAAAATAAAAAAAGCATTTTGAAGCTTGAAGATCGAGCTTTAATGTTCTACTAGCAGATTTTCAAAATTCTTTTAACTTCCTTGTCTTACGCAGTAAAAAAGCACACCTTGTTTTGTTCGTTAAAATTTTGTATTTTTGACACTTTGCAGATCGACCAACAAATTTTTTTCGAATAATTCAAGTAAAATTTCATAAACTACAACATTTTACCTACAAAATGCTTTTTTAAAAATTTCTCTACGATTTTTTTTGACCGAGTTACGCAACTTTGAAGCTAAACCTGCATTTTTTACAAATGATATCCGTACTCCGTGAAAAATCATCGTAAACAAAAAATTGTTACGTCCTGCGGAGTAACGATTCTTTTCTTCGCAACCAGCGGATATTCTAATTAACGGGCGAGCGACGGTAATCTCACCCCGATCCCAAGAATTCGGTGACTCTCACGGCAATAACCGGATGTCACGAATTAAGTAGTTATAAATTCATCAATTGAGGAGATCTGAGGTGACACCGTTGCTCGATACCGGAAACACTCAAGATAGTAAAATCAGATCTGGAAGACGCAGGTGTGCATCCCTATGAGTTCTGATGCCCGACACCTGCATAGCAACAAATCAAAGAATTTTTTGACATTTAATGCTTCTGAGAGTTCAATAGTCAAACCTGCCGCTTTCTCGGATAACAATTACCGAGGAATATAAAAAAGTCGTAAAAGTAAATATTGCACGTGGGTGTATTAATGAATAAAGTGGTGCATACGGCCCTCGAAGGGACAAAGGGAATCATAGATGAAAAATAATATAAATAGGTGCGTCTTCCAGCGGAGCGCGCAGTACCCAGTACGCAGTTCGTAGTACACAGTTCACAGTCCGAATCGCAGTTCCGTGGCATCTTGCATGCCCGAGTTCTGCGACTCTCGGATCCGCGGCCTTTAAACTCGTGCGCGGCGCAAGTCTCGGTCGAGAGGAAAAAGTGTCAGTTCAAACGTCCCCGGTTGGGATCTGCGGACCATTGTCCATTGGACCCGGAACACCCCCGACCGGATCTACTACCTCCCGCCGAGTCGGGCCCAGTTTGAAGCCCTGCGGCTCCGAGAGAATAGCATTCACCTGCATCGACTCACGCTACAATCTGCAAGCAGTAAGTCCCGAATCAACCGTTTGTTTTGCTCTCGTTCTTCGAACACCCTTTCTCTCTCTAGCGCGAAAGATTTCGAACATAATACATTTATTGAGGTTATTACTCTTTCCTCCCCATGCTCCTCTCCATACTCTTTCTCTCTCTTTCTCTCTCTCTCACGTCTCACCATCAACTTCCAGTTCCGTTCCTGTCCAATCACGACCTCATCGAGGTGTCACTCAACTTTCTCATCCATCGCCTCTCTCCTCGCCTTGTCACCATCCGCGATCACTCCAGGGCCGACCTACAGACTCTCCACAGTCTCCTGCTATCTTCCAACTGGCATCGCATCCGCAATTTCTCCCATGTCGACGACATGGTTCTCGCTTTCTGTCAACTCCTTACCTCTGCTCGTGACGAACTCTTCCCGCTAAAATCGTTCATAGCGAGGAGACCTCCCGCCCCTTGGATAAACGACACCATTCGTGATCTCCTGCGAAGGCGGGACGTAGCTAGGAGAGCCTTCCTCCGCCTCCCCTCTCCCTCGAGGAGGGAAACTTTTCGAGTGCTCCGCAACCAAGCCAAGGCCTCTATTAAGTCCGCCAAAAATACCTACTTGACCAAAAGGCTTGGCTCGACCTCCAGCGCAGCACGATTATGGTCCGACTTGCGCTCTCTGGGCCTCGCTAGCGCTGGGACCCAGTGTCCGCATCTAAATGTCTCCCTAGAAATCCTGAACTCCTTCTTCTCCTTAGCTCACCTCGCCTCACCCGACCCCCCTGTCCCGCCGCCAGGCTCTCTTCAAATCTCTCCCTCTAGCCCACCTTACTCTCTCTCTCCCCTTCCTTGCTTCTCTGTCTCTTCCTCGCCTCTGGCTGACCCTTCCACCTTTTACTTCCTTCATATTACACCCGACGCTCTGTTGCGTGCTCTGCGCCACAGCACCTCCAACTCTTCCGGACCCGACGACATCAATCGTCGCCTCATCTTAATGTGTCTTCCGTGCATCTTTACCTTCATCCTTGATATCTTTAACCGATCCTTCACCACTTCCTCCTTTCCCTCCTCCTGGAAACTCTCTCACATTATTCCACTTCCCAAATCCAAGCATCCCTCCGAACCTTCCCATTTCCGCCCTATATCCTTGCTTTGCTTCCTGTCCAAAGTGCTCGAACGCGTTGCCTTCGAGCAACTTTCCTCCCACCTATTGACCTACAACCTTCTTGATCCTCTCCAAACCGGCTTCCGAAGGGGGCATAGCACACAAACGGCTCTACTGAAACTGCTCGACGATGTGAGACTGGCCGTCGACAAAAGGATGGTCACTTTGCTCGTCCTGTTCGACTTTACAAAGGCCTTCGACACGGTCTCTCACGAGCTCCTTCTTCGTAAGCTGTGCTCCTTCCGCCTGTCTCCCTCCGCCTGCCAATGGGTGCGGTCCTATCTTACGGGGCGTCACCAGCGCGTGCGTGGCCCGGACGGCTCCTTTTCGTCCTGGATGCCTGTTCTCGCCGGGGTCCCCCAGGGCTCGGTTCTCGGCCCCCTGCTCTTTTTCACTCTTCATTAACGATCTCAGATCCGTCCTAAAACATTGCAACCACATCCTGTACGCGGACGACCTTCAAATTTACATTCACTTTCCACCTGCTGAAATTGACACCGCTCTCGCTAAGGTCAGAGCGGACATTGCCGCAATCGAGTCCTGGGCCCTGAACAACTTTCTCACTCTCAACGCTCGCAAAACCAAATCCATGCTCCTGGGGTCCTCCAAATTCATCAACAGCATCCCCTCTTCTCGTATCCAACTTCACCTCAACGGTGCACCAATTGAAACAACCGACAAGGTAACAAATCTCGGCATCTGTCTATCCAGCTCTCTCAGTTGGTCGGAACAAGTTCGCGGCATCTCGAGCCGCGTCAACGGTATCCTTTGGCGGCTAAAAGCTTTCTCCGGCTGCCTCTCCTTGCGCCTCCGTACTCAGCTCGTCACGGCTCTCATCTTCCCCGTCTTCGACTACTGCGCGGCCCTCTTTACAGATTTAACAGGGCAACAAAAATTAAAGCTAAGACGCCTAA
This sequence comes from Solenopsis invicta, assembly GCF_016802725.1. Lineage (NCBI taxonomy): Eukaryota > Metazoa > Arthropoda > Insecta > Hymenoptera > Formicidae > Solenopsis > Solenopsis invicta. The sequence goes on along the minus strand of NC_052675.1, from coordinate 1,435,833 downwards.
TGAATTCATGCGTTCGGTTCATTTTCAATCTTCGCAAGGATGAGCACATTTCGGGGTACTACGAGAGGTTGGGGTGGCTCAGCTCTGACGACAGGAGGGAGTATCTCACATGTTGCCTCCTATTTTCAATCCTCCTTAATTCGTCTCCCTCCTATCTCTCAGAAAATTTCCGTCCTCTTCACCGCCCTCTCTCACACTTGCGCTCCTCCCCCTCCTCATCCCTCGATCTCGCCATCCCCTTCTGCCGCACCTCCACCTACCAACGTTCCTTTCATTCGACTGCATGCTCTCTTTGGAACAATCTCCCTCCTGCCGTCAGGGAGACTGCCTCAGCTAGCGCCTTTAAGCGCTCGCTCTTCGGCCATTTATTGAGCCGCGGTCGCGCTATAATCCCTCCCCCCCCCCGCCTGGCACATAGCGCTCCTCAACTTCACTCACCACAAACATCACTATCACCGTTATGTTATTTCATTAGTTTTGTTTGTTATTATAGAATTATTATATAGTTTAGTTATCTCAGTTATATCTACTTCTTCTTTGCAGCTTAGTTTTCTCCTGCAATTTCGTTTGTTCTTAGTTTGTAAGTGATATTATTGTTACTCTCTACGTTTCTCTGTACTTCTGTGCGTCCTTAGAGGGCTTGCCCTAGGACAGAATAAATGCTTATTCATTCATTCATTCTCTCTCTCTCTCTCTCTCTCTCTCTCTCTCTCTCCCTCTCTTTATCTTTAAATTCTTTTCTTTCTTGGGATTAACTCGTAAGAGTTAATCCGAAAGAATCTCTTTATTTTTAATTCTTTTCTTTCTTGGGATTAACTCGTAAGAGTTAATCCGAAAGAATCTCTTTATCTTTAAATTCTTTTCTTTCTTGGGATTAACTCGTGAGAGTTAATCCGAAAGAATCTCTGTATTTTTAATTCTTTTTTTTCTTGGGATTAACTCGTAAGAGGTAATCCGAAAGAATCTCTTTATTTTTAATTCTTTTCTTTCTTGGGATTAGCTCGTAAGAGTTAATCCGAAAGAATCTCTTTAAATTCTTTTCTTTCTTGGGATTAACTCGTGAGAGTTAATCCGAAAGAATTTCTATATTTTTAATTCTTTTCTTTCTTGGGATTAACTCGTAAGAGTTAATCCGAAAGAAACTCTTTATTTTTAATTCTTCTCTTTCTTGGGATTAACTCGTAAGAGTTAATCCGAAAGAATCTCTTTATCTTTAAATTCGTTTCTTTCTTGGGATTAACTCGTGAGAGTTAATCCGAAAGAATCTCTGTATTTTTAATTCTTTTCTTTCTTGGGATTAACTCGTAAAAGTTAATCCGAAAGAAACTCTTTATTTTTAATTCTTCTCTCTCCTGGGATTAACTCGTAAGAGTTAATCCGAAAGAATTTCTTTATCTTTAAATCCTTTCCTTTCTAGGGATTTTCTCGTAAGAATTCTCGTTTCCCTCTCTCCCCTTAGATTCTGTCGAACCCTTTTTCCTTACTTCCGATCTTTTCCCTCGGTTTCACTCGAACTCCACTCGAGTTAACCCGAGAGGTTGTCTAAATTTTAACTTTTCGCCAAAGGAGAGAAACGGAATATTTTTTTTTATTTTAGTGAATAAAGTCCCCAAAATTCATAAAAACCGGTTACGAGCAGCCGCGAAGCGCCGCCGAAATCGCCGCAATCGCCGAATCCGCCGCCTCGAAACCATTGAGGAGGAAATCCGCCAGATCGCCGCCCAAGTCAATCGACTTTGCCCCCCCGTCTCGTACTCGCCGGTCGCACCGGAAGAAGAGCAACTTCCCCCATTCGCATTTTTCCCCCACTCCCCCGTAGATAATTTTCTCCGCGCCGACTCCCCAGTAGATAGTTTTTATCGCGCCGACTCCCCCTTAGATAATTCTCCGCGCCCCGACTCCCCCGTAGAAAATCTTCGCGCTGACTCCCCCATAGATAATTTTCTTCGCGCCGACTCCCCCGATTCTCAAATAACCTATAGAATCTTCCCGGACTCTCCCATTTCGCTCTCTTCTCAGGGATCCCCGACCCCTGAGATTCTCAATTTGGAGGAAGATCAACCTCCTGCGGATTTCCCAAACGTAGGGCCCCACGAGGAGAAGGAGCAACCTTGCTCCACCCCTCCGATCCTCGGATCGCATGATCTCGAGGACCAGGATCGTTCTCCTAGCCCCGCGCTCAGTATAGAGATCGTAGAGGAGCTACCTCCACCTCCCCCACGTTGTCATTTTGCCCCTGGTCCTCTTCAGTCGCTAGAGTTAATTCTCTCAATGTTTCCGATCTCTTCTGTCTCACTCCCTCCTGGCGCGTTCTCTATCGGCCCCGAAGAATTTGACCTCGAAGCGGTCCGTGTCTTCCTTTCTCTGTCTCCCCCCGATGCACCAGTCCCCGTGTATCTCCCCCATATATATCCAAAATATTATCTAATTCCCAAACTAATATTTTAAATCACTTCCGCCCCAATACCGCCGTATTAAATGAAGTCCCAATATAGACACACATACACACTTGCGAATACTCTGTTTGTTACACTAATATAGAATATTATAAATGTAAATATATATATATATATATATATTATATATATATTATATATATATATATATATATATATATATGTATATATAAATGTGCATAATTTAATTGTTAACCTCGAGCTTTGTATCGCGAGTCTGCGGATTTTTTTGTATTACAAAATTGTGCGCTTTACCAGCTCTAATCTATAATAAATTACTTTTACATAGAATTAATCCTTTTTTTTTATACATATTTATCTTTCACATTTTCTTTCAATAAATCAATGACTGATTATAAGGAATTTGATTAATTTCTTCACCTCACTCATCATCCCTTGCTCTATTAAGCCAAGCACTAGGTCCGATCCCGAGGTAAAGCAATTAAATTTGCTGCCTCAAAACAGGACAAGGGGCGCGGAACACCCTGAGTGTTTGTCATTGGGCCCCCCCGCTGTGGACCCATTGACCCATATATTCTGGGTTGTCGACGCCGCCTGCCTGTGCCTCGTGGGCACATTCTCAAGTTGTTATGTCTCTCCTTTCTCCCTCCATGTCTTACCTATCCTACTTCAACACTGGACGTTACATATGAGAATTTTTGGGGGCTCGTCCGTGATGACAAGTGCAATCTTAAAGAGCAGGGATGAATACGAGGTCCGGATCGAATAAAGAAGAAGTTGAAAGTACTTACAAAGGTGCTATCGAGAATCAGGGTATTCCTGGACGTTCAATAAACACGATAATACACACATCAACTCCTGTCCTACCCCCTCGAATCATTTCTAAATCAATTAATTTTACTTATTACGATTCAGAAGCTTCATTAAAAGATAACGACAGGACTCTTGTACCTGGTTCCGGTGATTCCGGCGATTCTGACGATTCCGACGGTTGCGGCGATTCCGGAGACAATACCGTGAAAGAGCGCGACGCCGAACTTACCCTTAAGCGTAAACTAAAGCGTAAAAAAATGACACATCCTCTAACTTTAAATACTTTAAAATACGCTGTAGAAGCCGTCCCGTTTTTCGACGGGCAAAACATCCCGCTATCATATTTTATTGAAGGATGCGAAGAAGCAAAATCTATGTTACCCGGCGAAGCCGAATCTCAATTCGCGCGTATTATAAGAACGCGAATTGTAGGCGAAACTCGTCGGACGATTCAAGACTAAAATTTTGACAGCATTGCTCAATTAACCGCGTTTTTGAAACAAGTTTACGGCCCATCTAAAACCTTATACCAGTTGCAAGGAGAATTAGGTTGCATATATCAAAAAAATCAAAAAGATGTAGTTACTTACGCGAATAGAGTGAAATTATTGGGCAAACAGATATTGGAAGCGTATAAGTCTTGGGGAAATGCTCCCCCCGATCAAAATATTAAAGCGTCATTAGAGAGGGATATGAGCAAATGCTTTATTAGAGGATTAAAACTCGAATTTGAACAAAGAATCGCGAGAAATTTAAGTGTTCACGAGACAGTATCCGACGCGTTACGAATAGAAAGAGAATTGCGTTCTATAACCGACCTACGACAGGGTAAGAATAACACCCCAGGGCAACTATCAATTATCAATCAATCACGTGAAACCTGTCAGATCTGCTACAAAGAAGGACATTCTGCTTCTAAGTGTAGAAAGTTGACTCAAACTGTTCAAAACCTTGATAAAATTAATTTAGGAACAGAAATTTTAATCTGCCAAATTTGCAAAAAACGCGGACATTCTGTTGACAAATGTCGATTCCGCGATCCTCAAAATCGACAATCCGTCAAATTAATACAACAAACTAATATTATTTGCCAGCTGTGTTCCAAACCCGGTCATAATGCTAAATCCTGTCGAACTAATAGGACTAGTAGCCAAAATAAGCCCTCGGTAATTTGTCAACCCACATAGAAATTGACCTTCAGTGGATGTCCGTCGCCCTTCCATAGCTCCATGGGACGTCTATCTTCATGGTGGAAGTCAGATTGACGTCCATTAGAAGTCCATGAAACCTCCATAGCTCCATGGGATTTTACTTCCATCATGGAAGTTAGATAGACGTCCATTAGAAATCCATGAAACCTCCATAGCTTCATGGAATTTTACTTCCATCATGGAAATCAAATAGATCTCCATTAGACATCCATCCAACCTCCATAGCTCCATGGGATTTTATTTTCATCATAGCAGTCAGATGGACATCTATTAGAAGTCCATGAAACTTCCATAGCTCCATGGGATTTTACTTCCACCATGGAAGTTAGAAGACGTCCATTAGAAGTCCATGAAACCTCCATAGCTCCATGGGATTTTACTTCCATCATGGAAGTCAGATAGATCTTCATTAGACATCCATTCAACTTCCATAGCTCCATGGGATTTTACTTCCATCATGGAAGTCAGATAGATCTCCCTTAGACATCTATCCAACCTCCATAGCTCCATGGGATTTTATTTCCATCATAGAAGTCAGATGGACGTCCATTAGAAGTCCATTAAACCTCTATAGCTTCATAGGATTTTATTTCCATCATGGAAGTCAGATGGACGTCCATTAGAAGTCCATAAAATTTTTATAGCATCATCAGATTTTACTTTTATCATAGAAGTCAGATAGATTCCGTAAAGCGTATAATGCGCATGACGTTATCCTTGTTGATCACCAGAAGTTAAACAAGGATAAAATGTTATATTACGTACATCATGCGCTCTCTTTACGGAATTTGGTCATTATCTCTTTATCAAAACAATTATGCAACTAATTTGTTTATAACAATTATAACAACTATGACAATTAAAAAAGCGTCATATATGTTTTTTTAGTAATTTTTCTCGGTGAATCGATTGCGCAATCAGTTCTCCTCTATAGTCAGTTTTGACAATTTGTTTATAACAATTAATTGCAAAATTAACTTTGGCAACGGGCTTTTTACGTCATTAATGTTTTTTCATGCTTTGATACTATTTCTAATTGTTGTTTTTTGACTGATTTGGCCATGGGCAGAAACAGGTTTTAATTATTTATATAATTTATATTAAAAATACCTAAAGCTAAATAAACAAAAGGTTAATAAGAGTGTTCGCGCGATACAAGACGCCAGTTTCTTCTTGTTAAAATCAGCTTTACTTCAAATATAACTTTTTATTAACAATCTCACAAGTGTACGTTTAGCTCAGTGTTAAGATACTAGGTTATCGTTCCGAAGATCTTAGGTTCGAATCCCGCCGGCGCCGATGCGTTTCAAAAATTTATAAAATAATACGTAATTGTAATTAGTGAATTAAAATGTTATATGTGAAACAGTGAATACAGATTAAGCTATAAAAATAATAAAATTTGTTTAAAAAAAATTTTTTTACCGTCCATAAGACGTCCACTGAAGGTCCGAACCTCCAAGGTACACGTCCATTAATAATCTAAATTACGTCTGCTGAGACTCCATAAAGCTTCTACTAATAATCCACGTGACGTCGGTTTGTCATTCACTAAGGCTCTATGATCCCTTTATTAATAATCCACGTAACGTCTAACGGACATCCGTTGTTAACGTCTAATGGACGTCCAATGGACGTGCGCAATGCGGAACTGTGGGTGCCTAGTGGCCGTCCATTGGATATCCATGGGACGTCCACTGGAAGATCCGAACTTCCACGGCAGACGTCCATTAGACGTCCATTGGAGGTTTTAGTTCTATGTGGGAATAGTGCGATAGACTAGGGCATATGGCTAATAACTGTTGGAAAAGCAGAATGAACAACGTAATACGGAAAATAAGCCTAGGCCCACCTGTCAAAATTGCAATAATTTTGGGCATACCGCGAGAGATTGTCGATCTAACTCGAGGGCAAATGTGGCGCCTAAAGATACAGTAACGTACCGTTATTGCAAAGAGCAGGGGCATCTCCTTGAGAATTGCGAACTGCGAATTGCAAGTAATAATCGAAGGAAAGCTAACGGTTCGGGAAATGCGAGCGGGCCCTCGACGTCGGGTGTGCAGCAGGGGTCGGGAAGGATCTCACACCCGCCGGGAGCCCAAGAGACCAAGTGAGTAACCATGCATTTACCGCCCGTCAAGTAACCATAAATCTCGACAAGCATAGTCGTGTACCTACCATTCAGGTAAAACTTTGTGAGTCAATTCCGCAAACTACCTTTTTATTAGACACAGGCAGTGGACCCAATTAAAGAACGCTTTGTACCCGAAGATAAAATTATCAATTATAACAATATTTTGAAATTAAGCGGAATAAATGAGTATCCTGTTTATACTATCGGAGAAATTATTCTGCCCCTTTTTGGGAAGGAGATAACATTCCACATTGTGTCAAGTAATTTTCCGATATCACAGTCCGGTATTTTAGGCAACGATTTCTTTAAACAAACCTTTTCGAAAATAGACTATGCTAAAGGCTATTTAAATGTATCAGGCACTAATGTTCCTTTCTTTTCTCCAGAAATTATTACCGCAGCTCCCCGGTCTGAGTCACTGTTTTATGTAAGAATAGGAAACCCTGAAGTAAAAATCGGGTATATCCCTAAACAAAAAATCGCTCACGGAATTTACTCGAGAGAGACCATAGCAGAAAATATCGACGGCAAAGCATACCTTAGCATTATAAGTACCTTGGACGAAGAGGTAGACGTTCAGGTACCTACATTGCATCTTAAACCCTTGAATGATATATTCAACGATTATAAGTTAGAAGATGAGAACAAACCAGAAAAAACTGTCGACTTAAAGGATGAAATTAATAAAGGAGAAGCAGAAGAGGAAACTAATGACGGAAGAAGAAATAATACGCATTACGGTGATATAAAATTGGTTGATGATAAAAGTGAAATCTCGAAAATAAAAACGAGAGAGCATGGTAAAAATAAAAATAAAGAAATAAAAAATAAAGATAATCAATCTAAAAACGAGATAAAAATTAAAAGGAAAAATGAACATAAGATTCAAAGGGAGAACAAAACATTAAGTGAGAATTCTAATTCTCGAAATTATGGAGAGGGAAGTTTCCAAACCTCTTCCAAAATACCCTTCGATCCAAAAATTCATGAGGAGGGAAGTTACCAAACCTCCCTTGAATTGTCCAAGGATCTCAAATTTATTAAAGGGGAAAATTTCCAAACCCCTCCCCCAATGCCCCCCACTCCTGCCGATCGCGAAAAGGGAAGTTACCAAACTTCGAGCGATGCGGTTTCTATTCCAAGAGAGCCAGAAGAAAAGAGCTCTTTTATTCTCCCTGAAAAAATAAATGTTCTAAAAAAGGAAATGCTTATAGGAAGTGACGACCTCTCTCGTTCTATCATTAAAAAACCAGCAAAAGAATTAAATAATTTATGCTGTTCTGAAGAAAGCGAATCATCCTCGGAAAATATGGCCTCATTTCAACAAATAATTGGAAAATCCGAGGATAAATAAATTTCAACAAGCACAGAGAAGCGAAAGATGCAAAAGGAAATATCTCACGAATGCTTAAAAATCTCCAAAACGAATGAACAAACCAGACTCGCAGAAATTATAGAATTATTGAGGTTAGAGCACTTAAATACGCAAGAAAGAAATAGCGTAACGAATTTTATATCTTATAGTCAAGATAGATTTCACATTCCCGGAGAAAATTTAACGGCAACTCATGTGTTGCAACATCAGATACCGACAACAGATGATCGACCCATTAATACTAGGCAGTATCGGTTCCCACAAGTCCATAAAGAAGAAATAAACAGACAGGTCCAAGAATTATTAGAAGGAGGCATAGTAAAATTATCTCAGTCACCTTACAACACACCCATATGGACAGTACCCAAGAAGGAAGACTCAAAGGGAAATAAACGTTGGAGAATGGTTTTAGATTTCCGAGCTTTGAATGAAAAAACCATTGGCGACGCTTACCCATTATCCAACATTGTTGATATCATTGACCAGTTAGGTGGAGCACAATACTTTTCAGTGTGCGATTTAGCCTCCGGATTTCACCAGATTAAAATGGATCCTGCTGATAGTCACAAAACTGCATTTACCACACCTTTTGGTCACTACGAATTTGAACGAATGCCTTTCGGTTTAAAAAACGCTCCAGCCACCTTCCAACGTCTCATGGATTTAGTATTATCTGGATTACAAGGCAAAGAATTGTTTGTTTATGGACGACATTGTTATTTACGCTACCTCATTAGAGGAACACGAAAGAAAATACAATCTATTGATGGACCGACTCCGAAAGGCTAACTTAAAATTGCAACCCGATAAATGCGAATTTTTAAAAACACAGGTAACTTATCTGGGGCATATAATAAGCCGAGATGGCATTAGGCCCGATCCCAAGAAATTAGAAGCCGTCCGACGATTCCCCAGACCCAAGACACCGAAAAATATTAAACAATTTCTAGGATTGGCAGGGTATTATAGGCGATTCATACCAAATTTTTCAAAATTGACCAAGCCTTTAACAAATCTCTTAAGGAACGATGTCCGCTTCGAATGGACATCGGATAAAGAAAACTCTTTCGAAACATTAAAAGAGAATTTATGCAAAGAACCGGTGCTTCAATATCCCGACTTCTCCAAACCATTTATTTTAACTACCGACGCATCCGGTATAGCAGTAGGAGGTATCTTATCACAAAGTGAAGTGAATAAAGACCGACCGATAGCATACGCGTCGAGAATCCTAACAGATAACGAAATTAAATATGACACTTACGAAAAGGAAGCTTTAGCTATTGTATATTGTGTAAAACATTTCCGACCTTATTTATACGGACGAAAATTTACATTAGTAACCGATCATAAACCTCTGCTTTGGTTTAAAAATGCTCAAGATGCAAATATGAGGATACTTCGCTGGAAATTAAAATTATCGGAATACGAATACGACGTTGTATATAAAGCAGGAAAAACCAATGTAAACGCGGATGCCTTGTCTCGAAACCCCGTAAATATGGAAGAAGTCGACTGCAATGTTATCACTCGAAGAAAAATTTTTAACCCCGATGATCTAGAAGATGCGAAAATCATTTCTAAAATATTAGAAGAGTCCGAAGATGAAGAAGGAGAAGAAGATGACGATTTCAAACTTTACCTTTCGGACAATGAGGAAATTGAAGATCTAATACCCGACGAGAATTTACCTGAAGAAAACCCCGATCTGACAACTTCCATGTGCAAGGAACAAAATGAATCGCAGCAATTACAAACCACAGAGGAGGTATTAATACATGAACCACCTCGCTCCACTGGAATGCAAACTCGAAACCAGACCAAAAATAAAAATATCCAACAAAAAATATCACTTCAAGATTCGCATGAACATATAGATGAAATAGAGCAAATAGAGGAAAGAAACGATCCACGGGACAAAGGTAACAACGACAGGAATGACGAAGAGGATAGCCAAGAAGAAGGAAGAGAAGAGGAAGTAAGGAGAAAGAAACATAAATCAAAACCCATTATTATTGAAGATCGAATAATTAAGGCTAACACAATCGATTCTCGCGAATTATTATTTTTACGAAAAGATAATATTGCATATTTTGTCAACACTGATGGAAGTCCACTAGATTCGGGCTCGCAAAAATTATTTTAGCGAAATGAAATGCCAAATTTAGGAGCTCTAACCCTGGGTGAAGCTAAGGCAGTAAAATATAAGAAACATTATCATATAGTTTTGCCTATTAGCGAGAGACAGCGTGAAGGACCAACTATGACTTTAATTCAAATCACAACAGTCATCAGAGATCTACGCAATATTATTGAAAATTTAAAACTGGAAACAGTAAGCATCGCAAAATCAGACTTTGTGAACAACGTCCCATGGAGTAGCATTAAGCCTTTACTACAATCAACCTTTATAAACTCAACTTCAAAATTAATAATATGTAATGGGTTAATTAAATATCCCCCCAAGGATCTTCGGCCAATTATAATCGGAGAGATACATTGCTCACCCACAGGCGGACACCGTGGAGTTACGAAAACGTATAGTAGAATAAAACACCATTATTATTGGGAAAATTTGAAGTCCGATATCCAATGATACATACAACAATGCTTACAATGTCAATTAAAAAAGTTGGTGCAAGTCAAAACTAAACAACCCATGATAATTACTGACACGCCTGGTTCCTCTTTCGATAAAGTAGCTATGGATATTGTAGGACCTTTGCCAAGAAGTAAAAGAGGAAGTGAATACATTTTAACATTGCAAGATCAATTAACTAAGTTTTGCATGGGAATACCCCTTCCAGATCAAACATCTGAGACAATCGCAGAAGCCTTTGTTGATAGATTTATTTGTGTGTTGGGAGTGCCTAAGGCGATACTAACAGATCAAGGACGAAATTTTATTAGCGAACTAATGAAAAAGATCGCAAAGCTGTTCAGAATTCGTAAGTTTCGGACAACTGCCTTTCATCCGCAATCCAACGGATCTCTAGAAAGATCACATCACGCGTTAGGTGAATATTTGAAACAGTATGCCAATAATCAAAGAGAATGGGATCGATGGATCGGATTGGCAATGTTCAATTATAATACTAGTGTCCATGAAGCCACCAAGCATACACCATATGAGTTAGTTTTTGGTAAAATAGCAAGAATTCCCTCAGAATTATTCGGGCCTGAGGATAAACTAACAAGCTATGACGATTACTTAATAAACTTAGCCACTCAGCTCCATGCTATCCAAACTAATGCCCGAGAAAATGTAGTTGAGGCGAAAATTAAATCCAAAAAACATTATGATAAAAAAATCAATCCGCAAACATTTAGGCCTGGGAATCAAGTGTTCTTATTAAAAGGGCCTAAACCCGGTAAATTTGGGGATCATTACACTGGGCCACATGAAGTCTTAGAAATACTGAACAAAAATAATGTAAAAATTAAAATAAAGAAAAATAGCCGAATTGTGCATCCAAACCGATTGAGAATTTCCTATATAAAACCTGCCTCTAACAATTTAAATAAATAGTAACAACAATAATCCAAATTTCAGATGGATTCCCGGCTTATTGCTATAATGTTGATAATAGCATGGACGCGCAAAACGAATGGAATAATAGGCTACGATTGTGGATCACCAATGGCTAATATAACTACAATGTCTCTACTCAATACCGAAGAATGCGATATACCCCCTCAACGCGTGAACCAAACCAAAACCTACATACAACTCATACAGATTAATGAATTTAAAACCGTAAGAGTCAGGCAATGCAAGGTCGAGATCGATAGAATAGTGAAAACATGCGGAATGTTTTCTTATACCAGCGATGTACTTAATGGCAAATATTCGTATATAGAGGAAACATCTCGTGAATCCTGTATGCGAATGCAATGGATCGGAGTCTATCGACATGGAAACACTGTTATATCCGAATTAAAGGCTAATCAATCAATCTCCCGGCCGTTGATTTTAGCAGGGCACATAGATGAAGGAGGGTGCCACGGAGGTAGTTATTCCGACACTTTCGGGAGTTGGCCTAACGTGATCGTGCTCGCCACTGTTAAAATCACACTTCAAGATTACGAAGCAACAGTCCAACTAAATTCTAATCGCTTAATGCTCCGCTCAGGAGTGACTTGCGATTTCAAGGCTACTCATTGTATAGATTTAGAAGGAGGAAACACATTCTGGGACCCGCTTCCTGCGGATCAATGTGCACTCTCTAATTACGCATCCCTCTATGACGGATTCGCAGACGTGTTAATAGATGATACCGGGAAGGAATCCCAGATAGTCTACACTGTAAAATCTCACGAAACAATTTTCGCATTAACAATGAGGGAAAGTACACACATTGTGGGTATACACTCATAAGAACCGAACATCCGAAACTATTGATTTACGAAACAACCTTCGGAAATTCGATATTTGGTAAACAATACCGCCCACAAAACCTCGATATTTTTACCTATATAAACTCCAAATTTTTGTACGTAGAAAAACATGTGCGCATCCAAGTAAACCAGTTATATCGAGATGTTCTCCAGCAACAATGTATTCTCGAACAGAAGGTATTAAAAAATGCATTGGCTCTCGCCACTCACGCTCCAGACGCTTTCGCTTATCACATAATGCAAGGGCCAGGATATATAGCCCTGCTAGCTGGAGAAGTGATACACATAGTAAAATGCGTACCCGTTGAAGTAAAGATCGCTCGTACTGAGAAGTGTTACGATCAACTGCCGGTATTACGAAATAATGAAAGTCTGTTTTTAACTCCGCAAACTCACATTTTGTTACGCCAAGGAACAGAAGTTACGTGCAACTCACTTGCACCTGCCATGTACCTTCTCGAAGATTCATGGTATAAGTTTACACCTAAACCAGTCGAATCACTCCTTCCAATAATTATGAAACCCATGACCAAATCGACATGGAAGTATATTAGTCCCGGCTCACTCGCCACGAGCGGAATATATACAGATAATGACCTCGAAACACTTCGAGATCACATAATGTTTCCTGCTGAACGACCCGCGTTACTCAATACGTTGGCTCGAGGAATGATGGGCCAATCAAGCTCTATAAATGGAGGATCTATTTCTAACCTCTTGGACGAAGCCTCCATACAAAAAATAGCCGCGACAGCATGGGAAAATTTTTTTAATCGGTTCTTAATTTTTGGAAATGTCAGCGCTGGCATAATTGGAATCTATATGTCGGCAAGAGTCGTTAAACTAATAATAGATACCTTTGTACACGGGTACGCCTTACATACCGTGTACGGATGGTCAGTATATTTAGTGGGAGCAATATGGGATTCTATCACCCAACTCCTGCTACATTTAGGAAAGGAAAAACGCAAATTAAAAAAATCATCGCCCTCAGCTCCTGCTGAGTCCGAACTACAAGAAGTAAGACTTTCTGAATTACAAGACGATCCTACGCAAAAAAGACATACCTATCCCTTGCTTTCCCCGCGGGAAGCCACTACCTATACCCTTGAATTAAAAAACTAAACCAATCCTTTACTTCCCAGTTCCCATTCTATTGTTATAGATGACTATGGATATTGGCCACACGAACATAAGACTTCTGACAAGGAGCCCATTGAGAGTGAAAATAATAAAAGCAGACGCGCCCACTCTAATCTGGGTACATCTGCAAAACTCTGCTGACGACTTCGAAGAGCTACTAGAGGAACTCCAACGCAGAATGGCACGGCGAAGCCGATTTTTGCACTACCCACCCGAAGACATTAAACCGGACGAAATTGTTGCTGTCCATGATAGGCACAAATGGCAGCGCGGAATTATCCTTGACACCCACGAAGATGGGACAGCCATTATTCTCCTCAGGGATTGGGCTCGCGTGGTCGAACGGCTTTTCTGCGACATTTACCAGCTTGAGGATAGATTTCGCGACTTTGAATGGCGGGCAATTCCTTGCGCAATAGCTCACGTAGGGCCCTGTCCAATAAAAAGGATATGGCCCCGACGAGCCAGAGAGCTCTTAAAGTTCCTAATTGAACAAAGAGAAGGTTGGATCAGCATCATGGGCGATGTGGAAGAAGAAGCAGCGCTTGTAAAACTAGAAACAAGAAACGACTGCGGGAGCGAAATGCTCGACGTCAAAGACATTCTTTTGAAATTAGGGCATGCTCGGGACACCGAGAATATTCTGGAAAAAGTATACCCCTCGATCTAAAGCATAGATGTAGTAATAATAAAGTTGGTTAGGTAGAAAACCAATAATCTAATAATAATCAAGCAACTATCTTATAAAATACTCACCAATATTTACTCACATAATAAAAATATATACACGTATATACATATCTCGCAATTAATATGTGCACTCTTAAGGCTAAAAAGTCTGCAACCATTCTCTTATAGATATGCAAATCGAAAGCACTAATCCAAGACTGCTGACTGAAAACCCACAAGCGGTCGAAGTGGTAAAAGTAGACTCACCCACTCGATTCTGGATACATCTGAAGGACATGCGGAAGGATTTTAAGAAAATGCAAAGGGATTTAAATAAAAAGGCGAGCCGAAAGGCACAGTTGTTACAACCTATAATTGATTACGCAATAAGCGGAGAACCAGTACTTACACGAGAAGGACAAAAATGGAAAAGAGGAATCATTACGGAATCGAAGAAAATGGTAAGGTAACAGTAGCCCTGTTAGATTGGGGACGCATCGTCCAAAGACGACTCACAGAAATTTACACGTTAGAAAATAGATTCATGGCATTCAACATTACCATGGCAAGGAGTACCTTGCGGACTGGCTTACCTAAAATCAACCTCGGGAGGACCATGGTCACCAAGAGCAAAAAGGGCAATCAAAGCATTAATCGAAAAGCAAGAAGGATGGATCAACATATTAGGAACCCTAAGGGATAAAGTAGCCCTTGTTGAATTACGATTAAGGGGTGAAAACAAAGGTGAAATCAAAATAAAGGAAATAATGATATTGCTAGGACATGGTGAACATTGCGACGATTTTCGATCCGTCCCAGCGGTCGAAGTACCAATGAGTCGCGAGGATCCATGGATCACCACGTGGAGCCAGACCGTAAGCCACGATTCAGGAAATAATCAATAACTGAGAGAAGAACTTCGATGCATCACCCTGTTAGAAGGACGACCAATCTATATGTGCCTCGACAACCTACAACTGTTCTGCAGCGACTGTTACCAGAATATGGCGGCTGATCAAAAATCAAAATATACACCGCTATTCCCGCACAACTTGGTCCATAGGAAATCAGTAGAACACAGAGACAAATGCACAATTTGCAAAGGAAGGATGATAAATATCAGACCAACAAGTAGCTGTAAGGGATGCACTACGGGATATCAACGTGCCTTCAAAAAACGCTTAGACCAAGGATGGGGAATAGCCATCGCAATCACACCTGAGGACTACAACAATCATCGAGGGAACTCCAGCAACCATCGAGAGGGCGAGACATCTACAAATTTTTAATACCGCGTTAACATTATAAGCAACTACATATTTCTTTATGCCATCAGGAACAGTAGCGAAAAATTAATGTCCATCAACTATGTCAAAGATAGTACAACAGAACTAAATACTCAGGGAGGGAGAAGAGCCTCCCAATTAAAGAAATTCATCGAATACCTTATTCCCCCCCCCCCAAAAAAAAAAAATATATATATATATATATATATGGTATATATTAGTAGTTAAATACATATCTCAATCGATGAATTTTCAATTACAGCATGTAACATGGGGGAGCCCTTTAGCCTCCACTGGGCCGAGTTGTTCTGGGAAGACTATCTATATCTGAGCGATCTTCGGTGTGTTACCAGCTTAGGAAATTTGAGAGTATTTCAACAACTTGATGATTATTCAAAAATTTGCAGCAAATGCTACGTAATTCTGACACCCGTAGTGAAACTCAGATATACTCGTCTATTTAGGCACCATCTAATCCATGTAAACGCCGTGCGTCAAACCCATTGCGCTATATGTCACGAAATAATGGTAATGATTAGAATGGCCAAATCTTGTCAGGATTGTCTAGAACGTTTCGACCACGCCGACAGAACACTCCTAAATGCCGGCCACGGCATACCTGTAGCCGTTCCCCCAAGGGAAACTTAAGATTACACAAGCGTAGTGTTACGTATAATACTAAGGGAAAATAAGATTGCATTAGGATAAAAAAGAATAACAATTTCTCAAAATTTACTAAACTGATCGTCACCTGTATTTGAGCATAAGGTAAAACGAGGGAAAATCTTCCTTTGTTCCTTTTATATGCATACATCTATTCACTACTTGATCGATTACAGCACACGTATACGCAAATGATGTCTGCAATTCGCAACTTCTGCTGGGGAAAAAAGGGACGAGAAGAAGAAGAAAAATTTTCATCACGTTGTCTGAGCACTGTCATACTCATGGGAAAACTCCGATGCGTCACTACATTGAGAGGACGCCCGATATATCAACGATTCATCAGTTATAAAAAAATATGTGAAGGTTGCTACCTGGCAATGACATTCGACCAACAAAGAAAATACGCGGCTGTCTCAGCACACCTCCTGGCCCACATGGATTTTCTCCACAACCAGGACAAGTGCACCTGCTGTCTGCAGGTAATGCTGAGATATAGGGATATTGAAGAATGCCAGGAGTGCCTCAATACATTCGAATACGCAGACATCGTGGGCCTGAAAATAAGATGGGGGTACCCTTCTATTGGTCAACAAAGGTATCATAGACCCGGTTAGACCAGATGAATGATTCTCCCCTGCTGTTAACCGCGATCAAGTAGTGTTCCACATATCAGTACAAGAAAGAAAGAGAGAAATAGGTAAACCTTGTGCCAAAGATAACTATAAACGTATATTTTACCAAAGATAACATAACACCTAGCACCGCAGGCGTAACCTCGGTAGTTTAGGTAATTAATAGGGGACAAATAAGAAATCAGAAGCATGGAAGAAAAAAAAAAAAAAAAAATTTACCTTTTCTTCCATGTCTTTACAATTAGGAATAAAGAGAAGAGTATATGCATAATTATAAACATACATATTCATAAAACAATAATATATATATATATATATATATATATATATATATATATATATATATAAAAGGGAAAAAAAAATCGTTTTAATATATATATTCTACTCAAAATAACGTAGGGACCTTAATTCTGTATAAGCATCTTAAATATTAAGGTAACTAACAATAAACAATTAAGCAGCTAGCGATAGACCAATAAGTATTCGATAGACCAATAGTTATATCACACGAAGAAAAGAAAAGAGATTTAAATTTGCCTTTTCTTTCCGTCATTACTCACACGTAGCATACGCATACGTATATATAAATATACATATACAGGGTGATTCAGAACGACCCATGTGTCCCTGTAAAGACGTGTTCTTGGATAAATTCTGAGACAATTTTTCCTGTACGAAAATTTTGTCCGACGCTTACTTTTTGAATAATAAGAGGATAAAGTTAACAAATCACGGGCCGTGTACACATGGTAGACAAAGGCGGCGCAACTCACCGTCCGACGCGGGCGCTTACCCGTATCGGACGGTGAGTTGCGCCGCCTTTGTCTACCATGTGTACACGGCCCGTGATTTGTTAACTTTATCCTCTTATTATTCAAAAAGTAAGCGTCGGACAAAATTTTCGTACAGGAAAAATCGACTCAGAATTTATCCAAGAACACGTCTTTACAGGGACACATGGGTCGTTCTGAATCACCCTGTATATAATTAAACGCATATAGTAGAATAAAAGTGAAAAAATGGAGAATAAAATTATGTAAGAAAGGTATATATATATATATATATATATATACTTCTATCAACAAATTATATAAATTAATAACGATAAAAAAAAAAAATTTATTTTATTGATTTATCTTTACAGAGTGTGTAATTGTAAAACACATATTTATATATATATATATTAGGAGTACAAATTGAAAACCGCCGTTTTTTGTCAAAATTTGATGATTGATTGTTGAAAAATGGTTACATACTTATTCTTGAAAGTATTGTCCATTGCTGGCCACTACTTTCTCCCACCTTTCGGGCAGCATACGAATCCCGTGTCGAAAAAACTGCTCGTCTTTTCCGGCGATCCACGAATCGACCCAGTTTTTGGCCTCTTCGTAATAATGGAAGTGCTGCTCAGCCAGGCCATGCGCCATTGATCGGAACAAGTGGTAATCTGAAGGGGCGATGTCAGGAGAATACGGCGGATGAGGTAAGACGTCCCATTTCAATGTTTCCAGATAGGTTTTAACGACCTGAGCAACATGTGGCCGAGCGTTGTCGTGCAGCAACATCACTTTTTCGTGTCTTTGCTCGTATTGTGGCCGTTTTTCCTGCAATGCTCGACTCAAACGCATTAGTTGTGTTCGGTAGCGAGCTCCTGTGATGGTTTCACCCGGTTGCAACAGCTCATAATAAATCACGCCGAGCTGGTCCCACCAAATACACAGCATGAGCTTCGAGCTATGGATGTTTGGCTTGGCCGTCGATGTTGATGCATGGCCGCGGTAGCCCCACGATTTTTTTCGCTTTGGATTATTATAATGGATCCACTTTTCATCGCCGGTTACAATACGATGCAGAAAACCCTTCCGTTTTTGCCGTTGGAGCAGCTGTTCGCACGCGAAAAAACGCCGTTCGACGTCTCTCGGCTTTAATTCGTATGGCACCCAGTGTCCATGCTTTTGGATCATTCCCATGGTTTTCAAACGATGTGAAATAGCTTGTTGAGTCACGCCCAATGAATCTGCAAGCTCCTGTTGCGTTTGAGATGAATCTTCATTCAGTAATGTTTCCAATTGTGCGTCTTCAAACTTTTTCACCTGTCCGGGACGCTCCCTGCCTTCTACGCCGAAATCACCACTTTTGAAGCGTTGGAACCATTCTCGACACGTTCTTTCACTAATGGAAGCCTCACCATAAGTTTTTACAATCATTCGACGCGCCTCAGCCGCAGATTTTTTCGAATTGAAGGCAAAAAGCAAAACTTCCCGCAAATGACGCTTATTGGGCACAAATTTCGACATTTTCGATCACAAAAAAATATATAACGCCGATAAAAATTCACAACTGCAATGATAAGGAATTGTTGCCAGATGCCCAACCTTGCATTTAAAATTTTTGATCTAACGTTTGGCGCCAGCATTTACCGCTGGCGCCATCTACTGGAAAACGGCGGTTTTCAATTTGTACTCCTAATATATATATATATATCTTCCGTTGAAATAATATAGAACTCTAACCTTGTGTAAGTACCTTAAACGTTTAGATAATTAAACGAGTGCTAATAAATAAATAAGTGTTTGGGAACACGAAGGAAATAGAAAAGATTCTTTGTCTTTCCTGTTTTCACCCACATATATAGAGAAGAATAAAGGCATAAATATATAAGTATGTAAGAAATGCAAAAAAAAAAAATCCTTATAAAAAATATTATTATTAAAAAAAAGGGGAAACCTTTATTATATATTATGCAAATATTTTTATAAGAATATACATTTATATATATTTATGTATATATATTTATGCCTTGCATCTATCAGGGAATTATGTAAAACCTTACAAAAATTAGAATTTTTATATTATAAACGCGGCGCTGGTAGTTAAGTAAATAACACTAAACAAATAAATAACCAGGAATACGAAAGAAAAAAAGGGAAGGGGATCTAGAGGTCGCCCTTTTCTTTCCTATTTCTATATAACTCACAACGCACACCTGAGCGCATTTAGATATAGATCTTCCCTCTTCGATATAAGAATTAATAGTTGTCGAAGGAAAAGAATCAAATCTCTTTGCAAATGTTGTACATCCCCAACATTTGTCTAAGCCGGGGGGTGTTACGTCCTGCGGAGTAACGATTCTCTCCTTCGCAACCAGCGGATATTCTAATTAACGGGCGAGCGACGGTGATCTCACACCGATCCCAAGAATTCGGTGACTCTCACGGCAATAACCGGATGTCACGAATTAAGTAGTTATAAATTCATCAATTGAGGAGATTTGAGGTGACACCGTTGCTCGATACTGGAAACACTCAAGATAGCAAAATCAGGGATCTGGAAGACGCACGTGTGCATCCCTTTGAGTTCTGATGCCCGAAAACCGCATAGCAACAAATCAAAGAATTTTTTGACATTTAATGCTTCTGAGAGTTCAATTGTCAAACCTGCCGCTTTCTCGGTTAACAATTACCGAGGAATATAAAAAAGTCGTAAAAGTAAATATTGCACGTGGGTGTATTAATGAATAAAGTGGTGTACACGGCCCTCGAAGGGACAAAGGGAATCATAGATGAAAAATAGTATAAATAGTATAATAATAGTATAAATAGGTGCGCCTTCCAGCGGAGCGCGCAGTACGCAGTTCGTAGTTCGCAGTTCACAGTACGCAGTTCGTAGTTCGCAGTTCACAGTACACAGTTCGCTTCACGCACTTCAGACCGTACAGTTCGGTTCGGCTTAATCTCGTCTTCATCCGAATCGCAGTTCCGTGGCATCTTGCATGCCCGAGTTCTGCGACTCTCGGATCCGCGGCCTTTAAACTCGTGCGCGGCGCAAGTCTCGGTCGAGAGGAAAAAGTGTCAGTTCAAATGTCCCCGGTTGGGATCTGCGGACCATTGTCCATTGGACCCGGAACACCCCCGACCGGATCTACTACCTCCCGCCGAGTCCGGCTCAGTTTGAAGCCCTGCGGCTCCGGGAGAATAGCATTCACCTGCATCGACTCACGCTACAATCTGCAAGCAGTAAGTCCCGAATCAACCGTTTGTTTTGCTCTCGTTCTTCGAACACCCTTTCTCTCTCTAGCGCGAAAGATTTCGAACATAATACATTTATTGAGGTTATTACTCTTTCCACCCCATGCTCCTCTCCATACTCTCTCTCTCTCTCTTTCTCTCTCTCTCTCTCTCTCTCTCTTTATCTTTAAATTCTTTTCTTTCTTGGGATTAACTCGTAAGAGTTAATCCGAAAGAATCTCTTTATTTTTAATTCTTTTCTTTCTTGGGATTAACTTGTAAGAGTTAATCCGAAAGAATCTCTTTATCTTTAAATTCTTTTCTTTCTTGGGATTAACTCGTGAGAGTTAATCCGAAAGAATCTCTGTATTTTTAATTCTTTTCTTTCTTGGGATTAACTCGTAAGAGGTAATCCGAAAGAAACTCTTTATCTTTAAATTCTTTTCTTTCTTGGGATTAACTCGTGAGAGTTAATCCGAAAGAATCTCTGTATTTTTAATTCTTTTCTTTCTTGGGATTAACTCGTAAAAGTTAATCCGAAAGAAACTCTTTATTTTTAATTCTTCTCTTTCCTGGGATTAACTCGTAAGAGTTAATCCGAAAGAATTTGTTTATCTTTAAATCCTTTCCTTTCTAGGGATTTTCTCGTAAGAATTCTCGTTTCTCTCTCTCCCCTTAGATTCTGTCGAACCCTTTTTCCTTACTTCCGATCTTTTCCCTCGGTTTCACTCGAACTCCACTCGAGTTAACCCGAGAGGTTGTCTAAATTTTAACTTTTCGCCAAAGGAGAGAAACGGAATATTTTTTTTTATTTTAGTGAATAAAGTCTCCAAAATTCATAAAAACCGGTTACGAGCAGCCGCGAAGCGCCGCCGAAATCGCCGCAATCGCCGAATCCGCCGCCTCGAAGCCATTGAGGAGGAAATCCGCCAGATCGCCGCCCAAGTCAATCGACTTTGCCCCCCTGTCTCGTACTCGCCGGTCGCACCGGAAGAAGAGCAACTTCCTCCATTCGCATTTTTCCCCCACTACCCCGTAGATAATTTTCTCCGCGCCGACTTCCCAGTAGATAGTTTTCATCGCGCCGACTCCCCCTTAGATAATTCTCCGCGCCCCGACTCCCCCGTAGAAAATCTTCGCGATGACTCCCCCATAGATAATTTTCTTCGCGCCGACTCCCCCGATTCTCAAATAACCTATAGAATCTTCCCGGACTCTTCCATTTCGCTCTCTTCTCAGGGATCCCCGACCCCTGAGATTCTCAATTTGGAGGAAGATCAACCTCCTGCGGATTTCCCACACGTAGGGCCCCACGAGGAGAAGGAGCAACCTTGCTCCACTCCTCCGATCCTCGGATCGCATGATCTCGAGGACCAGGATCGTTCTCCTAGCCCCGCGCTCAGTATAGAGATCGTAGAGGAGCTACCTCCACCTCCCCCACGTTGTTATTTTGCCCCTGGTCCTCTTCAGTCGCTAGAGTTAATTCTCTCAATGTTTCCGATCTCTTCTGTCCCACTCCCTCCTGGCGCGTTCTCTATCGGCCCCGAAGAATTTGACCTCGAAGCGGTCCGTGTCTTCCTTTCTCTGTCTCCCCCCGATGCACCAGTCCCCGTGTATCTCCCCCATATATATCCAAAATATTATCTAATTCCCAAACTAATATTTTTAATCACTTCCGCCCCAATACCGCCGTATTAAATGAAGTCCCAATATAGACACACATACACACTTGCGAATACTCTGTTTGTTACACTAATATAGAATATTATAAATGTAAATATATATATATATAAAATTATATATATATATATATATATATATATATATATATGTATATATAAATGTGCATAATTTAATTGTTAACCTCGAGCTTTGTATCGCAAGTCTGCGGATTTTTTTTGTATTACAAAATTGTGCGCCTTACCAGCTCTAATCTGTAATAAATTACTTTTACATAGAATTAATCCTTTTTTTTTTATACATATTTATCTTTCACATTTTCTTTCAATAAATCAATGACTGATTATAAGGAATTTGATTAATTTCTCCACCTCACTCATCATCCCTTGCTCTATTAAGCCAAGCACTAGGTCCGATCCCGAGGTAAAGCAATTAAATTTGCTGCCACAAAACAGGACCGAGGGACGCGGAACACCCTGAGTGTTTGTCATTGGGCCCCCCCGCTGTGGACCCATTGACCCATATATTCTGGGTTGTCAACGCGGCCTGCCTGTGCCTCGTGGGCACATTCTCAAGTTGTTACGTCTCTCCTTTCTCCCTCCATGTCTTACCTATCCTACTTCAACTCTGGACGTAACAAAATCAGAAAACCGTTTTAAAGCTCGAAGTTTCAGCTTTAACATGCTATTAATGGTTTTCAAAATTTTTCTCAATTTCTTAGTACTATGCCCCAAAAAAGATACTGTTTTTTCCTTAAAATAACGTATTTTTAACAGCCTGTAGCTCAATAAAAAAATTTTTCTCGACAAATCCAATGCAAGTGCCATAAAGTATGACATTTTCTCTACAAAATGCTTTTTTTATAGTTTTTTCTACGATTTTTTTTGACCGAGTTACAAGACTTTGAAGATATACATTTTTTACAGTACATTTTTCCGAAAAATGACGTCTACCGCCGACATTAGCATTACCCAATGTGCACCACGTGGAGTTTATCGGTCGGATTTTTGCACATCGCGCGCGCGCGCGCGCGTGTGTGTGTGTGTGTGTGTGTGTATTACAGCAGAGATAAGGATCCCGCACTTCTGCAGTATTTAATGACTCCAAACCCTCTCTGCTGTGTGTGTGTGTGTGTGTGTGTGTGTGTGTGTGTGTGTATGCGTGCGCGTGCATGAGTGTTCAATAGTGTGTATTTCCTCCTCTCTGATCAATTACTGCTTGCAAGCGTTCTCGCATATTTATACATCTTGCAATACGATCTTGCGGAATGTTGTACCAAATTTCCGTTAAAATTTCTCCCAATTCTTCTAAATTTCGCGGCTGTTCCTCGCGACGCCTTAATCGTCGTTCCATTTCATCCCAAATGTGCTCGATTGGATTTAAGTCCGGGCTATTGGCGGGATGATTTAACAGTCTAATTGCGTGTCGTTGAAAAAAACGTCGCGTTATATTCGCCGTATGAGGTCGAGCGTTGTCCTGCATAAAAATAAAGTTCCGACAGGTTCGATTTAATAGCAAAACGTGTGGTCGTAGAATATCGTTGATATAACGAACACCCATCATTGCCGGAGGTGGCAGGATCACTAGATCACTTCGTTTTGTAAGTGATATACACCCCCACACCATCACGGAACCGCCGTTGTAGGATCGTATTGGCATAACGCAACGTCGATCATAGCGTTCATTTCGTCGACGCCAAGTACGTATACGAGCATCATTGCCATAAAGGCAAAAACGTGATTCGTCGGAGAAATATACATTTCTCCAATCCCTAGCGGTCCATTTTATGTGATCACGCGCAAATTAATAACGTACTTGGCGATGTACGAGTGTGAGTCTTGGTACTTGTGCACGAACACGAGAACGAAGACCGGCTTCTCTCAAACGGTTGCGAATTGTTTGTTCGCACACATGGCGCAAATGAATGTCATCGCGAATGTTTCTTGCGGTAATTATTCGTCTTTCTAATGCATAACGAACAATGGCTCGATCTTGTCTATTTGTCGTTAATCGAGAACGACCACTACCTTCACGTCTCGTGTAATTTCCCGTGTCTTGATATCGTAACCAAGCTCTACTCACTACGGACACGGATGCACCAATATCTTGCGCCACATAACGCATACTAAAACCTTGTTGCAAAAACGCAATTATGCGTGCAACTTCTACGGCCGATAAATGTCTACGCGGCATTTTGAAAATTCCGTGTCGCTTATCACACTGCGAGAATCGCCGGCGTACTAAACAAAATTTTATTGTATTGAGCATGCAATGTTTACATATGGTCATCTTTGTCTAAAAAGAGATTTTCTTTAGACTAAGACGACTGTAAACACATAGTCGTCTTAGCCTTAAAACTCTGAACTCCTAACTCTCTTAACTTACATAGTTGCAAAATTGATTTTTGAAAAATGTTTTTTACGTCAGTAATGTTTTTTCATGTTTTGGTCACAGTTCAAAATATTATTTTTTGGATATTTTTATTAATCTGACTATGAGATTTAATGACATAATAAAAAAAATGTTGTCTGTAATTCATATTAAACTTTTAATAATTATATATAATAATTATTTACTTTAAAATGAATGAAATTTAAAACATTAATTTTAAATTTAACATATTTTGAAAAATATGACAACAGAATACATATACACTACTCAAAAGAAAATAGGGAACACTTTCCAGACACCAAAAATTAGGCTATTTTCAAATGACTGTAACTCGGTGAAAAATCATCGTAGATAAAAAATAAAAAAAGCATTTTGAAGCTTGAAGATCCAACTTTAACGCTCTATCAGCAGATTTTCAAAATTCTTTTAACTTCCTTGTCTTATGCAGTAAAAAAGCACACCCTGTTTTGTTCCTTAAAGTTTCGTATTTTTGACACTTTGCAGCTCGACCAACAAATTTTTTTCGAACAATTCAAGTAAAGCTTCATAAACTACAAAATTTTGCCTACAAAATGCTTTTTTTAAAATTTCTCTACGATTTTTTTTGACCGAGTTACGCTACTTTGAAGCTAAACCTGCATTTTTTACAAATGATATCCGTACTCCGTGAAAAATCATCGTAGACAAAAAATCAAAAAACCATTTTAAAGCTCGAAGTTTCAGCTTTAACATGCTGTTAATGGTTTTCAAAATTTTTCTCAATTTCTTAGTACTATGCCCCAAAAAAGATACACTGTTTTTTCCTTAAAATAACGTATTTTTAACAGCCTGTAGCTCAATAAAAAAATTTTTCTCGACAAATCCAATGCAAGTGCCATAAAGTATGACATTTTCTCTACAAAATGCTTTTTTTATAGTTTTTTCTACGATTTTTTTGACCGAGTTACAAGACTTTGAAGATATACATTTTTTACAGTACATTTTTCCGAAAAATGACGTCTACCGCCGACATTAGCATTACCCAATGTGCACCACGTGGAGTTTATCGGTCGGATTTTTGCACATCGTGCTGCTGTCGCGTGTGCGTGTGTGTTGTGTGTGTGTGTGTGTGTGTGTATGTCACAGCAGAGATAAGGACCCCGCAGTTCGACACTTCTGCAGTATTTAATGACTCCAAACCCTCTCTGCGTGGTGTGTGTGTGTGTGTGCGGGTGGTGCTGCGCGCATGAGTGTTCAATAGTGTGTATTTCCTCCTCTCTGATCAATTACTGCTTGCAAGCGTTCTCGCATATTTATACATCTTGCAATACGATCTTGCGGAATGTTGTGCCAAATTTCCGTTAAAATTTCTCCCAATTCTTCTAAATTTCGCGGCTGTTCCTCGCGACGCCTTAATCGTCGTTCCATTTCATCCCAAATGTGCTCGATTGGATTTAAGTCCGGGCTATTGGCGGGATGATTTAACAGTCTAATTGCGTGTCGTTGAAAAAAACGTCGCGTTATATTCGCCGTATGAGGTCGAGCGTTGTCCTGCATAAAAATAAAGTTCCGACAGGTTCGATTTAATAGCAAAACGTGTGGTCGTAGAATATCGTTGATATAACGAACACCCGTCATTGCCGGAGGTGGTAGGATTACTAGATCACTTCGTCTTGTAAGTGATATACACCCCCACACCATCACGGAACCGCCGTTGTAGGATCGTATTGGCATAACGCAACGTCGATCATAGTGTTCATTTCGTCGACGCCAAGTACGTATACGAGTCTCATTGCCATAAAGGCAAAAACGTGATTCGTCGGAGAAATATACATTTCTCCAATCCCTAGCGGTCCAATTTATGTGATCGCGCGCAAATTGATAACGTACTTGGCGATGTACGAGTGTGAGTCTTGGTACTTGTGCACGAACACGAGAACGAAGACCGGCTTCTCTCAAACGGTTGCGAATTGTTTGTTCGCACACATGGCGCAAATGAATGTCATCACGAATGTTTCTTGCGGTAATTATTCGTCTTTCTAATGCATAACGAACAATGGCTCGATCTTGTCTATTTGTCTTTAATCGAGAACGACCACTACCTTCATGTCTCGTGTAATTTCCCGTGTCTTGATATCGTAACCAAGCTCTACTCACTACGGACACGGATGCACCAATATCTTGCGCCACATAACGCATACTAAAACGTTGTTGCAAAAGCGCAATTATGCGTGCAACTTCTATGGCCGATAAATGTCTACGCGGCATTTTGAAAATTCCGTGTCGCTTATCACACTGCGAGAATCGCCGGCGTACTAAACAAAATTTTATTGTATTGAGCATGCAATGTTTACATATGGTCATCTTTGTCTAAAAAGAGATTTTTTTAGACTAAGACGACTATATGTTTACAGTTCACAGGATTGGAGAAATGTATATTTCTCCGACGAATCATGTTTTTGCCTTTATGGCAATGATGCTCGTATACGTACTTGGCATCGACGAAATGAACGCTATGATCGACGTTGCGTTATGCCAATACGATCCTACAACGGCGGTTCCGTGATGGTGTGGGGGTGTATATCACTTACAAGACGAAGTGATCTAGTGATCCTGCCACCTCCGGCAATGACGGGTGTTCGTTATATCAACGATATTCTACGACCACACGTTTTGCTATTAAATCGAACCTGTCGGAACTTTATTTTTATGCAGGACAACGCTCGACCTCATACGGCGAATATAACGCGACGTTTTTTTCAACGACACGCAATTAGACTGTTAAATCATCCCGCCAATAGCCCGGACTTAAATCCAATCGAGCACATTTGGGATGAAATGGAACGACGATTAAGGCGTCGCGAGGAACACCCGCGAAATTTAGAAGAATTGGGAGAAATTTTAACGGAAATTTGGCACAACATTCCGCAAGATCGTATTGCAAGATGTATAAATATGTGAGAACGCTTGCAAGCAGTAATTGATCAGAGAGGAGGAAATACACACCATTGAACTCTCATGCGCGCGAGCGCATACACACACAGCAGAGAGGGTTTGGAGTCATTAAATACTGCAGAAGTGACGAACTGCGGGGTCCTTATCTCTGCTGTGATACATACATCATACACACACACACACACACACACACACACACACACACACACACACACACACACACACACACACACACACACACACACACACTCACACACACACACACGATGTGCAAAAATCCGACCGACAACCTCCACGTGGTGCACATTGGTTAATGCTAATGTCGGCGGTAGACGTCATTTTTCGGAAAAATGTACTGTAAAAAATGTATATCTTCAAAGTCTTGTAACTCGGTCAAAAAAAATCGTAGAGAAAACTTTAAAAAAAGCATTTTGTAGAGAAAATGTCATACTTTATGGCACTTGCATTGGATTTGTCGAGAAAAATTTTTTTATTGAGCTACAGGCTGTTAAAAATACGTTATTTTAAGGAAAAAACAGTGTATCTTTTTTGGGGCATAGTACTAAGAAATTGAGAAAATTTTTGAAAACCATTAACAGCATGTTAAAGCTGGAACTTCGAGCTTTAAAATGGTTTTTTGATTTTTTGTCTACGATGATTTTTCACGGAGTACGGATATCATTTGTAAAAAATGCGGGTTTAGCTTCAAAGTAGCGTAACTCGGTCAAAAAAAATCGTAGAGAAATTTTAAAAAAAGCATTTTGTAGGCAAAATGTTGTAGTTTATGATGCTTTACTTGAATTGTTCGAAAAAAATTTGTTGGTCGAGCTGCAAAGTGTCAAAAATACGAAATTTTAAGGAACAAAACAGGGTGTGCTTTTTTACTGCATAAGACAAGGAAGTTAAAAGAATTTTGAAAATCTGCTGATAGAGCGTTAAAGTTGGATCTTCAAGCTTCAAAATGCTTTTTTTATTTTTTATCTACGATGATTTTTCACCGAGTTACAGTTATTTGAAAATAGCCTAATTTTTGGTGTCTGGAAAGTGTTCCCTATTTTCTTTTGAGTAGTGTATATATATATATATATATATATATATATGTATATGTAGATAAAATTAAAAAGAATTAAATAATGAGGTAATAATTTAAGAATAAAAATCGATCGATTTTGAACACGTTTTATCTGTATTTGTCTGTAATTACAAATTAAAAAACACAAAATAAAGCAGACTGATATGAATAATACGCTTTCTGTACGTTTTTTTTTCAGAAAAGAAAGATTCCTAAAAATATAATTTACTTTTTTTAAACTTTTTCCTTTCTTCTTTTTTTTAGCTCTTTAATCTTTCTTTCTTTCCTCTTTTACTTTTTCGTTTTTTCCTTCCTTCTTTCAATTCTCCTTTCTTTCAATTTTGTCTTAATTCCTTCTTTTCTTTTTCTTTTTTGAAAATAAAGTATCAAAAATTAAATTTATTTAACAATATTTATATATAAGTTATTTTTGTAAAAGATTTAAGAGAGAAAGGGAGAAAGTGTGTGAGTGCGTTATGAAAAGGTAATATGGCTACCCTCATTATTTCCATTGTTAAGAGAGATGTTATTTTATGTTTGATATTTAATATAAAACAGAAATAAAGTAATATTTTTTATGATATATATCTAAAATCTTTGAACGCGGAAAAAATTTTAAATCAAGAAAATTCTAAACAATAGAAAATTTAAACTATATAATTTTGTTACAAAATGTGTTTTTTAAAACTAAATGGATTTTTAAAAAGTTATTTTTGAATATATTATATTACTACCATTTTTTTCTTCTGTCGATTATGCAGTGAGTCACATTTTTATAAATCACAATTTATCACAATTTAAATAATAAATGAATCATAACATTGAGTCTAAAATTTGTTAAACAACACTTCAAGAGAATAAAAGACTGAAAAAAACGAGACAATGCCATAGAGAATAATAATAAATAAAGATTTTCTGTTGGTTAGATTAAATAAGTCAAGATGATTGGTTAGTATCCAATCGAGCTGTGTCCAAACAGGTATCACTCACAAATCTTAATGACATATTGAATAATGGCAGAAAAAAGGATTCAAATTTATAAAAATTTATTATACTACAACCAATCAACAACTTAAAAAAATTTTACATAAGTGTAATAAATCTCTTAAGGATTAATAAAACATATTTAACTTCAAATATATTTTAATAATATGCAATTAACATTTTAAACATATAGTCTGTTTTTCAAAATAAAAAATAACAGTTACGATTTCAATTCTATGGATTAAAATGACATGCAATGATATCATTTTTTAAGAGAAAAGCACACATTTTTATATAGCTACATAATATGCAAATTGATTGATGCATTTCCTTATACATGTTCTACCACTCATAATAGGGAAAAACACCGCCGAGATCTGAACTCTGATAATGACTGTTAAAGTTTATAAATTTTTGTATATTTGTATAGACAGCAATTTAATATTTAACACATCTGATGACCTTAGAAAAATTCATAAAATAAAAATAATATTAATCCTCATAGAACAAAAAAGAATATAAATAATATTAATCCTCTCTCCGAGTAAATATACGGTACAGAAATAAAAGTCATAACTGTAAAACACAATATTAAAAATTGATTATAAAAACTCAATAAACAATGTTTATTAAAATAATTACAAAATTGTCAATTAAAATACAAACAGATAAATTTAGAATATTTTTAAAATAACAACAATGAAGCCAATAATATAATGTATATTAAGATAAGAATTTATGTTTCATTTAAATTATTTAGAGGCATCCTTCTTTCTTTCCTTCCTTCTTACATTACTTTATTCCACTTCTTTTCTTTATCTTCGTCACACATTTTTTGAACAACTTATTAAAAGAGATATTCTTAAAAAAAATATTTTAAAACTTAAATCACAAAATGTCTAAATATTATGTGATATTTACCTATTATTAAAAGAAATCTTTAAACCCGGGTTCAATTGAAATCTTTAAACCCGGATTCAATTGCATTCTTAATTTTTTTCATCCTTTATTTAAAAGTATTTACCTTCTCCAACTTCTATAATTTCTTTCTCTTTTCTATTCCATTTCCATTTTACATTCAATTTTTCCTCCTCCTTTCCTTCTTTCTTAAATTATTTAATTTCTCTTCTTCTTTTTACTATCATTGCACATTTTTTAAAATCGTTATTAAAAGAGATAATGTTTAAAAAAAAGATAATTTTATTCTTAAAGCACAAAGTGTCAAAATATCATATGATATTTACTCAATATTTTAAAAAATCTTCAAACCCGTGTTCATTTGCACGCTTAGTTTCTTTCATCCTTTCTATTCTAAATTTCTAACTTTCTCCACGTTTTTTAGTTTCTGTCTGTTTTCTAATTTTTTTCTGTTTAACACTCCTTCAATTCTTCGTCCTTCCTTCCTTCCTTCTTACATTACTTCATTCCTCTTCTTTTCTTTACCTTTAATATAGCATATTTTTTAAACACTTTACTAAGAAATAATGTTCTATTTAAAAAAATTTCATTTTAATAACAGAAAATCACAAATATCATGATATTTACCAGTTATTAAAAAAACTTTCAAACACATGTTTAATTATATTATTAATTTCTAAAACCTTTACCTTCTCCGCTTTCTTTAATTCCTTTCTCCTTCCTATTTTATTTCCATTTCACGTTCCTTCAATTCAACCTCCTTTCTTCTTTCTTTTTTACATTATTTCATTCTTTTTTTTTAATAGCATTATAATAGCAATATTATAATAATATTAAACAAAAAGTATTCATTCCCCTTCTTTATCTTCGTCACACATTTTTTAAACTCTTTACTAAAAGAGATAATGTTCTACTAACCCTTTCAAGACGGTTTTTACAACTGATGGTACACATGTGTACATAGAGTCTAGAAAGGATTAAAGAAAATTTTATTTTAATAACAGAAAATCACAAATATCATATGATATTCACCCATTATTAAAAAAAAAACTTTCAAACTTTTAAACACATATTCAATTACCTTCTTAATTTCTTAAATCTTTACCTTCTCCGCTTTCTTTAATTCCTTTCTCCTTTTTGTTTTATTACTAAATTACACTTCTTCGATTTAACCTACTTCCTTTCTTCCTTTTTACATTATTTCATTACTTTTCTTTTAATAGCATTTTAATGGCAATGTCATAATAATATTAAACGAAAGTATTTATTCCTCTTCTTTTCTTTATCTTCGTCACATATTTTTTAAACTCTTTATTAAAAGAGATAATGTTCTATTAAAAAAAATTTTGTTTTAATAACAGAAAATCGCAAAATATAATATTCACCCGTTATTAAACACAAACCTTAAAACGCGTGTTCAATTACATTCTTAATGTCTTAAATCTTTACCTTCTCCGCCTTCTATAATTCCTTTGTCCTTTCTATTTTATTACTATTTTACACTTCTTCGATTCAACCTCCTTCCTTCCTTCCTTTTTACTCTTCTTTAATAGCATTTTAATAGCAATATTAAATAAAAGCATTTATTACTCTTCTTTTCTTTACCTTCATCGCACATCTTTTAAACTCTTTATTAAAAGAGATAATGTACTATTAACCCTTTCTTGATGGTTTTTACAATTGATGGTACTCATGTGTACCTGGAATCTAGAAATAGATAAAGAAAATTTTATTTACGGTTTTTTATATTTGGCAAAATATAATATTCAATCGTTATTAAAAAAAACTTTCAAAGCGTATTCAGTTACATTCTTAATTTCTTAAATCTTTACATTCTCCGCTTTCTATAATTCCATTCTCCTTTCTGTTTTATTACTATTTTACACTAATCAATTTAACCTGTTTCCTTCCTTTCTTTTTATAACATTTTATTAATCTTTTTTTAATAACATTTTAATAGCAATATTATAATAATATTAAACAAAATTGCTGAAAATGAAGTATAACACAAAGTATCAATTCTTTATAATGATATTATAACTATAAATAAAAACATTTAATAAGACTTATCTAAAATAATTGTGAAATCGTCCAAAGGGAAAAGAAAAGTTTTCATCAACGCAGGAAACAGAACCAACACAATATTATAATTACACCATTAGCCTTGTGATGCATGTAACAATTATGTCTATTAACTGTCAAAACGCAATCTTTACTTTCGTTGCATATTTTTTAAACTCTTCACTGAAAGAGAAAATGTTCTAATTAAAAAAATTTTATTTTAATAACAAAAAATCGCAAAATATAATATTCACCCGTTATTTAAAAAATCCTTAAAACGCGTGTTTAATTACATTCTTAATTTTGTAAATTTTTACTTTCTCCGCCTTTTTTAATTCTTTTGTTCTTTCTATTTTATTACCATTTTATACTCTTTTGATTCAACCTCCTTCCTTCCTTCCTTTTTACATTATTTTATTACTCTTTTTTTAAACTGCTGAAAATAAAATATAACACAAAGTATCAATTCTTTATAATGATATTATAACCATAAACATAAATGTTTAATAATACTTATCTAAAATAATCGTGAAGTTGTTCAAACGGAAAAGAAAAGTCCTCATCGACGTAGGAAAGAGAACCAACACATTATTATTACACCATTAACCTCGTGATGCATGTAACAGTTATGTCTATTAACTGTCCAAACGTAATCTCCGCGATGACAGCAGCTCGCGAAGTAAGCACATCGAGAGAACCAATCATAATATTATATAAAAAAATACGTGTGTATTACATACATGTGTATTTTATACATTATATAAGAAAGTAAAATACATTAGATTTTTTACTTTCTCATATATGAGAAAGTAAAATACGGTTAATATTTTTATACAGCTTTAAGATTTTCTATTAATACGTGAACTTTAGAAAAGGAATTATTAGATTTAATTTCAAAAAAATTGGATTCAATAAAACTCTAAAACATTGAACTTTCAATCGGATAACTTATAGCGATTTCGGCTGGGTCACACCGGTTGTACATTTCAGGTGTCGGCAGGACCGGTGCGAGTTAAGCAAGCGCCCCAGGCAAGTAGTAAAATATGGCGCCCTATAGATAAATCTATATTCTTTGTATGGTATAATTCTAAAATCGTAACTTATATATATTTATAGTAATTATTACAATGATTAATATTATAATTTAACGTTATATGTTTTTGTTGTTTTTACTTCTAACCAACCAATTTATTTCATGTATTACATCTATTGGTTTAAAGCCCTCTCACCGCGTCAAGGTTGATGTAAAACGAGAAGGATTTTTTCGTTTTTTTTGTATTTTATATTTTTAATATTTTTTTAATATTTTGTTTTTTTATATTTTGTTTTTTTATGAATTATTTATATTTTTAATTAACAAATGTTTTGTCTCTCATTCTAGGCATTTTTATAAAGTAAATTTATATCTTATATCTAAATGAATGCTCCGATTTGTTGATATTCAAAATGATTTTTTTCGTGCTTTTAAATCCGATAGACTTTTTATAACTTTAGCAAGGTCTATTTTTTGAGTAATCTCGTTCTCAATTGATAATATCGCTAGTACACTTAAACGGCCATCACTTGTGGATGTACGCAAATAGGTTTTAATTAACTTTAATTTGCTAAAACTGCGTTCTCCACTTGCAACTGTGATAGGTATAGTCAGTAATATTCGCAATGCCGTCCAAAGATTTGGCAAAACCGATTGCAGGTTGTTTTGATTTATGAATTTAAGAACATTCAATGGATCATGAATATTTTTTGAGATTAAACTACTAGTAGATTGCAACTCGTCATATAATTCATTTCCGAGGATGTCATAATTATTCCCGTGTCTGAGTTTATCTTCAAGGTTGGAACAACACTTTTTCAACTCTTCTATTTCGGGTAACTTACTTATATCAAACAAGAAGAACCAAGTATCTTGGAATTCCTTGAGTTGTTTAAATCTTTCTTTGAGTGATGTTATTGCAGTATCTAATATAACGTAAAAAATCTTTGTTTTAAAAAGATTTTGAGGATCAGACATGGTTTCATCACTATGTTCGTAATTAAACATGCGTTTTTTTCGATTTACTCGTTTCTGCACAAATATGGGATCTACATCTAAACTTTTAGCAAGTTCCTTTGCATCTACTAACGCTTTAGTAAATCCATTAAGTCGATAATTTTCTATATATTCGGCACAAGATTCCATGAGCGAAACGGCGGATCCGAGGTCCATTGTATTTGATTGCATAGATTTACTCACAATATTGATACGAAACAAAATATCGTACCAGATAACGAGCATAACAAGGAAATTGTAATCGCATAATTGTGACGCGAGGGTTTGCGCTTCATGCTTAATTGCAGGATCAGAGGAACCGTGTTCACTTAATGTTAGCAGAGCATCATGTATTTCAATAACTTGGTAGCGCAACGGCTTTAAACACTCGATACGACTCTCCCACCGGGTTGTACAAAGTGGTTTTACTGTAAAAGCTGGCACAGTATCAGTTAATATTTTCCACCTTCCAACAGAAGCTGAAAAGAGTGTGTAAATTTTTTGAATAACTCCGAAAAAACTAACAGACTCGGTACAAGAAGTTGCACAATCACTAATAACTAAATTTAAACTGTGACAACCGCAAGGCATGAAGAAAGCTCTTGGATTAATTTGAAGGATACGAGATTGAACACCTTTATTCTTTCCTTTCATGTTGGACCCATTATCGTAGCCTTGTCCTCTGCAATCTTTAATATCCAAATTGAGTTCTTCTAATACCTTTAAAATTATATCAAACAAGGACTGACCAGACGATTCATGAACTGCTCGAAAAGTAATGAAATGTTCTTTGGAGGACACATCACTGGATACATCGACAAATCGTATTGTAACAGAAAGTTGTTCTGTGTGACTCAAATCAGGAGTACAATCTAAAATTATACTGTAGTATTTTGCTTGCCTGGCACGATCTAATATTGTGTTTTTAACACTTGATCCCATCAAAGTGATAATTTTATTTTGAATAGTGTTACTGCAATAATGAACATGAGTTTCTTGGGATGAAATGCGTCGGAGATGCTCATGCATAGTGACGTCATATTTTCCTAGTAATTCTACCAAACCTAAAAAATTCCCATTATTTTTAGTAAATAACCGATCGGATGATCCGCGAAGTGCAATATTATGTGTTGCTAAGTATAAAATTATATTGCATAAGCGATCTAAAACAAGTCGCCAATAATCACGCTCCTTAATAATATCTGCCTGTAATTTCTGATCGATAGTTTGACGCGATTCAAGTCTATGACAAGCTTCAAACCAACTTGCAAAACTCTTTCGGTGTTCTGGTGAATTTTCATGTGATCGTAGATAGTCATGAATATTTTTCCATTTATTACTTCCAGTTGTTGCAAAGGAAGATTTATTTTTGTCACAAAAAAATAGTTTACAAGGAATGCAAAATATTCTATCTAATTTCTTTGAATAGCAAAGCCAAGATCGTATATAGGACTCGCCGTTTCCAGTGCTTCGATAATACAAAAATTTCGAGAACGATCGATTGTCGGCATCTTTAGGAAAAACATTATTTTCGTTAATTTGCGGTTTTAAATCTAGTGTCAGTATATGGTCACGAACAGTGTTACTAAGCGGAAAAGGCCAAAATGCCGGATCGCCATAGTTAATGATCGGATCGTTAACTGCAATGCTACCTGAAGAAGACGAAGCAACTGGTTCCTCTACCACAATTTTTAAATTCGACTCTTGAGAATCTAAATTATCAGAGATAATATGCATTTCGGCATTTGATGCTGTACTACATTCGTGAATGGAATTTTCTTTATTTATTTCAGATGTTAGGTTTGTAGTAACATTTTGTGAGAAGTTAGAGTTACAATCACTTTGCGGCTTAAAGAAAGCAGCAAGCGATTTTGCAGATTTACTTTCTTCTTCCTCCCATCGAAGTTTTCGTTTACGGTTCGCAGATCCGCTTAATTTTTTCGAAGCCATTTTTATGAAAAAATGATTATGATATTTATGATAAAGGTAAACGCCGATCGAGCGAGGTCCCTTATAATATCGGAGGAACTATTTCTCTAACGAGAAACGCAGCCGCTGGCAGCCGCCTAGCGGTAAATATGGAACTATGATTCCTACAGCGAATATTCGAACTGACAACGGGGCTCACTCCACAAAAGCAGGAGATCTGCTGGTCTTAGAGTCCCTAGAAGTAGAGAGTCTGGACATCTATTCCTAAAATGTCGGTGATGATTATGTCAGTGTATGTACGTGAGCTTTATGTGTGTGTATGTTTATCGTTGTGTGCACTTGTATGCTGTTATCGCATTGGCTAAGGGCCAGTTTCACAACTTAGTTTAACCGGAGTTTAAACCTTTAAACTTGGTTTACGGTAAATATTGTGTCCCACAACTGTCTTAAACCTCGGTTAACGTTGTTAAACTGCGGTTAAAGTTGAACGGCGAAATTCGGGCGTTTAAGGTAGATAACCGAGGTTTAATACTGCAGCGCCACTGCTTTCAGTAATCTTTCGAGTATTGTACTTCATGGCTGATATCTCCACGAAATTGTAAAAAGGTTATGTTGCAAGATATGGCTCTGGAATATATGTTATCGTCATCTGACGATGAAGATTTTGTGCAAATAATAAATCGACGCCCGAGAATAATTAGAAGACGACCGTCATATTTTGAAGAATTTGATGACATTGATTTTTATGCTCGATTTCGCTTAACCAAGGAATCTGTTACTGCAGTCTTAAGAGAAATCAAAGAAGAAATTTCTCATAAAACAGAACAGTAAAAATAGTTTTGTAATATTATTAAATTAGTACTTATAGATTACATACTATAATTACGATGACCATATATGTGTTTTTCCAAAGAACAGTTTTTTTTTATTTCGAGTGGCTGTCTTTTAGATTTATTTATTTTTTTCAAAACTCAATTTTGTCTTTCATTCTAATCTGTTTGTTCTTTATTTTATGAGAAATTTTTTTCTAATTAGTGTTCCAATGTTTAATGTACTTAATAAAGTGTAAATTTTTACAGTAACAATTGAATTTAATTGTTTAGTTCAAACTGATTTGGAAACATGTAAGAAGAAAACTTTAAAACTTTTAAATTTGTTCATTATTTTTTGCCTTGGTGTATAGAACCTGTAATATCTCATTCCCTACTCTTCGGTAACAACCAATCACACTACTTGTTCTAGAAGAAAGATAAGTCTGTTGAAGTTTCTTCGCATAGATTATAGGTTTACGTAACCTAGAGTTAAAATCTGGTTGTGAAACGCGATAGAAGTTTAACTGTGGCGTTAAACTTGACGGTAGTTCAACTAAGCTCGGGTTAAACCCAAAGTTGTGAAACTGGGCCTAAAGAGGATTAAATAGGGATCCGTATTGGTACTGCCATTTTAGGTGCACAATCACGTGTATCCAATCACGTGGAACCCCGAGATATCCAGACTCTGTACTTCTAGGGACTCTAGCTGGTCTCGGTTCCGAGCGCCCTTATATTCCCTATTGGATGCATCTTGTCCACGAGAAAACGGCCGCGCTCGGCCGCGTCACCGCCCCGCGGCGGTAGCGCGAACTGGCGCCTGGCGAACGCGCGCCCGCGAGCGTACGCAGTGCCGACGCGTGAAACGGTGGCGCCTAGTAAAACGGCCGCCACAAAATGAAAACACACAAGAACGAATTTTATATTTAAGCAATACATGTTTTTAAAATTTAGATCTGGGAATGACCTTTTTTCTTAAGAAAATTAAGGCGTCTTTGGCGCCCCCCCCGGAGTTGTCGCCCCAGGCGACTGCCTGGTCAAACTGTAGCTTGCACCGGTCCTGAATTCAATGAATGGTATTTCAGATATATCAAGTGTACTAGAGTTTTCAGTAGTTTTGGCAATAATACCTGAGTCCGGTATTTCATTAAAAATTTCGTTTTCTTCTAAAAAAATGAGTGTCGGTCTTAATTAACAACAACACTTCATCTTCTGTTGCCGGTGTTTCATCAGATTCTAAAACTAAGCTATTTCCATTTATTTGAATTTTTTTAGATTGTAACGCTGGTGGTTTTCGTGCGGTTCTGGTAGGTGTCAGGATACGATTGCGGATAAGCTCGCCGGATTGGTCGGGTTCGGTATAATAATCGCACTCGGTATTTAGTTGACAAAAATACTAAATCTTTATTTGGATGTGATGTTTACAAGTAGCCTCATAGCTTATTGCGTCTAACGCCTCATGACAAGTGGGCCCAGCCTAAGCGGGGACGCGATTGGCTTGCGGTGGTCGCGACAACCAATCGCCGCTGAGCGGTCGGAATCGCGAGCGTTGGTAACGGTAAGCGCAGGTGACGCGTGGAATAACGAGAACGCTAGGCGAGAGCCAAGATTGAATTACAAGACAAGAATTATAATGACCGCGAGAACACGGATGAAACGGTAAAGTGACTGAGAAAGTAATTCTAACTTACAAAAGAAACATAATAAGAACTTGATTACTAGAACCGTGATAATACTGACTAGAATGATCTTACTTACTAATCGCGTGGGTTTAAACGGACACGGTGTCCGGGGTGATCGGGGAGCCGCGGAACGCGGAATCGGAGCGACGGCGGTGATTCCGCGCCTCGCCCGAGCCGCCTCGTGCAAAAATGAGGCGAAGGTCTCGTCAGGGCGCGGATGCCCTGACGAGGCTTTAGGTTACAAGAGAATCTTCCCTGAGGGAGAGGACGGACGTGATTGGCCAGGGATACCCAGCCTGCGGACTCGACGAGGATACTCGTCATGGATGGTGATTCGCCGAGGATACTCGACTACGGAGCACGGCGAGGATGCTCGCCGTGATTGGCTGTGTACGGTATTCGGTATGGCAGGATTAGCCTCAGCTAGCCGGAACGACGAGGATTCTCGTCGATGGGAGTCGGGATGAGACCAGTATTCTCTTCCTCTTAGGAGTTGGAGTGCGGTCGAGGATTCTCGACCTGTCGGATTCGGCGGACCGGGAAGATCTGACTCGGCGTTCCCACGGCCGGCTTATATATCCGAACGCACGGTTGGGCGGACCAATCCGCGCGCTCGGTCTGTTGGCCCGGAGCGGGAACGTTGCCGAACGCCACGGGCGGCGCGCGTACTGCCGCGTGATCGTCACGACAGGTTAGCCTGGTGCGCGCACGTGACGTTCTGCCGGTGTATTGCTCGGGTGGACGGAGCGGAGTGGCAGTGCGCGCGAGGTGGAGGGGCGTTTTGTTACAAGATGCTGAAACAAATTATTATTTTTAAAATCAAGTATAAAGAAATATAAAAGTATAAAAAGATTATATAATGAAATAACAAACCTTGCGATATTAAATTCTTGCATATATTTTCATTTGCTGTAATTGTTACAAAAGCTTTTTTTTGCCCCCTTTCGTCCTTTAAAAAGATTCATATTATAACGTTCGAATAACTAAAAAGTAAATATAAAAAACCGACAAACTGCAACTTTATATAATTAAAATAGAATGTGTAAGATATCATAATTAGAAAACCTCAATAAATGGGGACGTGTACTGACGGGTAGTGATTCGTTTGTGAAACAAGGAGATAGATGTTATAGAGTAATTTATTTATTGAAATAGTTTATTGAAAATAATAGAGTATATATCTATGCTGTCTCTTATCTCTTATGCCCATCGGTATACACTGTACTAATGTCATATAATATTAATAAGTTAAAACTTTTATCATTAATTAAAGACAATATTAATTTTAATAATCAAAATTACCCCATAAAGCTTCAAAGAGCTTAAATATATTAATCAAATTTAAATGTAGATATTAAAAAAAATTCAACTATACTTAATCAAAATTTAAAAAAATTGCGATTCTTATGATTTTAAAGGTAATATTCTAAAAAGTCATTGAAAATATGGATCTACCAAGAGATTATTTTATATTTAAAAAACTCATAGCTTTTATGTTAGGAGTATAAATAAGTTTCCACCGATTTTATCAAAAATTGGCCATTTATTGTGAAAGAACGGGACCTAATGTTTTATTCGAAGTATTGTCCATCGCTAGCCACTACTTTTTCCCATCTTTCTGGCAGCATACGGATACCGCGTCGGAAGAATGCTTCATCTTTTGAAGCTATCCACAAATCGACCCAATTTTTTGTATCTTCATATGATGTGAAGTGTTGCTCAGACAGGCCATGCGCCATCGATCGAAACAGGTAGTAATCAGAAGGAGCAATGTCTGGTGAATACGGCGGGTGGGGTAAAACTTCCCAATTGAGTGTTTCCAGGTAGGTTTTGACCGGCGCCGCAACATGTAGACGAGCATTATCATGCAGAAGAATAACTTTGTCGTGTTTGGAGTAGTAGTGGGCACGTTTTTCCTTGAGTAGTCGGCTCAATTTTACCAATTGTGTTCGGTAGAGAGCCCCAGTAATGGTTTCATTCGGTTTGAGCAACTCATAATACACGACACCAAGCTGATCCCACCAAATACACAACATGAGTTTTTTTCCATGAATGTTCGGCTTGGCTGTCGATGTTGAAGCATGGCCAGGTGGTCCCCATGATTTCTTCTTCTTTGGGTTATCGTAGTGGATCCGTTTTTCATCACCAGTGACTATACGATGCAAAAAACCCTTTCGTTTATGCCTGGCAAGCAGCATTTCACATGTGAAAAATCGGCGTTCAACGTTTCTCGGCTTCAGTTCCTGTGGAACCCAGTTTCCTTGTTTTTGAATCATTCCCAATGATTTTAAGCGATGTGAAATTGCTGGTTGTGTCACTCCTAATGTAAGTGCAAGTGCTTCTTGCATTTGGCACGAATCTTCATCTAATAATGTTTCCAATTCCGCGTCTTTGTACACTTTCGGCCTTCCGCTACGTTCTTTGTCTTCGACGTCAAATTCACCGTTCTTAAACTTGTGAAACCACTCACGGCAACTTCTCTCACTTAAGGCAGCCTCACCATATGCTTCTACAAGCAATCGATGCGCCTCTGCTACAGATTTCTTCAAATTAAAGAAGTAAATCAAAAGCTCCCGCAAATGACGCTTATTCGGCTCAAAACTCGACATTTTCGCACGAAAAAAGATATATGATGCTGATACAAAATCGCTAATATTTTAAGGTTATGTTGTTGCCAGATGTCCAACCTTACGATATAATGTTTTACAACAGACAATTTCAACCATAACATACTAGTGGCGCCATTTTTTGTGAAACGGCGGAAACTTATTTATACTCCTAATATAATCTTAAAATTATTTTCAAAAATAAATTGATAAAAAACTATGTAAAAGTATCCCTTTGCACAAAGAAAAAAGTCTAACACTCATATACAAAATTTCAATTTTTTCTGAAAAAGCTGAATACAACAAAAATGACATATTAATCAAATTTTATAAAAATAAATACATATTCAGAAGTTATGTTGAAAAAACTGTTTATTTTAATGTCACATTGAAAAAGAATAGATTTGTTAAAAATATTGAGGACAAGTATTATATAAGTTTCTTGTTTTAACATTAACCATTATCATGTCATCACATATTTCAAACTGTTAAACATCAAGTTTTATCAAAATTTTAATAAAAATGAACATTTTTACAACTAAAAATAAAAGATAATGGATAAATTTAAAGTTTATCGAAAGGTGCAGATTTGAAATAAAATAAAGGACTGCCATCAATTTCTTGCATTAAGACAGTTTCCAGAGAGATAAGATCTTTATGACTAATAAATATTTTTGTTTCATTCTCTATTGTTAATTTTTCAAATAATCCATTCATTGAATTATAACAAATATTTATTTTGGTACCAAAAAAGTATAAGTTTTCAAATTCTAGGTCGTTAATAAGATAATCTATTTGACAAAGATTGTAATATCCAAAAATACTTTTTCCGTATGACACAAAACTGTTTTTCTTATAAATTACTCCCTTAAAGCTTGCCAAAAAAGAAAAATAAGATTGGTTTTCATGAATTTTATGAATTTTGTTTATTTCTTGAAAGATTACGTTTTGTTCAAGCAGCCTTGCATCTTCTGATATAATTTTATTATAATACAAAGAATTCAAAGAAGAGTTATAAGTTTGTAAAAGTTGATGTTTCCGAGAGAGAGAAAAAAGGGCATTTTTATAATTAATCGTATAACGAACAACACTTTTAAAATACTGATGTTTGTGCTCAAATGCTAATGTCCATAAATGTCGCAGTGGCCCGAATTC
This sequence comes from Solenopsis invicta, assembly GCF_016802725.1. NCBI lineage: Eukaryota > Metazoa > Arthropoda > Insecta > Hymenoptera > Formicidae > Solenopsis > Solenopsis invicta. The sequence continues at coordinate 1,392,832 of NC_052675.1, read as the reverse complement.
TCTGAATAAATTAGAATAATGGATTACATAGTGATGTTTCGGCCTTAATTTTGTAGATGGAAATAATATTTGACGAGTTTCTAAGTATTCTTCTATCAAATAGTGTAACAACGCAATTTGACCAATCGATATTTTGAAAGCTAACACAATGTTTACAATTTTTCGCAAAAAAAGAAGTAATTTCCATTCTTCAAAGTCATATAACTTATTTATTCTAATCAAGGCAAAAGGTAATATATTTAATATTTTCATATTTTGACTATGAATGCCATTTAATTTTTCTGACTTTTTTATTGGTGGCAAGTATATTTTCTCTTCATTTTGAAAATTAATATTGCTAAGTTTTTCATTAACATATTCGTAAGTCAACAATTTTTTTCCAACTAATTCATTTATTATTAACATGACATCGTACTGAACAATCCCTTCAAAAAAATCATGTGATATACAAGGTGGCATTCCAGGTTGGCAAACATGAAAAAAGTTCAAATTGTTAAAAACAGAATTTAATTTAACTCCTCTACTGACTTGATTATCATTTACTAAATTATTTATATCTTCTTTGTAAGTTTCTATTGTTCTTTTTTTAAATTTTGACGTTATAAGTTGCGAATTTTCTTTTATTTTGTTAATATGACAAAATCGACAAAAATAACCCAACATGTGAAAGTTCTCATTGAATCCACCAATAAAGTGACTACCCAGATTATCTACTACTGAAGCTACTCTGATACTTATCATGGAATAAATTATTGGTATATATTATTTTAAACTTAGAACATATATTAGTATATGTTCTAAGATTTTAAAGCACAAAATTCACTCTCTTTATGTTAGTAGCTGTTTTCACTTTATTGACATTCATGCTTTATGCCAGTCTGTCAAATTAAAGATGAAAAAGAAACGTCAGCGGTTCTTTTTATCCTCAAGGCTATTGTCTCCGTAACGAAATTTGTGGTAACAAAGTTGTACGTTTGTTATTGACGATCTCCTCATCAAATGGTTGATATTACGAGTTTTTGCTGCTTTACGTCCCAAATTAAACTTATACACTAAAATTGCTCAAATTTGCTTTTTCCTATTTTTTTAAATTTAGTAACCTCAAAAATAAACAAGAATAAATTGTGAAAACAAATCATCAGTAGAAATCAGTGGAGCAAATTTTGCGCTTTAAAATAGTATAATACGTGAACATTGTTGAATAAAAATTTATTTCAGAACAAGCATTAAAATTTAAGACAACGAAAACCACAATTATTTTTATACCAGACTGATATTATATTTATTTTTTACTTATATTTACAGTACAACACTTTGACATAACTCGAAAAAATTTTTCATTATCTAATCATTAAAAAATGATTTTTTTTCTTTACGGCGGGAACCCAGAGCAGGGATCATCTTTCAATAAAACCGGCGATTATTTGCTGATGGCCCCGCGATTCAAGGAAATTATGCCTCGTAGTAATTTTACGTTATCGCTAATGTGACAGTACATTGTGGTTAACGTGTTATCGCTAATCCGTCCCCTTCTAGCTTTCTAAATACCGCCACCGGACCTGTTCTTTTATCATCATTCACGTAGACTGGCGTAGAGGATATGCGCGTGATTTTATCGATGAAACGAGAAACCCACCCGTCCTAATCTTAATCAGCCAATTTAAAAAACGGAAATTTGCCGATTGCATCCTTCTCCGACGTTTGAAGAATTTTGGATAACTAATATTTTCAATTGAGATGGGTATCTACTTATTTTTAAATTAAAATGAAAAGATTATGTACGACATGTATATATAACCGTCGCGTATTAATATAAAACTGCTGAGCTACTGCTACAAACTTTTATTATTTTTTATTAGAAAATGATCTACAATCATCTAAAGAATGTATGATAATAAAATAAGACATACTTTTGCATTTTTAAAACGGAAGTTGAAAAACCGTTTAATAATTAGTCGAAGGTTCCACGCAGAGACAAAATAGATAAATCTATTAATAGAGACCGTTTTAATAACATAAAAAGACAATTTGAAATATTTAAACGCAATCGAATGCTATCGTATGCTAATAAGCGATTAAAGCGAAATAAATTAACTGTTATTAGAATAATGCCGATGCGAAACACACGCGCGATCGATCAAATTAATTCCCCACCCCCATCTCTACCCCGTCCCGCCCCAAGCCCAATCTCACCAAGCACGCATTAGTAATTCTATTAGTAATATCATCTATTAGTAATTCGCAACTCCCTCATAAAGATTCAGGTTCAGGAACTTACTGCAACTTGCCCGGTAAATCATGTAGTCGGGTGGCACCAGCGGCGTCCGATATTTAAAAGCGGCTATCGCGGACAGATTTACGCATAATTCCTGCGTGTAATTCCGCACTTTTAACGGTCGGACCGTGCGTCACTCTTAATCCGCCGTGTCGGGTAAATGCCTTTTAAACGTGATCTCGCGTCACGATCTAGATCGCGTCGAAACGACGCTAATGCTCTCTAACAAGTATTTTTAAATGCACTCGTGTAGGTGTCGTGCGTAGCTACTTTCCGCGGTTGTCCTGAAGTACTGCGCACCCTGATACTGTCGCTCATTAATGAACGGCAATGAAACGCTTCGCTGCAGTATACGAGGTGTGTTCAAAAAATACCGGGAATTTTCGTTTTTTGAAAAAAAATATTTATTTATTCGTCTACATTAATGTTGTCGCCTTCAAAATAGTCACCATTAGATATTATGCACTTATGCCAGCGCTTCTTCCAATCCCCGAAACACTTCTCAAACTTGATCTTTGGGATAGCCTTTAGCTCTTTCAGCGATGCGCTTTTAATGTCATCTATGCTTGTAAAACGACGGCCCTTTAAGGTTCTCTTTATTTTTGGAAATAGGAAAAAGTCACACAGAGCCATGTCTGGCGAATATGGAGGCTGGGGCATCATTACAGTATTGTTTTTGGCCAAAAATTCACGAACAAGCAATGAAGTGTGAGCAGGTGCATTATCGTGGTACAAAAGCCATGAATTGTTTTTCCATAAATTCGGGCGTTTCATACCCAAAACATTCAGAAAAATGTCATGGCATGAGCCAATTGATATGCCAACATCATCAGCGACTTCTCTGATTGTGATTCGGCGATTGTTCATAACCATTTCTTTCACTTTTTCGACGTTTTCATCGGTTCTTGATGTGCTGGGGCGTCCTTGGCGTTCGTCATTTTCAACGTCTTCACGGCCATCTTAGAAACGATTATACTACTCGTAAACTCTTGTTTTACTCATAGCAGACTCACCATAGGCCTTTGTTAACATTTCACACACTTTGTTACACTTTATGTTATTTTTTACGCAAAATTTGATACAAATTCTTTGATCCATTTTTTTTCAGAAACGAAAATCGCCGAGCTCATAAAAACATGTGTAACCTTAGCGGCTGCCACAGACAAAGTAAACAATGAATACAGCTCAACATTTCAGCATACTTCAGGGGCATGTATACCAACATAAACAAAACAAAAAATTTGACTGTCGGACTCTCCAAACCCGCGAAATTTAAAAATTCCCGTTACTTTTTGAACACACCTCGTATCTACTTACGCTGGTATTATGTAGAGTGGAATTATTTTCCTTTCTAGGAAGAATATAAGCTTTTATCTTATCGAAATAAAATCACTGATAAGAACTGCAGTAGCACACGGGGCAAACATGTAATATATATAAATCAGTAACAACTCTTAAACGAAACTAACACGCTTTTTTTCTTAATTTGATGCTATAAGCGTTATAAGCTTTCACTTCTACGTTTACTTTATTTTACCCTACCGAGTATCGCTCCAGGTGACAAATAAATTGCGTCATTAGTCGTACAAGGAAATTGGCTAAATTTTTCGCGGATGGCAGAATGCACGATTTCCATTTCAAAACATAATATCAGCCCTTCCAAACCATGACTGATGCCCTGGATCGCGAGCGATCAATAGATCGCGAGACCCGTGTTATCATGGAAAATTACTCGTGCAACTTGGCCTCAAATCCGGTCCGTATTTTACAATAACAGCATATTGTTACGATGCAGAGTTCGGAAACCTTGCGGCAAATGTGCAGTTTGTCATCACAATAGCGCTATAACTGCATTTCATTTTTATTTTAATTCTGATTAGCGGAAAAATTATCTCGTTAGTCGCATACCTTGGAATTTACGCCCCCGCGAGGCATGGGGCAATAATTGCGATATTTTTATCGTCATTCTAAATATCTGCCACGAGGTTGTGAGATAGTAAACTTTAAGGAGATTTCAAAGAACTAATATAAGTAAGAACATAATATACTGTAAGATTTAATATCAATAAGATCTCAAATATTCTTAAAAATATCAATTTATAAATATTTTTAATATAGTTCCTCGAGTATTAAAAAATTACAGCATTAAAAGCAGCTTAATAAAAAAATGGTTATGTTATATGCAACAAAAATTATTTAATTTATACAATTTTATTTGTTATAAAAGTGAAATGTACATATATAAATCAATGTATAAATCAATTTAAGTTTTGGTATTAAAATTATGCATAAAGGAGAGCAATATGTATAAATTAATGTATTTGTAAGTACAATTATAATTGTTTAATCTTATTTTAAAAATCATAGATTTACGTTATATCACAATGATATATTTTTTATACGAATTGGAACCCTTTTCAGATATACTAAGAAATATTACATCATTTCTTAGAATTTTTCATATATATTAATTGAAAAATATCTTGAGATTTTTAAGATTTATTGTTCCATAACATTTCTGACGAAATGTTATAAAATCTAAGAAAGTTAAAAATATTTTTAAAAAATCATGGAAGTAGAAATATCAAAATATTTCAGAATTCACATGTATGAAAAATTCTATGACAAAATGTAGAATTTCTGAGTATATCTGAAAAATATTCTAATTTATAAAAAATATAAAAAAAGTTTGCACCAGAATATATATTTACGCACTGAAAAAAAATGGTTTTGTTACATTAATAGAGATTCTGTTAAATTCAGCCAGCATGTCTGTTCCAAAACGGACGAATCAGAAATCTTGTAGAAATTAGCAGACATTATAGTGAATTAAAATCTAGCAAACGTTCTAATTATAATAACCAAAATCTTGTTATAATGACCAGAAATTTGGTTGTTATTAGAATAATACCGATGTGAAACACACGCGCGATCGAATAAATTAATTCCCCACTCCCATCTCTACCCATTTCATCAGAAATACGCAATCATATAAGTTTTATTAATATAATCAGATCATTTTTCTCAGTGTGAGTAACGTGACATTATTTTTACTTATTTAAAAAATAATGTTGTCTTATTTGAATTATTACTTTCTCAGTATTTCAAATAAGGGTCAAACTTCTGGATTTTTTTCTTTAAAAAAATGTCTGCAGTTTTGCTTAAAGAATAAAGAAATCGTAGTGCTTTGCGTATGATTACCTACGATAGAATATAAGGCTTTCTTAGATCTTGACCATTGGTCTTTGCGTTTAGCTCGCATCTGACCAATCTGACACACGCCAAAGATCCTATTAGGTCGACAAGTCCTGCATTTAAAACTTCCACCGCAATTGGTACCAACAAGTCCAAAAGGTTCATCACTTATCAAAGAGTATCAGAACATTTAGGACATCTATGTGTACAAATGCTGATCATATCCTTTTCAGATGGCAGCATTTTTATAGCGAATAATACAAATATAAATGAAATCATCATAGAAAATTACATCATCTTGAATTACAGATTTGATATTTTCTTTGTTTATTAAATTATGATTGTTCTCTTTTGGTGATTCCATAAAGCATAGAATAAAATTAAATTCAAATTAAAACAAAGTAAAGAAAGTAAAAGATAAAAGAAGCAAGGTAAAAAAAGAGGTGGTAAAATGTACATAAATGAATACATTTCACATGTAAATATAATTAAATGTTATCTTTCTATATTTAAGGTCATATTTCCAATAAGTAAACAATGTTCTTCAAATATTTTTAAAACACTTAAAAACGTTAAAATAATGAATAAGTTTTCCTTTTTCAGTTAGAGAAAAATGTTTAACATTAAACTCACATGCGTGCGCGTAGAATGTAAATCGACACACAGACACACACACCCGCGCGCCCGCGCAACCGCGCGCACGCACGCACGCACGCATTTCATTCTGTTATTGTTACTCATTAAATAAGAAGAAGAATAAAACGATTATTATTTTGTATATAAAGTGAAAAAATACTCATTTCTAAATTTTATTGTGGTAGGTAGCAATAGAAATTATTATTAGACGTAATACTTTTATTTTTTAATTTGATTGTATTGTTATATACAGAATACAAAATTTCTTATAGAATGAAGCGTTAACAATATATATACAATTTGCTTATAATAAAATTTCTTTTTTTATAAAATAAATAATACAAATGTAAACATAATATATCAGAGATTTGTTTAGCGTTGTCAAATATTGAGAATAAAAAGAAGATCGATTTCTTCCGACACATTATTTTTTGATAACAAAAACTCTGTAGTAATATTTGGACGACAAACCAAGTCATTCTAATGACAAATAAGTCTATAAGTAGTTTCAAAATTTCTACATATTGTAATAGTGTGTAATAATTCAGTAATATGTTTTCAGATGAAATTGCTCATTTTGATAGTAAACCAATTTGTCTCACATACTTAAATAAAAGTATGGACAAGACGGCGCTCTGAAAATTATATATAAAACAAGCGCGCCAAGTATGCTGTTGCTAGAGATTTTGCCCATCTTTCATTTTATCTGTCACATAATTTACCGCTTATTGGAGCACTTGATTCCTTTCTGATTTCTGAATTTTTCATTACGTTAATAATTTATTGTATTTTATATCTTCTTTTTATTTTCCGTTGTATTTTTATATATATTTCGACGAATATTCGACTCATGATTTTGCCGAATAATCGGTATTTGATTAAGTGCCGAATAAACTATTTGTTGCATCACTAATACATTTTGGTTAGTTGAAACATACCCTGCACTTGTTTAATGCAGAGTACATTTTAACTAACTAAAATGAATACATCATTTTGTCTTTTTGTGACTATATTATATTTGAGATAAAAAGCCTCGTAATATTTGGAAAAGAAAATTCTTTTGAAAAATTGCATTAAACAAGTGCATGGTATATGTTTCAACTAACCAAAATGTATTAGTGATGCAACGAATAGTTTATTCGGTACTTAACCAAATACCGATTATTCGGCAAAATCATGAGTCGAATATTCGTCGAAATATATATTTAGAAAATATATTTTTATACAATAACATTAATTTAAGGGCTTCCGTTTCCGGCGGTATTGGAGAGAGAGCTCGGAGTGTTAGTTAGTGGAGTATAAGGTGCGTTTGGTGTGTGAGTGAGTGAGGTGGAGGGAGTGTGTGGGCGAGAGAAGCGAGGGGAGAGCGAGAGGAGTGCGTGGGAGTGAGGGGAGGTGGAGGGAGAGAGAGGGTCTGGGAAAAATAAGCGAATGAGAGACGGAGGAGTGAGGTTAGGTAGACGGCCGATGCGAGAGGTGGCAGGGGGGAGAGAGCAACTAGAGAGCGCGCGAAGAAAGTAACTATAGCGTGGAACGTGGAAGGATATAGAGAGGGGACGAGCGAAAGAGTGTCGCTGGTAGAGAGTGTAGAGGGCAGAATGGAGAAGTACACGCGTGCGATGAATCTCGGTAGGGGAGAGCGTAGGGGAGAGCGCGATAGAAAGCGGAAAGAGGAAAAAGGAGATGTTGGGAAAAGAGTCGCAGGAAGAAGGGGGGGCGGCAGAGATTTTTAAGCGTAGCCACAAGACAACCAGGTCACCGGAGGGAAGGGGGGTGAGGGATGAGATGAAGGAGATGCTACAGGAAATCAGAAGAGAAATAAGAGAGGGTTTAGGAGGGGTGAGAGAGGAAATAAGGAAAGAGGCGGAGGGACAAAAAGAGGCGATGAGGATGGAGGTAGAAAGGATGAAGGAGGATTTTAAGGTCAGAGAGGAAAGATGGAATAAAGAGAGAGAGGACTTAAAGAGAAGAATAATGAAGATAGAGAAGGAAGTAGAAGGTTTAAAGATAGGAAGAAGGAGGATGAGAGAGGAAGCGAGGGAGAGGTGGAGAGGGAGGGAGGAGGTCTCAGGGGAGGCAGGGAGGTAGAGGAGTGGAAAGAAAGAGTTAAGAAATTAGAGAGAAGATGGGAAATGAAAGAAAGGGGGGACAGAAGGCGAAGCTTGATAGTAAAGGGGATGAAAAGAGGGGAAGGGAGTTTGAAGGAAAGAGTGGAAGGGATAATTAAAGTATTAGGGATACGAGTGGAGGGAAAAGTGGAGGAAGTTAGGAAAGTAGAGGGAGGTAGAAGAGAGAGGGGGGGGAGATGGTGATAGTGAAGATGGCAACCAAAGATTGTAAGAGGGAGGTTATGTTAAATAAATGGAGACTAAAAGGGAAAGAAGTATGGATAGAAGAGGATTTAACGTGGGAGGAAAGGAGGATTAATTGGAAGGCGAGGAGAGTGGCTTCAGAAAGAGGATGGAAAGGGAACAGGGTGAGAATCGGGCAAAAGGGGGCGTGGATTGGAGGGGAATGGTGGTCCTGGGATGAAGAGAGTGGAGAATTGAGAAGGAGAGGGGTGAGAAGAGCTACAGTGGAGGGATCAAGTAAGCGGGGGGAAGGAGGGGAGGAGAGGGGGACGAAGGGGGGAGGAGGAAAAGGAGAGCAGTAGAGTGTGTAGGAGAGGAGAGTGAGGAGAAAGAGGAACGGCGGACAGCAGAGGGGAGAGGGAAAGGAAGTTATAAAGTAGCATTTTGGAACGTAGCAGGGATAGCCAACAAAAGGGAAGATTTTTGGATGGAGGTTAAGAAATGGGATATAATTATAATGAGCGAGACGTGGTTAGATGAAAGGGGGTGGATGAGAGCAAGGGATTTCTTTCCAAGGAGATACAGATGGGAAGTGCAGGTAGCGAAAAGAAAGAATAAAAAAGGAAGAGCAAAAGGGGGTATGGTCCTGGAAATTAGGAAGGGGATAGAAGTGAGAAAAGTGGAAGCGGGGAAAGAAGGAATGGTGGAGGTGATAGTGGAAACGAACAAAGAAAAATGGAGATTAGTGGGGGTATATATTAATGGGGATATGGAAAAAAAATTGGAGTGTATGAAGGAATGGACGGAGGAGGGAGACGGAGTAAGGACTCTAATAGGTGGAGATTTCAATGCCAGAACTGGAGAGGATGGTGGGGGAGTAGACGAACAGAATTGGGAGGAGGAAGGGGGGAGAAGAAGGTCAAAGGACAAGAAGATGAACAAGGAAGGGAGAGTGTTGGTAGGAAGGATAGAGGAGGTAGGGTGGGCAATTTTTAATGGGAATATAGAAGGGGACAGGCAGGGAGAGTGGACTTTTACTGAGGGAAGGGGGGAATCAGTCATAGATTATGTGGTGGGAAGTGTGGAGACCAAGGAAATGGTGAATAGAATGGAGATAAGAGATTGTGTGGATTCCGACCCCCTGGTGGTGTGGATCGGAGGGAACGAGGGGAATCAATTCGAAAGAGGAGGGGGAAGTACCAGAAGAAGATGGGTATGGTTGGAGAAGGGAATAGAAGATTTTAGAGAGGCGTTAGGAGAGCTACCAGTAGGCGATGGGGAGGTGGAGAGAGTGTGGGAGGAAATGAAAGAACTGGTATTGGAGATTTTGAAGAGGGGCAATAAAGAGAAAGGGGGGATAGTTAGAAGAGGCTGGTGGGACGAGGAATGTAGGATAAAGAAAAAAGAGGTGAGAAGGGCATTGAGGAGGTGGAGAGAAGGGGAAGGGGATAGACAGTGGTACAAAAAGGAAAGGCTAGAGTATAGAAAGCTGATGGAGAGGAAGAAGAAGGAGGAGAATGAGAAGTGGGAAAAAGAGTTGAGGGAGATAAAAACGGAAAACCAGGTGTGGGAAATGGTAGGTAAGACTAGGGGGAGAAAAAGAGTGAATGAGGGGATTAAAATGGAGGAATGGAATAAATATTTCAGGGACTTGTTGGGGGGAGTAAATGGGAGAGTAAGGAGAGGCGCGGAAAGGGGAAGGGGAGGAGACCAGGAGGAGGGGTTAACACGCGAAGAGATAAAAAGAGTACTATCGGGAATGAAGGATAAAAAAGCAGCAGGGGCGGATGGGATTCCGGCTGAAGTGTGGAAATACGGGGGGGAGAAAATGGAGCGATGGGTTTAAAAAAATATGTGACAGGATCTGGAGGGGCGAAGGATGGATTGAGGAGTGGAGTGATGGGGTGATCGTCCCGATCGTGAAAAAGGGGGAGGGGATAAACGTGGAGGAGTACAGAGGAGTGTCACTGACGTCGTCGCTGTACAAAGTGTATGCGACGATGCTAGCAAACAGGTTGAAGGTAGAGGTAGAAGAAAAAGGGTTGATTCCACAGAACCAAACGGGGTTCAGAAAGGGTTTAGGGACAATTGATAACGTCTACGTGCTAAACTATCTAATAAACAGACAGGTCAGCAAGCCGGGAGGTAAAATGGTCGCGCTCTTTGTGGATCTAAGAGCCGCGTTTGATTGTGTGGACAGAGGGATATTAGCAAAGGTAATGAGGGATAGAGGGATTAGAGAGGGGCTGGTGATAAGGTGTGAAGGGGTGCTCAGGGAAACAAGGAATCGCGTGAGAATAGGAGAAAATCTCGGAGAGTGTTTCTGGACGGGAAGGGGGATGAGACAGGGGTGTCCCCTGAGTCCGACCCTATTCAACTTGTTAACGGCGGACCTGGAGCAAGTGATGAGAAAGGGTGGATGGGAGGGAGTGAAACTGGGGGAAGAAAAAGTTTACTCCTTGTCTTATGCAGACGATATGGTACTGTTGGCGGAGGAGGAGGACGACATGAGAAGCATTCTGGTTAGGTTGGAGAGATACTTAGATGGAAAAGGTTTGGAACTTAATGTGGGCAAGACGAGGATAATGAGGTTCAGGAAAGGGGGGAGGGGAGGAAAAGGAAAGTGAATTGGAGATGGAAAGGAAAGGCAATAGAGGAGGTAAAAGAATTCTCCTACTTGGGCTACGTAGTGCAAGGCAATGGAGGGCAGGGGGCACAAGTGAGGGAAAGGTTAAGGAAAGGAGCAGCAATAATGGGAAAAGTATGGGGAATTGGGAAAAGAAGGTTTAAGGGGGACTGTGCTGGTTATTTGACATGCTGGTATGGCCGTTGATAGGTTATGGGGTGGAAATATGGGGATGGAAGGAGAGGGAAGCACTGGAAAGACTACAAGAAAGATTCCTGAAATGGGTGATGGGGGTAAATTGGGGGACTCCGGGGTATATGGTAAGAGAAGAAATACAGAGAGGAAAGTTAAGGGAAAGGGCGGGAATAAGGGCAATAGGGTTTGAAAAAAGGTTGGAGGAAGGAAGGGGAAGCGAGCTAGCAAAGAGGTGTTCGGAGGAAGTGAAAGCAAGAAGTAGAGGAAAGAAAAGTATATCAGAATGGGAGGAGGAAAGAAGGGGATTCTTCGGGATGAGAGGAGCGGGAGGGGATGGAGGGGATATAATGGGGAGTAATATGGAAGGTCTGATTAAGAGGGAGAGAGAGATGCAGAGGGAGGAAAGATGGGAGAGAATAATGAAGACGAAGGGTAATAGGGAGTATAAATGGATTAAGGGGGAGGGAATTCCGGGGTATTTAAAGAAAAGGTGGGGAGAGAGTAGGTGGAAAAGGGTGGCAAGATTTAGGTTAGGAGAGGGGATGAGGGGAAGCAGACACTGGGAGGAGGATGAGCGTAAGAGATGCAGGATGTGTGAACGAATGAATGAAACGTGGGAGCATGTGTGGGAGGAATGTGTGAGCTGGGGGAATGGGAAGGGATGGCAGGAGATGAGGGGGATTGTGCTGGGTCAGGATGGGGAGGGAGAAGAATGGCTGAGGAGGTTAGAAGTATGGAGGGGAGGGAATGGGCATGAGGAGAGGGTGGGGGGGGGAGGAATGTGTGGAGGAAGATTCAAATGAGTGAGTGGAAGAAGGGATGATTGAAGAGGACTCAAAGAAACACCGGAAGCGGAGGTCCCGTTAGGTTAGGTAGGACTGCGGCGCGTGTGTGTGTGTAAATAGTAGGAGAAATAGGATAGATATAAGTATAGATTGCGGCGTCCTAGTTTGTAGTTAAGTAAGATAGTCGGTAAGGAATAATTGTACGGATTTGTACGGAGATGTAACCCTAAGGGGAGGCAATAAATTATCTATCTATCTATCTATCTATCATTAATTTAAGGGCATACGTATAATACTTGAGAGAAACTATCTCTTAAAATCGCGGTAACTTAATGCAAAATTTAATAGATATTTAAGGTATATAAAATACAACGGAAAATAAAAAAAGGATATAAAATATAATAAATTATTAACGTAATGAGAAATTCAGAAATCAGAAAGGAATTAAGTGCTCTGATAAGCAGTAAATTATGTGACAGATAAAATGAAAGATGGGCAAAATCTCTAGTAACAGCATACTTGGCGCACTTGTTTTGTACATAATTTTCAGAGCACCGTCCTTCTCTTGTTTTTTTTTTTTTTTTTTAAAGAATTTTCTTTTCTAAATATTACAACGCTTTTCATCTCAAATATAATATAGTCACAAGAAGACAAAATGATGTATTTACTTTGTCTTCTTGTGACTATATTATATTACGAGACTTTCCATCTCAAATATAATATAGTCAGAAGAAGACAAAGATATCCATCCTAAACTTGTAAAAAAGCCAATCAAAATTTGCCACTCAATTATAGAAGAGCCTTTATAAATGATTGCTCTGATGGATGTAGAGGACAAAGTAATTGGCACAGCGTTGCTAAACCAGCGAAGAAATTTTGGCATTCCTTCCAACGGCCAAAAAAATCCTATAATTTTGAATAAATTATGTACATAAATTATGTACGTGTAATAAAAACTTGAATAACGTGAAACAATCCTTCGCGAGACGTACTTAATATTAATTTTTACTAACATCTTCCAAAAACTATTAATTAAATTAAATTATTAATAAATTATTCATGTGTGAATTAATAAGCAACGAAACGTCTGTACTGTATTAATAATTGCTTGTTAATTATATTAATTCATACATGAACATTTTGCGTTAGCTCTCACAGCATTGATTCATATCTTGATTTACTTTTTCAGAGTTTTTTCTAGTTTAATTTAAATTTTTAATGCGATATATTGCTACGTGTGAAATAAAAAAATTTTAATTAAAAAATAATAAATTTAATAATCGATACGATTTATTACTATTTAGCAACACTAAACTGAAATATAACAGCAATTCTCATAAAACAGATAAAATGATGACATACCATTTAACATTAATAGTAGGACGAAACTTCCGGTCGTACAGAAACCCGACATCATGTAATGGTTGCATAAAACAGAGATAACGAAACCTAAGGATTCATTAAAATGAATAATTAATATAATCTCCAGCAGTTTTAAACATCTGCTACTGCGCGCTTTTCTTTACGCAACATGTAGAGTGCTCCATCTACCCCACACAGCATACTAATATTGTATCAAATCTAAGCAATATTGAATCGCAAGATTGCAAATGTTGCAAAAATATTGAGAAATATTCATGCAATATTAATGAGACATTGCAGTAATGTCTAATGTCCCTTGAATCAATGTTTTATAGACATTGTAATTCAACATATATGATATTGATTCAATATCTATTCAACGTATAAAAAAATTTCTTTGAAATATCCATGTAAGTATTAATATGAGTACACGACATAATCTCAATGCAAAATAATATTTTTATAACATTTTACAACACATTTTTTTTGCAATAAAAAAGAATTCCTTTTTCAGAGAATTTTTCATAAAAATTCTAAGCGGTCACCTATTTAAGTCGTAACCGGATCAAACGTTGCTTAACTTCTGAGAACTGATTTCTAGTGATAATATGTGAATACTTTATGTTAATGCATATATATCACTGATAAATCAGATAAATATATGTTATCAAAAAGAAGAAACATATATAATTAAAGTATATTATTCATATACAAAATTATTGTTTATCACTGATTTTTACACATGCTGAATCACATCTGGAATAACTTTTTTATTATTTGTTTAAATAAGAATATAAGTAGAGAACAGTCAATGTAATACAATAATTAAATTAAATACGGAAAACAAATTTTTTTTAAAACATTAAAAAAAGTTTGCTCATTGAAATGTAGATAAGGTTTTTTCATCCACGGATCCATTACATGGATATTTCGTATATCAATAATATTTATTTTGAACAGTGCTTTGCTCAAGAAAAAAACCTTGGACCTCAAAATCAAAAGAACGTAATTCCTTCTACGTTGATAAATGTAGAATCAATATTAAGTCAATGTCGAATCGCAATGTCTGTAAGACATAGATTCAACGGATATTTAGAAGTTTCTGTGATGCCCTTTCAATAGTGAATCTATATCACGATGTTGCTGAAACATTCGCAATTTTGCAATTAAATGTTACTGAGATGTTGATTCACAATATTAACAATCAATGGAGAAAAATCAACACAGATTCAATATTGAAAACCATTTGCACTTTAACATTTAACATATCTCAGTAATGTTTTTTGAACATTCTATGCTGTATGGAATGTTTCTACAATATCTCAGCAATATTGCAATTTGCAATTTGCAACATTGCTGCAATGTTGTTGTAATGTTCTGTGTTAAGGTACTCACGGCACATCAATCCGCAAAAACCGTTGAGAAATACAAGGAGGATTACGACGAATATTGATCCCTTACAATCTACACGCCATCCAAAAAATATGAGCATTAATAGAATGGTGTGAATAACTACGATGAAACTCTGGATAAGAATGTGAGATAGTAGAATTTCTTCTGTCCTAACACCTAATACATATTTACATTTGCATTATGACGATAAAAAATAAATAGATAAAAAGTAATTGAAAAACTAATTTTAGATTAGAAACTAAATTACCTTGGACTATGCTTCGATCCCATATACCTTCCAATCGATCTGAGTTTATCAAATTGCTAGATACTGCTATAGCCAGAAAGAAGGCGAATCTGCAAAAGTGAATGTAATTTAAGAAGAGTAATTGATTTTATTTATTATCTTGGCCTGATTTTTGCTAACGATAATATAAATTACGGTATCGTGAAATCTTTATAATTGGAGTCATTCCTACCATATACAGGATCTTCAAACTAAAAATGATTAGAATTTTAGATTCTTATTTTAATTCTACACTATAGATATATAAATTATAATACAAAATAATAATAATAATAAAAACTATAATGGGCAGATTTGCCAATTTTGTCGAATATCCACAATCTCTCATAACGTCTTCAAAAAACTTCGTAAAATGGTCGAGTAACTTTTTTTGTATAATAGGCCCAATTACACCATCTGTAACAAAAAATATTTAAAATTTAAAAATATAATTTAAATACAATTGATTTTTTCCTACATGCGCCCGCGCGCGCACGCACGCACACACACACACACACACACATACACAAATTTGTTACGGATAAATGTTCTACATATATGTATAAATAACGTATCACTCATATCGAGGGAAACTTGAATTTGACTACCATAAAGGACGGAATCGCTCGCAAAAAAACCCTCTTCCAATCGCTTTTGCAGACTTTCGGAAAAGTTTTGATTAAAATATATTGCACCGTAGAGTTTTCTATTCTTCATATCAAGTTTTGCTTTAGAAAAGTCAACATATTCCTGAAAGCAACCCAAGTAGGAATATAATACATTGAATCAGTATTGAATACTGGCGAGATAGCGATTCTGTACCAAAAAATGAGATTCACATTTTAGTACAGGTCTTGTACCAGAAAAACATTAAAAAGTTAATGTTATTGTACTAGCCTATTATGTATATTAGTACAGAATAGTAGTACTGATTCAGCACAGAAAAATATAAATTGTACACTCTAGTGTTGATTTATATTAAAATCAATTGTCTCAGTTTTATATAGGGATAAATTCGTGAAAGAAACACTAAGAAAATAAAAATTTGTTTTAATTATATACATGCCGATTACATTAATCTTTAAGTAACCTTTTTCGCTATGGAATCATCAAAACTATGTACAAATCTGCAGCTGAGGTTAACAAAATGACAAGTCTTTCCGTCATTCCAAGCTTTGCTAAAATTGCTGTTAAATTCGCAGTTGCTAGCTTCTTTGTTGACAATCCCAATATTGATGCCTTTAGGGTCCTCACCAAATACCATAACATATATGATGGCTTGAAATATAGAAATCCAAATTGCGAGGATTAAGCCTCTGGAAGAATACATTATTTACAATAAGTTAAATAGAAAATAAACCAAGATGGTCATAGCAAGATCTTTGGGATGAAATATTTCAAATGTTCCTATTTATTTCGAACTGCGCGCCGTTACTTTTGGTTTCAAACACAACTCTTGAAAATGAAATATAATTAAAATGAAAATCAATTTAAATAATACTGTTAACTTGCATTTATAAAATCCTCCCACACCAAAGGAAGTGAACATTTCTTTGTGTGAAAAAAATCATCTTTGCCTTGGAGTTTGAACCTGAATGCCCCCCAATTATCCGGGAAGGGTGTTTTAGTCAGTTCGACCACCGAGGCACTTGGTAATATTCTTTACAACGAGTGTTATTCAGAGAACGTCTTTAAAGAGTGATGTGTAAAATTATGTAGATTTAAGAATTGTATACTCGTTGCTGCCTTATATCTAATTTGTAGTACACAATTCGCGGCTTTAAATCAATATTATTTATCATTGCTATGAAATGTGTAGCGATTAATGTATAAATGTGAATTTTTTTAAATATGATATTTCATACATATGATTCATTAAGGTACATAAAATGGAAAGTATGGCATAATTCGAAATATTGAAACAATTGAGATTTTGTGAAAATGTTTCTGCTGTATAGAAATTAATGACTAATAAATACTTACGGGTAATCACGCAAAAATTGAATGTCATTTTTGGATAGTAATGCTTTGAACCTCTTTAATCGCGAAACATAACGTTTTGAATTTAGTTTGCACTCCGAAATTCCCTTAACAATTTGATTCATTTTTGTTATAAAATAATACAAGTTTACATAATTTAGAAAAAAATGATTACAGCATATATTATTTTCATACTTCTGTTGGCCTGTATCTATCTTGATACAACACGTTGTTACTGGTGACCTCCGATAATCTCCGATACCTTTCATTCGCTGTGTTCTGTTCTTTGCACAATTTCAAGAAAACGTTCTCTAAAGACTCGCATTGAAATTGCGTCAGCAAATCACGCGGTGCCGATTCCGCCAGCAATTTACCATGTCTCATTAAACCTATCTGCGGATCATTGAAGTTACACAATTAATTTACACGACCAAATTTTCGCCATTAATATAAAAAGTTATTTTTTAACGTTCGGGATGTTTTCTTGCAATCTCTTTATACGGATATTTTCAGGATTAATTTAAGTAAATTAGTAAAACCGAGACTCACTTTATTAGCCTTTGTTTCATGGATATAATGTGTAGTTATTAACACAGTGACATCTTTTTCCTGCGTGAGCTTCTTCAGGTAAGTCCAAATACTGTGAAAAAAAAGTATATTCATATATTTTTCAATCACTCTTTCTGTTTATAGCGTTTAAAAAGAAAACTCACTCCTCCCTTAAATTTGGATCTAAATCCACAGTGGGTTCATCCAGAATTAGAAGTTCAGGATTATGTATCAACGCGCTGGCAAAAGAGACCCGTCTTTGCTCACCACCACTCATGTTTTTCACCAGGTGATTCAACGGGGGTAATTGAAGTAATTTTGAGAAAAAGGTGAGATTGCCTCTTAAAATAAAATGAAAAAGTTATTGAGAGTTGAAACTTCATGAAATATTGCTAACGAATAATTCAAAACATAAACTGGAACCGTTTGAAATACATTTTAAAAAAAATATTTTGTAAAATTGTGTTCAAGACTAAAATTGTTATTACTTATCTTACCACGATAAGTAATAACCACTTCAGTCCATTTAACCTTATGTCAATCGCGAAATCGTAACCAAAAATTCTAAAATGTACTCTTTAATTCAATTTTGTTATTGTTATTAAATTTTGTTCAGTATTCGCTAATTCGAGTAATAGTTTCATTTCGTCAATTTCACGCGTTCAGTAAGAGAACCTTCAAAACGAGCAAGTTTCAAACCAAAATCTCGTTAATCTTACAAGCATTTATTTTTATTTCGTTTACGGAGAAAAGAAAGTCGGCGAATGCGATTCCTCCAAAATATTTGTCAGTTCGATAAGACCTCTCATTTGTTCACATTAATAAATATTCAGAGAATAACAGAGATCACTCGCCGAGTGACAAACGTTACCTTGTAAATTGATGAAACAAACATTTAAAAATCAGACTTAAATGCTATGATATTAAAGATGATTTGGTTACTCATCCAAATCTATGCACAATTCAATCACTCGACCAAGCTTTTCTTACTTTTGCTCATACCCAATTTGACGACCAACTGCTTAGCTCGTTTGCTCGATTTTTGTTGCTCTTGCATTTTATCTCTTTTTTGCTTACACTCTAATGGTGCTATCGCTTTTTAAAACACATGTCTCGCTCCAATCTGCGTACTTCGCATTCTCTCTCTCCTCCCCCCCCCCCCCCAAGTGGCACCGGCCTTCTCATTCGCGTGTCGATTCTTATGCGACACAATACGCGATCAATTTGAAACTTCTCAGTGTACACGCGAGAACAACTGCTTAGGGTCTGTTTCACACCGATTAACTGAACTGACCGGTTAAGTATCAACAGTGATTGGTTATTTATGGTCAATTCTACTTAACGACAAATCCAATTGATCAATTCCTATAGAAAAATCAGCCGATTAAATTAACCGAAGGTTGTGAAACTGGCTCTAATGGTCTTTCCCTATTCATCTAATCTGTACTGTACCGATTTCCTTATCATCGAGCCCATTGATCCTGCCAAAGTAATAGAAGGCATTGCTCACAGAGAACTCTTTAACCAAACCGATATCTTGCGGCATGTAACCCACTCGAGGCCCGGGGATGCCAGAGTCCTTGTTGCCCGGAGTTCCTCCCAAAACCCATAACTCTCCGCTGTCGAAATATCGAATTCCGACGATGCAGGACAACATAGTGGTTTTTCCACGTCCGCTGGCCCCCAATAGTCCGTATCTGGATAAAGGAAAGATTTCGCTTACATTCCTCATCTTTAAATTGAGTATTTCCGTGGACAATTTGTTAGAATTCGACTACAGACCCTAATAATAGAGATAATTGGGGTAGTTGTGTCCACAATAGCTATAATACCCTCTTCTTCTTCATATACAGGGTTTGTCCCAAAAATAATGAGCCTCATTTTTTTGTCACGCGACTGTACAGCGCACACCTGCGCGACCGGTTAGAAGTGGTGAGGGGCGGGGGACTCTAAGCTTGCCAGCGACGTCTAGTTCAGTTGCGTACGAGCTCTCGGAACGGTGAGATGTCATTTTTAATAAACCTCCGCGCAGAGCCTCGTCGTGGTTAGGATGGAGAGAACTTTGGAATAACGCCATGCGATAAAATTTTACGTCAAACTTCAAAAGACGGCGAAGGAAACGTTTGATATGCTCACTCAGGCCTTCAAGGATGATTGATTGTCGTACTCGCAGGTCAAAAAGTGGCACAAGTCGTTCGTTGACGTTCATGGACGCCCAGAACGGGCCTCATCGGCCACTTCTTCCCGGCTTTCCTTGAACGACTTGTGCCACTTTTTGACCTGCGAGTACGACAAGCAATCATCCTTGAAGGCCTGAGTGAGCAAATCAAACGTTTCCTTCGCCGTCTTTTGGAGTTTGACGCAAAATTTTATCGCATAGCGTTGCTTCAAATTTCTCTCCATCCTAATCACGACAAGGCTCTGCGCGGAGGTTCACTAAAAATGACGTACCACCGCTCCGAGAGATCGAACGCAACTGAACCAGTTCCCCCACTTCCCCACAGTACCCCTCCACTTCCAACCGGTCGCGCAGGTGTGCGCTGTACAGTCGCGTGGCAAAAAAATGAGACTCATTACTTTTGGGACATTACTTTTGGGACCCTGTACATATGTCTAATTAATAAATTATTATTTAATAATAAATTATTGAATAATGAGAGACTTCCGTTTCCGGTAGCGAGAGTGATAGTCGTGTGTTTGTAAGGGTGTTTGGTGAGATTGTGTTTTTGAGAAGAAGAAGGGCAGGATTGGAGTAAGGGGGTGAGGGGACGGAGAAGTAGCAGGTGGAGTTGGGAGAATAAGGGATAGGACAGGGGTAAGGGAATAGGGAGACAAGAGTGATAGTAGGGTTGGGACGGGATTTGGAGGTTAGACGGGATAGTAGGTATAGAGAAAAGAGAGGAAGCAGAAAAGAGGGAGGATAGCGACATCGGGCGGTAGAAGTGAGAAGCATAGCAGGAGAGAGTTAGTGCAGTCGCGGGAAATTTTGAATTGGAGTAATCTCCTGAGTATCCAATATAATATCTTAACATATAATTTGGTATTTTTACATTTCCTAAACTTAATTGATTTGTTTTCTTAGATTAAAAGTGATAATCTTAAATATAAAAGGAGTCATTCTAGTAAATATTTTAAATAGGAAAATTGGCAGGTTAGAAGAAAGACGAGATGGAGGAAGAAAAGAAGGGAGGGAAAGAGAGGGAAAAGGAAGTAGAGGGGAACGGAGAGGAAAAGAGAAGAGTAGGAAGGCCGAGCAAGGCAGAAAGTCTTATGAGGGAAAGATCAAATAGTGCGCCACTGCTAGAATTGTTGAAGAGAGGAGAGAAAAGGAAGGGTGAACAGGGGGAGGAGACTAGAGTAGAGGAGGGAGAAATCTTTAAGAGGAGCAATATGGTAAAGAGATCGCCGGTAAGACAAGAAGAAGGAGGGCTAAGGGAGATATTACGGGAGGTGAGGGAAGGTTTTAAAGAAATGAAAAGTGAATTGAGAGAATTGAGGGACGGTAGAGAGGAGATGAGGGAATGGATGGAGGAAATGAGGAAAAGAGTAGACAATTTGGAGAGAAGAGTGGAGGATATAGAGGAAGGTAGGGGAAGGGCGGAGAAGGTGACGGAAGGAAGGGAGAAGGATAAAGGAGAAGAGATAGAGCAGATGCAGATAAGAGGAAAGAGTGAAACGAAGGAACTAGAAGAAAGGATGAGGAGACTAGAATTAGAAAGGGAAAAGGGGGAAAGGGAGAAGAGGAAAAGGAATATAATTATAAAGGGGGTAAGAGTAAAGGAGGAGGGAAAGGAGGAATTAAAAAGAGAGATTGAAAAGATAGTAGAGGCAACGGGGGTGGTAGCAAGAGTGGAAGGGGTGAGGAGGATAGGGAATAAAGATAAAGATAAAGATAAGGGGGGAGGGATCATGGTATGGGTGAGATTAGCGAGTGTGAGGGAGAAAATTGATGTGATGAAGGGAAAGATGAAGCTGAGGGATAGGAAGGAGTGGATCGTGGACGACTTGACGGAAAAAGAGAGAAGGGTAGAGTGGTGGATAAAGAGGGAAGCAGAAAGGAATAGAAGAAAAGGAAAGAAGGTAAGAGTAGAATATATGAAAATGTGGATCGAGGATAAATTGTGGATATGGGATGAGATCAAAGATCAATTAAGGGAATGGAGGGGAAGAGATGTAAGAGTGGAGGAGAGAGGAGGAAAGGAGGAGAAAGGGAAAGAGGTTTTTTAATAGAGGGGGGTGGGGTGGGAGAGAGGGAGAAGGATGGGAATGAGGGAAATGGAAAATATGATAGAAGGAGGAATAGAAAAAGGAGGGACAGTAAAGAATATAAAATAGGATTTTGGAATGTAGCAGGCATGGAAAATAAAGAGGAGGACTTTAGGGAGAAATTGAAGAAATGGGATGTGATGTTTTTGAGTGAAAGATGGTTACAGAAGAAAGGATGGGAGAGGGTGAAAAGATGGTTACCGAAGGGATACATTTGGGAGGTGCAAGAAGCGGGAAGAAAGAGCAAAAAAGGGAGGGCAAGGGGGGGGATGATTGTAGGGATTAGGGATGGGATAGAAAGAGGAAAAGAGAATAGGAAAAGGAGAGAGATGGGTTTACAGGTGAGTATAGTCAAATTAGGAGGAGAATGGTGGAAACTAGTGGGTGTATACGTGAATGGGGATTTAGAGGAAAAAACGAGACAATTAAGAGAGTGGATGGAGGAGAGAGAGGAGGGGATAAGTATATTAATAGGGGGGGATTTTAATGCGAGAACGGGCAGAGAGGGGGAGGTATAAGAGAGGAGGAAGAGGGAGGGGTAGGGGAAAGAGAGAGAAATTCAAAAGATGGGAAGATGAATGGAGAGGGAAAGAAATTGTGTGGTTTTTTAAAGAAATTAGGATGATCAATTCTGAACGGATGTATAAAGGGAGATGAGGAGGGAGAATGGACATATACTGCTGGGAAGGGGGGGGGGGCCGTAATTGACTATGTAATCGGAAATGAGGATACGAGAGGTAAAGTGGTAAAGATGAAGGTGGAGGACTGGGTGGACTCGGATCATCAGCCATTAACAGTGTACGTGAAGGGGGGAGGAAGGGGGGAAGAAAGGATTGGGAAAAGAAAAGGAAGAGATTGAAGAGGGGTGTGGACGGAAGAGGGAAGGAAGAAATTTGAGGAATACATGGGCAAGAGGGATAATGTTTCGGAGGTGATTGAGGAGGATTGGAGGAAATTGAAAAAGAGAGTGGAAGGAGCATTGGAAAGAGTAGAGAGAAAAGAGAAAAAGGTGCGGAGAGGATGGTGGGATATAGAATGTAGGAATATGAAAAGAGAAGTAAGGGAAGAGTTTAAAAAGTGGAAGAAAAGAGGAGGGAATGGGGAGAAATATAAGGAGATGAGGAAGGGATACAGAGAACATTGTAAGGAAAGGAAAAGAAGGGAAAGAGAAAGATGGGAGAAAGAATTGGAAGGTGTAAGAACGGAAGGGGATGTTTGGAGGGTAGTAAATAGGGGGAGGAGAAAGAGAAAGAGAGTCACGGAAGGGATCGAAATGAGGGAATGGGAGGGACACTTTAGAAAGGTGTTGGGGGGAGTAGAGTGGAGGGTGAGAGGGGAGGTGAGGGGAAGAGAAGGAGTGGAAGATGATATCAGTAGGGAAGAAATAGCAAGGGCGGTAAGTAACCTGAAGGAGGGAAAAGCGGCGGGAGGGGATGCTATCGTAAATGAAGTATGGAAATATGGGGAAAAAGAAGTAAAGGAATGGCTGTGGGAAATATGTGACAGAGTGTGGAGAGGAGAGGGGTGGCCGGAGGAGTGGAGGGAGGGGGTGGTAGTGCCGATAGTGAAAAAGGGGAAAGGGGAGAGGGTTGAAGAATATAGAAGGATCACGCTAACGCAGACGGCATACAAGGTGTACGCAGCGGTACTTGCGGAGAGATTGAGGGAGGAGGTGGAGAGGAAGGGGATACTCCCACCGAGTCAAACGGGGTTTAGGAGAGGGTTAGGCACAATTGATCAGATTTACGTGCTGAATTATATGATAAACAAGAGGGTGGCAGTAAGAAAAGGCAAGATGGTAGTGCTATATATAGACCTGAAAGCTGCGTTTGACTCGGTGGATAGGGAAATCCTCATACAGATGATGAGGGACAGGGGAGTTAGAGAAAGCTTGGTCGTGAGGTGCGAGGATGTACTGGAGGAGACCCTAAGTAGAGTGAGGGTGGGGGAAAAGGTAGGGGAAAACTTTTGGACGGGGAAAGGGGTGAGACAGGGGTGCCCTCTGAGCCCATGCTTATTCACGATATTGCTGGCGGATTTGGATGAGGAGTTAGAGAGGGAGGGATGGGGAGGAGTGAGGGTAAAGGGAAGGAAAATATACTCGCTAGCGTATGCAGATGATGTGGCAGTTGTTGCAGAGGAGGAGACAGGGATGAAAGGGATGATTAAGGCATTAGAAAGCTACATAGAACGGAAGGGACTAGAGGTCAATGTAGAAAAGACGAAAATAATGAGGTGTAGAAGGGGAGGCGGAAGACAGAAAAAGATGGTGTGGAAATGGAAAGGAAAAGAGATAGAAGAGGTGAGAAAATACAAATACCTAGGGTATGTAATGATGGCAAATGGGGGTCAGAAAGAACATATAGAGGAGAGAGTTAACAAGGGAGCAGTGGTGATGAGAGAAGTAAGGGGAATAGGAAAGAGGAGATTTGGAAAGAACTGGGCTAGAAGGATGTGGTTATTTGATAGGTTGGTATGGACGGTGGTTAGCTATGGGGCAGAAATTTGGGTGTGGAAAGAAAGGGAAAAGGTAGAGAGGATACAGGACAGGTTCTTGAAGTGGATTGTGGGGGTTGGGAGGTACACGCCGGGGTACATGGTGAGGGAGGAAATGCAGAGGGAAAAGTTAAGGGGGAGGGCAGGGTTGAGGGCATGGAGCTATGAAAAGAAACTGGGAGAAGGAGGAGGAGGAGAGCTGGCGAGGTTGTGTTTGGAGGAAATGAGAGACAGGGCGAAGGTAGGAAAAGTAGTGGGTAAATGGGAAGAGCAAAGGAGAGACTTTTACGAGGAGAAGAGCTGGAACCTAACTGAGATAGAAAAGATGAGAGAGGAGGGAGAGCTGAGGGGGGAAGAGGTAGTGGCAAGAGAGAGAAGGTGGCAGGAGGAGGAAAGATGGGAGAAAATTAGGGGCTCAAGATATAACTTATGGTATGGTAGGGTGAAAGGTAAGGGGGTGCCAGAGTACCTAAAGAAGGGATGGAAGGAACAAAGATGGCAGAGAGTGGCGAAGTTTAGGTTAGGAGACGGGATGATGGGGAATAGATATTGGGAAGGGGATGAAGAAAGGAAGTGTAGAATATGTGGAGGTGGAATGGAAACTTGGGAGCACGTATGTGAGGAATGTACGAATTGGGGGATTGAAAAAGGATGGCAGGAGATGGTGGATGAAGTCTTGGGAGAAGACGGGGAGGGAGAGATTTGGATGAGGAGATTAGAGGAGATGAGGGAGGGAGGAGGATGGTTGGGTGTGAATGAGAGTGGAAGGAAGAGAGGAAAATGCGGCGGAAACGGAGGTCCGGAGAGTGAGTGTGGATGTATGGATGGATGAATGATCTTTCTCTCTCTCTCAGGTGTTGGATGGGATGCGAGGAATAAAAATTGCGAGGTTTAAATTTTGTAAGCGGAGCGGAGGTCCGCAGTGTACTCCGCAAGGAATAAAGTACCTTATATATATATTGAATAATGAATTATCATACGATAATGATTTATTATATGTAAACATATATGTAAATTTCTTACATGGTACCCCTAGAAATTGTCATATTCAGACCGTTGAGCACTTGCTTTTTCCCATAATGCTTTATGGCTTTCCTTACGACCACTGCCTCTTTCTGCATCATTTTGCGAAATGGTGATGAGTGTTCAATCAGTGACTAAACTGTAAATAAAACAAAAACTTATAAGATAAGGATTTACTAACATTCTATTTATTTTTAATGTTAATTTGTAACCAGAAGAACTCGATAGATCATGTGCAGTATCATAACTTCGTCGAAAGATTCCACGAAATTTGATCAAGGTTATTGGACGTCTAAGCGCTTATTATTACATGTAACACTTCGTAACCACACGAAATTTCAACATCCGGCTGCTCCTCGCTTAACCCTTAAACACGTAAGTGGGTCTGAGAGACCCCATATGAAGTTTTGAACGCTTGCTATGTGAAGACGGAATGAGGAGGTTCGGACCAAGACGTAAAAAAAGTTTGAAATCTCCTCTTTCGATTGATATGGTTGATCAACTTTTTTGGTCAACTAGAATTCGAACGGTACGGCAACAAAGTTTTGTTAGGGTCAATGCGACCCATATAGTGTGTAAGTGAAACTTTTTTGTGAGTATTTTACATAAAAAAGGTGGACAAAATACGTTCGAACAGGTCGGTTTGCGGATGTTACTCGCATATACTCTGTCTAAAGTTGAATACTATAAAAAAAGAGTTTTTCCGAAATATATCATGAAACATATCATCAATATCATCAATTTTTAATTTTAGACACAATTTAATCAAAAATACCTCATATTTGTCTTGTTACATAAGTATATTTTTTAGTAGAAATGACAATGATATAATTTTTTTTGAAAGTATGAATCTTTAGCTTTAAAACGCTGTATTGTGTAGTTCTTCAAAGTTTTTTGTTGCAAAGATATGATTTTATTTTTAAAGTGGATTTTTAGATACCCAAAAATACCTCATATTCTCCATGTTACATAATTATACTTTTTAAAAGGAATGACTTTGCCAAATTTTATTTTGAAAGTGTGACTCTTTAGCTTTAAAACGCCGTATTTGAAAATCCTTAAACGTTTTTTGTTGCAAAGATATGATTTTTTGAAGGAAAAGTGGATTTTTGATCATTTTCTCATTTTTGCTTAATGGTTTTGCTTTTATAACTTCACATTAAATTATTTTTCGGCAATGCCGATTGTGCAGTAACACTCCTGAGATTTTGAACTTCTGTTTAAAAAAAAAAAATCGTAGAAAAATATTGATTGTAATCAAAGTTACAGCTTCTCAAAGTTGAAAAAGTCTCCCAGACCCAAAAATGTGTTTCCATATTTTACAAGATCGGCGTGTTTAAAGGTTAATATATGTATGGTTCGCTTAATGTAAAAAGTTCTTCGTGGTAAAGGTTCGTAGTCTATTTTGTGACTCAACAGTTTCGTAATCGTTACAATATCGTTGCGCAACTCTTTTACTATACGTTACCATATTTTACTATATTTTACTTAATGTATATTACCGTATGTAAATAATTTGATTAAAAATCGTAGATCACAATATTACGACTTTTCAGTGTGAAGTGAAACGTCAGACTCAGTGCAAGTTTATTGCATAAAATCAGGAAATCGAGTAGCATCGACTTGCATACTTTGCTCGTTCAAATTATGCGCCGTCATATTTTGTATGCAACCGACAACGTTATTCGGAATTAGTGCAAAATTTTTGTACAAAAGTGCAAAAATTTGGCACTAGATTTAACCACGATCTTTGCGCGCATTGATTATCTCCAATGAAACATGAAGTCCATTGAGTGCACACCAGTTATGTCAATGAAAAACACATATCGAGGTTACTTTGCAATACTCTGCATTGCGTAGTTACAGAAAACAAATGCGTTGCACGAGATGTACAGAGATTAGAATAAATTAATAAATTAATAGGCGTACAGACAATTAAGGAAATTAACGTATGTAGATGACACAATGACGTTAATAATTACGGTAACCATATTTTCTTCAAAAAAACAAACGACAAATCCGAAAATTTTAAAGCTTATTCCTAGACGTTTCCAAACTATTTTATGGTAATTGGGAATCGATGCATTTTGAAATTTTCTTGTGTAGTATCAAAATAAAATAAAGTAATTTGCAGGTTTCTGATAATTCTAAACTGATTCAATTGTGTTGGAACAAACTCTTGATTTAAATTTGGAAGAGATTTGAGATAATAAAAAATGAAAATGAATCTAATCTAAATTTTAATTAGATATACAATTAATTAGATATAAATATACAATTGTATAAGATAAATTATCTTTATATACATATATTTATATTTTATACATTTTTGACATATATATATATTTTTTATTAATAAAAATTGTGAATCTTTTAATGTATTTCTGAGAAAAATGTGTTTATTTTAAAAGATTATGATTATTGTTAAAAAAATTCTAAGCAATTTCATAATTGCATTTTGTATAAATGCAAGCTTTAAAAGTGTTAACCTTAAGTTGGAATTTTTCTCTACTGTAGATATTATTTATTATTAAGAACATTCTTTTAATAGAAGCGTTTGAGTCAAGCAGACATAAACAAAATTCTTCAATTTTTTAAATATGTTTTTTCAACAAACTCTAGTAAAATTAGTCGAATAAATTCACAGAAGTGCCAATAGCAGTTCAATGTATCAGAATTAGCTTCACTTTTTCTCTTCTGACATAAATTTTGTTCAAACGCTTTCGTTAAATTCGTACATATGTATACTTATCGTTTTCAGTACGAAAAGTATATATGATTTACAGCAGGTAACAGTAGGTCTCTTTGATAGCGCTAAATAACTAATACCGCCTTTGCATAAAATTAAATTTATCAACTAATTTTATAAGAATTTATTCCTTAGTATCATCTTAGACATTGAACGTTAATTGAAAAAAATTCCGTTAAATGAAAGACAAATAAAGGACAGAATGTTAAAATATAGAAAAAAAATTAAGTTTCAGGGAAATAAATAAATTTAAAAAACAGCTACTTGAAATAAAGAACTGTCCTCTGAAATAAAGAATGTTCATTGTAGTTACCGATGGGCCAATTTTGATCCGCGACAGCTTGAAATAATTTTCAGCAGGACGAGACGGAACGGCGACTGGAATTCTTCGTGCGAAGAGAGCGAAGCGCAAGCAAAAACGAGAAAAACGGACGCTTGCGTGCTATGCGAGCCGAATCCACAATTCCGGGGATCGACAACACTATAGGTGCAGAAAAATACGACACGAGCGTCGCGCGAGCGATTGAACGCGATCCGCGTCTAAGCGCTTTTACACGATTTTATGTTACAAACAGAAATCGTCGCAATGCCTAGATCACGGTTGCAATTCGATCGACGCTCGAAATCTCGATGGCTTTGTGTGATGCAGCGGAAATGGCAAACTTTGGCTATCTTACTCCCGCCTCGGAATAACGTTTGACTTTGATGATGAGTCCTAATTAAAGAGCGTCGATCTTGCTCAGCAGCTCCCAACGAAATAACGGATTTTGGCGCAAACCGCGGAGGATTAGGCTTATGTTCCCAAACTTTCTATCGAAGAGGGGGGAAATCTTTTACGACAGATCGAATATTCGAGACTTGAAATATTTCTGAAAGAACAACATCTCTGTTAGACAAAAATACATTTACAGTTGGCTACAGATGCATAAATAAAATCAACAATTTCATAAAAGTACATAAAGACAAAATGGAGGGGGACTGCAATGTTTATAAGATTTTCTGTAATGACTGCGATGCCACATATATGGGGCAGACGAAGAGGCAACTGAGGACTAGAACAAAAGAGCATATTAATAATATAAAACTTGATCCTTCAAAACACTCAGTCATAACAAACCATAGAATATTTTTTGACCACTCCTTCAATTAGAAGGAAATAAAAATTCTTGACACCGAAGAAAATGACCAAAAGAGATTAATTTCCGAAATGATACATATAAAACAAACAAACGGACTAAACTCACAGAATAACACAGATCTCCTTCATGATTCTTATTTTTGTTTACTCGACTCGCTTAAATACAAAGATACGTTACTGACTCCTGCTTTAACGGTTCTGCTTCACTTGTGCTCCGTCTGTCTCAACAACAGGACCATCGACGATAGCGAACGTTTATACAATTACCGTCAAAGTACTTTTCCAAGTAAGTTGCTTTAATTTATCTACGGGAAAATTTTCGATTCATATAAAACAATAAACTCCATCGTCATATAGAAAACAAACGCGGCAAATACTACATTTGAAAAATAACTTGCATATGGAGCCGCGAGTGAGTTTTCATCATGTCGTGAGTTCCCATCATGCAAAGGGAGGAGAAAAAGTCAGTGCTACTGAAAGGATTCAACACTGGGCCAAACATACACAAACACACACATACACACACGCATACACAACATCGGATGCACGATTGCCCGTTCGCCATCTAAAGAATCACAGACGGTATACGATACACGATATGTTTTTTATAAAGAAAGAGAATTTAGGGAAAACTGTTATCTTCAGATAATTTAAACAAAATGAACTTTTAATTACTACATATATGTACTTTATAGGCTGATGAAGGCTAAGTAAAGCCGAAACGTCGTCCCTAATTATTTGTATTACTTAATTAATTATATTATTGTAATTCAAATTGTAATCAAAATTGCTTATTTAATTGTGCTCGTTAATTTGACCGTTCTAATATTATACTCTTTGTTTAAATATATTATATATTTCTATTATTTAATATAAATTCGATTATTTTGATTATGTCTCTCTCGAATATTATATACACTCATTAACTGTTATATTATTTGTTGATGCAAAAAGACAAATTATTATAATTTAATATCATCAATTTAATATACTAATTAATTTTATGCATGTTATATATATATATATATCGCTGTATTTCTATTCATGAATTTTCATGTTTTTTATTCATGATTTTACTTGTGCATTATATAATTATTGTTTTGTAAACCTAAGAAACTTTTATTGATTCTTTTTATCAATATTACTATTAATTTCATTTTTTCTATCATGTTTTATATTTTCAATTTAATAATAATTTACATTAATTGCATTACTTATCGATAAAAGAAAATTTTCATTTAACTTGGACTGCAGACATACATAATTATAATGGATAGCCATATAACACACAGCATTCAAAAAGAATTCAGGTTTATATTACCAATACTGAGTTCATTTTGAAAGGCAAAAAGAATTCTTTCTTGACTTTTTCTTTTTTTTTCAGAAAAAGAATTCTTTTGGCATTTCAAAATGAAGTATTGGTGATATAAACCTGAATTCTCTTTTTAACTTTTTGAATTCTCTGTGCTATTTGGGTATATAAGAAAATATAAGAATAGGGCTATATAAGAAAATAATTAGTGTCGTATTGAAGGTGAAACTGATTCTCTATCAAATATTGTTAATCACATTATGTCTAGAAAGACATGTTAGTTTTCATGATATAAAAATCATAAAAATTTCATGATATTTACATTAACAATCTATGATGGTGAATCACCTTCAGTACACCAAATATTTTCTTATATGTATCACTATATACCTGCAGTATAAGTTAAATAAAAATTTCCTTTTAACCTTCATGGTTTACATTTTAATTCCATTTTAAAAAGACTGAAATATAATTACTGTCTGTAAAAAAAGTAACAGAAAATGTATGTCGTTTTCATATATTATATGTTTTATTGATAGATTATGTTTATACTCTATGAAACAAAATTTTTAATTTACTAATAAGCAGGATTTGAAAAAATCTTGGTTTTTTTTTAAAAAAACCTAACCCAGTAGGGTTTTTTCGGATTTTATTGGGTTTTTTGGGGTTTTATTGAATTTTTTCGAGTTTTATGAGTTCTTATTTTTTTATTAACTACTAATAATTAATAAAATTTGCTTCAATTGATAATTCTAATATGAATTCTAACATGATTCTGAATTTAATTTGATCGACTTATTAATTTATCGATTTAATTTATTTATCTAGTTATTTATTCATTTAATTTATTAATTAATCTAATAGATGTACATATATTTATATAAAGGACATTGTATGTCAGATCGAGTCTTTAGATCCAATTAATTTTTATTAAATTTATTTTTTTACTAAAAATTCTGCTATCTTGTATGTATGAGGTTTTAAAAAGTTTGTTACGTATACTACAATTTTTAAATAAATTTGCTATAAAAAATAGAGTTTTTAATTAATTAATATTTGAAAAAAGATAAAAATTAAAGCAAAATTAAACAATTTTTAAAATTTTCTTAAAAAAGAGATAAAAAAGATTTTATCATGTAAAAAGTCTAAATCCCGAGTTTTATTAAGTTGGAGCCACCTCAGCAAATCCCCTAATAAGAGTAGGGAATACAGAGTACATCAGAGAGTTTTAAAATTTCGTTTACTGCATTTTAAAATTGTTAATTTTTTACTGTGACAAATATTATAGTAAATTTTTAGATTTTGCATGTCCGATGAATATTATAAAATGTGAATTGATTTATGAGTAAATAAATAATGTGTACTATTAATAAAATTGCATGTATTTGTGTATGTAAGCATATACATTTCACACTAAATGGTGAACTTTTGTGTATACACTCCATTTTTATGTACACAAAATTAATTGTCATTTCATACTTAATTGTAATATACTTGGAGCATGTATTGTATGTACAATTTTCTATTGCATAATGTATTCAAATGTTCCGTTTTCAATTCATTTCAATTATTTTGACAAAAAAGTGTAACTATACAGACGCGTAGTTTTAAACGTTGGCAATATTTTCATAAATATATTTTTAAACGTCAATAAACATTTCTTGAGGAAAAAAAGTTTTTTACTTGTCCAAAATGTTGCATAAAATATTTAAAGTCTTTTTAATAATTTTTACAATACACACAAATATACATATCTATATTCCTTACATATTAAGAGCCACTAATATGACTTTCAAAATTTACTAAATTTTACAATATGTATAAATACACATATAAATCTACAATTTCTTACACTCTAAAAACTCTACTACAATTTAAATATAACTGCTTTCTATGCATGCAATGGTGATTTTGACTACACAGAATTTTACCCAAAAACTATTTCTCGACCGAACGCCTATATACGCACTGCACTGTTCAATTTGTTACAAAAGTTGTAATTATGACATCTTTTAAATCTTCTATCTTTAAAATTATTTGCTTGGCCCTGTTTATAGCAGCAGTAGGCAAAATTGAACGAGGCATGTCAAAAAAATATAAGCACTTTCTCAACCTTAATATGAAACAAAAGAGAAGACGATTAGACGCAAGAAAAAATTATCCAAACGTCTGTCAGTTCGCAAATAACGAATCGGGCAATATGTCGTCTGACAATGAATCGGTGCAAATTTCGGCATCGCATCGTGCTCCATCTACATCTACAGGTGACGCTCTCCGTAATGACGAATCGACTACTGACATTCATACTTTTGATACTTCTGATGGAAATGAAGATATTAATGATAGTGAAGGCACAACAGAAGAAGAAATGCAGGAGCAAGAAATAAACACTGACGAAACTAATGAAGAAGACGAAGAAAGCGAGGACAATGCAGATGACGAAGGAAGCGAGGACAATGCAGATGTTCATAGTAATGAAAATATGTCAAACTCTTCCGAAAATAATAATATGCATCAAAATCTGAATGACCTGAAGTTAAAAGCACTGAGACAATCATTTTTATTGACTAATTTAAACCATAAGCAAGGCAACATACTGCTGAACACATTGCGTGAGTTCCCATTTAATCTCACTTTTTTGCCGAAACACACGAGAACGTTACTTAAAACTCCTACTGATGTGGCCTCGCGGCTCGTTCAATATATCAATGGAGGAGAATATCTTTACTTGGGTTTCAAAAGTACCCTTATAAAAAAATTGAAAACCTTTCCCGAAAATACCTTGCCTGAAACAATACAAATTGATTTTAACACAGACGGCGCTCAAATTCATAAGAGTGGCACGAACCAATTTTGGTCTTTTCAATATCGGATTTATAATTGTATTGATAAAAGACCAATTGTAGCGGATGTCTTTAAAGGAACACAAAAACCATCAAATTGTTTTCAATTTTTTGAATATTTTGTTCAAGAACTCGTAGAAATTCGTGAAGAAAGTGGTATCCTCATAAACGATCGGTGGTATCCAATTCAAATTCGATGCTTTATTGCAGATGCACCAGCGAGAGCTTTTGCATTAAATCACTATGGGCATATATCATCTAACGCATGTTCGAAATGCAAAATTGAAGGACGTCGTTCTGCAGTGACGTCATTATTTCGGGAAACGACGATTTTTCCCGGGACTTGTCACCCGCTAAGAACGGATGAAGAATATAGCGAAATGGTGGATGAAGATCATCACAAAGGGCCAAGTCCCTTAAATCAAGTATTAGGACTAGTAACGTAAGTTCCTTTTGAACTCTTTTATATATCGGGAATGTGAAGAAAGTGTTGGCCAGTCATGTTTATGGAAAATATAGACATGAAAAATTTACTAAAAGAAAGTTAGATGTTTTGGATTCAAGAATGACGGAACTTCAAATCTACTGCCCCACGGAATTTAATCGTCGTCCAAATAAAATCTCCATGTTTCATCAGTTTAAAGGCACAGAATTTAGGCAACTCTTGCTATATACAGCTCCAGCTGTCCTAGAAAATATTTTAGACAAAGATCATTACAAACATTTTCTTCTCTTACACTATGTACTGAGTCTCCTTAGTTTGGAAAATGTTTTGAAATGTACTTGTACTGCCAAGTATCATTACAGCACATGATCTACGTCATCATGTGCGAGGAACTGTATGGAGAACAGTTTCTCTCACATAATATCCATGGTCTTCTGCACGTAGTCGATGATGTTATGCGATTAGGCCCGTTATAGATTCGTATAGTGCGTTTTGTTATGAAAACAATATGCGTGAATTCAGGAAATTTATACGAAAACCGCACTTGCCTCTACAACAGTTTTACAGAAGAATTTATGAATTAAATGGTCTTGTTTTAATTCCCGTCGACAAGGGAATCCACATTCGTTTTTCAAAAATCCACACGGATGGACCTCTCATTGAGCCTGCCTATCATTACCGCCAATATCGAAAAATGCAAGTTGGAAATATAACGTTCTCTACCGCTCTTCGTGACAGTTGTTGCATCATAAATAATGGAGAAATCTGCGTTATAGAGAATATAATGCATTCAGAAAGGAACACGCTGTTTATCGTTAGAAAATTTTGAATACAGATTCATCCATACAATGTTGGTATAACATCTGATGTGATAGGAGTATATCACTGTTCAAACTTGTCAACTGCATTTGAAACAATCAATTTAAGAGATGTTAAAGGCAAGATGTACAGGATGCCGAAGTGGAGCGGTAGAGAAGGTCAAGAAGAGCGCATTATTAGAAATGAATGGATCTGTGTGTCGCTCATTACACCCTTGATACAACCTGACTATTAAATAATTCATAAATTCAATATTAAATAAATTTTATAAAATAGTAACTAATAATAATAAACTTGTATACATACTATTTCTGTCAATAATTAAAACAAATATATACTGCAAGTATACATTTCAGTAAAATTCCACATAGTATGCAATTCAAAAATAATACATTTTAATATGTACAAACTTACACATAGATCATATAATGTCAATGAGAAATATCAGTAATTTTTCACTCATAGTAATCACTCAACCATTTCAAAATATTATACAAGCAGTGTAACTTACATTCCAACGCAAACTTTTTTATCCATTAAAGCAAACAAATATGGAGGATAGCAAGAAAAGAATGATAAAAAGTAGATATTATAGAAAATCAAGTATAAGTGGACGAGTAATTAAAACGCCAAAGAATATAATGACTACATCTTCGGAAGAAGAACGTAGAAAGCAGAAAAAAAGAACAGCCAGCAATATTCAATGCAAACGGAGTTAAACAAACTTGGAGCACTTGTACAAAATATGTCAAAAAATGACACCTTTATTCCTTATACCGATGCAACTAACACAAGCAAATCAATTGATACAGCTTTAAATTCAACTATGAAAGATTCGTAAATAAATTTTAGTAGTATCACGATTATAATCTTCATTCGACAAAATTATATTAACCGTGTAAAAATCATCGCATGAATGTATAAAGCCAACCTGATTTATACTTTAATAACCACATTGTAATATCAATTTTAAATGCACAAAATTATTTGTGATCACAGTACATAATATTGTTCATAATTGTTATATTTCTTTCAGACAAGAAAGAAATTTAAACGTTGTTCCCGAACCAATGAAGCACACAGGTGATTACAGTCGATCTATTGATAGTTTTATAAAGGAAATATCGGAAAATATGCATTCTATTCGTAATCACGCACTTGATGCAACAAACATGCAAGAGACTTGCACATACAATAATAATCAAATAATTGAAGATAAATTAATGTGAGTATATTCAAATTCATGTTTAAATATTTTAGAATTTTATAATTGTAGACCAGACCTGTTAACGTACGGAACTGACTGTGAGGGAAACATGTACACAAGTATTAGTATTATACAAATTATCTATTCATTTAAGATTACAAAAAATGAACGTTTTGACTCACTTTGGAGTCATCCTCAGCGTATTAAATAAAATGACTGATAGCGGATAGATAACTTTTAAGATTTCTTTATTTAATACGTTGAGGATGACTTCAAAGTGAGTCGAAACGTTTGTTTTTTGTAATTTTAAATGAATAAATAATTATTTGTACAATACTATAATACTTGTGATTGCGCACTTTTACCCGCGCTGACTCTCATTAGCCCAATTTCCAATTACTAATTGTGTTAAATTTCTAAAGTCCTGAGCTAATTACATATTTGTTTCTCATATTTATGTTTTTACAGATTTGATTTTTAAACTTATATTATTCTTTTTAATTTTATTAAAAATACATATTTGCATGACTTTATCATTTGCAGGGCGCTACAAGACGACGTTAAATCTTTAATTGAGGGCCAGGTTATTATAAAAGAAATGATCCAAAAGATTATGGATAGTGACGCTTATAACATTGACGTTAATTTAAGAAATACATTTTATGAGGGTTTGGAGGGTTTTCCACTGAATACTATTGAAGAATTCAAAGAGCTAGAAAGATGCCAAAAAAGATGTTCGAAGGAAACTAGTGAGTTTATTTCCACGTCTATTATCCATGTGACTATCCTAGAGTTTAAATATTATGTTATCAACAAGTATCCCATACTAGGATATTTGATAACATAATATGTACCAGAATTATTTTCTGAAAAAAAACGTTTCAAAAAAATTTCTGATTATCGCAAAATTTCAGAAACATTTCTGTTGCAATATATAACATGTTCTAG
This sequence comes from Solenopsis invicta, assembly GCF_016802725.1. Lineage (NCBI taxonomy): Eukaryota > Metazoa > Arthropoda > Insecta > Hymenoptera > Formicidae > Solenopsis > Solenopsis invicta. The sequence goes on along the minus strand of NC_052675.1, from coordinate 1,356,014 downwards.
AAACTTTTCAGAAACATTGTACATAAAATGTAAAAGGTGAAATCTTTTTCAAAGCTGTCTGCAACAATTGGTGCTGTATAAAAAAATAAAGAGCATATTTCACGACTAATCTTTTTATATTCTTACAAATTTTTGTAAACTCTTATTAATATCGGAATTTCCTTTCTTATCTATTACTTCCCAATAGTCTAACGCACATTTATGCAATCAGATTAGCTAATTTTGATTTAGAAATTAATAAACTGTAATCAAACTGACTTTGTTCCCCTACTTATCTTACTTTATTTTATTTCAGTACAATCACTTGCGAAGATTAGGAGGATCTAAATTTCGAGAATTTCTGTATAATTCAATAAAAGAAATCATGACCGACAGTTTGGTTTCAAAATTTACGTGGCCCGGTAGTAGCAAATCAGAGAAATTTGGAAACACAAAAACAATATTATATATCGTAAGTATATATACTTTTTTTTATGTAGAATTCTTTTACAAGAATATATACTTCATTAATGAAGGTCCGAAATGATACACAAGTTGAGTGTTAATCCTCAAATTGGAAGTTTCTTTATATAAGAGCAACACTGAGTCTGAATGTCATTTCAGACGCCAACGCCTATTTGAATGTATTTTTTTATAAGGATTGTATTACTTTTTTATAAAGGTTGTATATTTAGTAATATATGTTAAATAATGATATAATTTAAGATAATTTTATATAACGTATAACTTTTATGATCTTGTATACAACTCTTATAAAAAAATACACTCAAAATGTAGATAAATGATAGAATAATGATATAATTTTCTTCCGCAATGTTACATGAAGATCATCTTGAAAATTTTAATATATAAATCACGCTTATTTAACATTATTTCATAATGTTAAATAAGCGTTGTTTATATGTAAAAATGTTCAAGATGACCTCCATCTAATATTGTGGAGGTCATTCAAGATTCTGTCAAAATGTTATCATATAATATTGCCATACATTTACTCCTTTCAGTGGCAGCACAGAAATGCACTTTGTTTCATGGCCCACAGGACAAGGCTTCTTGTAAAGTTGAAGTACAGGAAGTTTTCCGGGTCATAAAACAGAGGTATCAAAAAAATTAAAAAAAAAACCAGCCGTTTCCTCATCAAGAGCAGCTCAATCAAGAGGACGAAGTGGGTGAAGATTCATCAGACTGCCAGAGCGAATATGAAATGACTGATAATGACAAATTACAGCTATAACATTGTTTATAGTATATAAGTTATAGTACATAAGTTTTTTTTATAGTATATAACTTTTTTTGTAGAACATTTTAATGTAAAATAAAATAAATAATTTGTTCTTAGTTGCACTTCAATTTTTCTATAAACCTGTTTTTTATATTTTCATTTTGCTGTAACCCGCACGCGTGCGCGCACTGTGACATCAGTGTGCGAACACGTATCTTCTGGAATTGAGACTCATATCGCTCGCACGCGTGAGACAATCATGCGTGCGAGCGATATGAGTCGCAAATGAGGACACATCTGCGTGCGTTATAACGGTCACGCGCGTGCGAGTACTCGCATGGGTGCGCGCACAGTGCAGTCATTGCGCGCGCATTTTGTTATCTGGGTAGTTTCAACGATATACGCTTCGAAAGAAAACAACCAATTTTTTTGAAAAAGGTGTTTCGTCCTTAAAAGTGCACTGGGCCACATAAAAAAACACGTATCCCTTATTTTGATCTGTACTACAACATATTAAAGGCTAGTCAAAATTGGAGGGGGACACTTCTATTCCTTTCTTTGTTAGATTACGTATGTTCAAGATTATCAAAAGAAATAATTTTAAGGCTCCTGAGTACTCGCCGCGTCCATATTGAAGTCATGACGTCAGAAGCGAGAAATTGCGTGAAATGACACGTAATTTTGTCAAACATGCCATTTGTAAATGAAACCAATTTCGATAAAACAGACTAAGCAGATGGCTTTAAAACACTTCTAAATATCGGTCACAACTATTCTTTTTCTGCCCAACAGTCAGTAAATAATCATAAAAAGCATGTAAAGTGAAGCTATTGAAACAGAAAAATACACGGTCACATAATTTTGTCAAACATGCCATTTGTAAATAAAGCCAATTTGGATAAAATAGATTAATCAGATGGCTTTAAAACCTTCTAAATATCGGTAATAATTATGCATTTTTCGCTTAGCAGTCAATGAATAGTCGTAAAAAGCACGTAAAGTGACGCCTATTCAGACAGGAAAACACACGAATAGCTATTGAAAGGAGTGAAAAATGTACTTTTATGTATAAAATTCAAAGAAACTTTATTCGCGGTCCATTTTTACGAATTTGGTAAATACGAGACAAGTCATATTTTCACAATGAAACACATAATAACAAAATGACATGCACGACAACATCTCATTGTCAAACTGTCACGTTTCATGTGTATTAGTTCTAATTTTGTCCGCGATGGAATGTCGCTACTGTCAATGCGGAGGTCTCGGCTGAGGAGTCAGGAGTCTTAAATTTGTAATTTTTATTTTTTATTGTAAACCGAGAATTTATTATATGATATATACATCATGAGAGAAATAAAATATATTCTATTTACCTTACAAGGAAACACAGGGAAGTGTCCGCCTCAGATTAAAACGAGTTTTTAATTTATTGTAGTACAGATAAAAATAAGGAACACGTATTTTTTTATACGTGCCCATACGCACTTTAAGGGGGTGAAACACCCCTTTGAAGAAAATCGGTTTTTTTCTTTTGAAGCGTATGCCGTCGAAACTATAAGAGATAGAAAAAAATGTTTCAAATGAAAGTTGAATGGCTCAAAGAGTAATTTATAACAGAAAAAAAAAATTTTTTTAAATTTTTTTTAATACTTTCCCCCACCACTTACTTATTTTTTTCAAAATTTTTATTTTTTTATAAGCAAAATAAAGTTTATTTTATTACGAATTCAACGGTATATGATAAAGTTACTATACAACATTCCCATTTTCCAAAAATAATTAAAAACCTCTCTATACGCACGGTACGCGCACCCGTCCGCGCGTTCGTGCGCTACGGAAGTGACTCCCTCCGATTTCGACGTGCCTTTAATATGTTGTACAGATTAAAATAAGGGACACGTATTTTTTACACGTGTTCTAATACACTTTTAAAGGTGAAAAACCCCTTTGAAAAAATCGGGTTTTCTTTCTTTCGAAGCGTGTAGCCTCGAAACTATAAGAGATAAAGAAAAATGTTTTCAATGAAAGTTGAATGCATGTTTTTCTCGCATAAGATAACAAAAACATTTCGACGACAGTCTGTGTCTAACATAAAAACGTAGACATTGAGAAAAACATTTATTACAAAATAAAACGACACTACACTAAAGAATAACAACAATTACGGTGTTGTAAGACATTAATTTCTTGTTTAGAAAATAATATGTAATTAATATAAGTTAAACATTTATTTACTGGTCTACATGATTCGACTAGAATATTTGTTCTCTTCAACATTTTATAAATAAGGAGACTTGGATTACAAAAAATTATTACTCACACATTCCATATCTTCACTATCTAACGCCAGCTCATCAACTAACAACAAGAGAACTAACATAAAACTAATTAAAAAATTAATTAGAAGTTTCATCTTTTATACTGCATTTATACAATTCAATTAAAGTGTTTATTAAATTCCATTAGTGTAGAAATATGCATAACCATGCTACTGGTGCGTGCACTTTGGGTCATTTCTTATCTTGAAATAGAATGTTTACGTCTCGGCAGTATTGACATGTATAGATTCAAGAGTTACGTATGTAAGGAAAAGTTGCACTGATCCAAAGTGCACGCGCCAGTAGCGTGGTTATGCATATTTCTACACTAATCGAATTTAATAAACACATTAATTGAATTGTATAAATGCAGTGTAAAAGATGAAATTTCTAACTAATTTTTTAATTAGTTTTATGTTACTTCTCTTGTTGTTAGTTGATGAGCGTTAGATAGTGAAGGTATGGAATGTGTGAGTAATAATTTTTTGTAATCCAAGTCTCCTTATTTATAAAATGTTGAAGAGAACAAATATTCTAGTCAAATCATGTAGACTAGTAAATAAATGTTTAACTTATATTAATTACATATTATTTTTTCAACAAGAAATTAATGTCTTACAACACCGAAATTGTTGTTATTCTTTAGTGTAGTTGTTATTCTGTAGTGTCGTTTTATTTTGTAGTAAATGTTTTTCTCAATGTCTGCGTTTTCATGTTAGACACAGACTGTCCTCGAAATGTTTTTGTCATCTTATGCGAGAAAAATATGCATTCCACTTTCATTGAGAACATTTTTCTTTATCTCTTACAGTTTCGATGATACACGCTTCGAAAGAAAAAACCCGATTTTCTTCAAAGGGGTGTTTCACCCTTAGAAGTGTATTAGGACACGTGTAAAAAATACGTGTCCCTTATTTTAATCTGTACTACAACATATTAAAAACTCGTTTTAATCTGAGGCGGATATATACAGTCCCAATAATCTTACAAGGAAACACTTCCCTGTGTTTCCTTGTAAGATTATAGGGACTGTATATATTTTTTCAGGAAGGTGTTTTAATTTGTAACAAAAATCTAAGAAAATGTTCACAAACATACGTTAAACAAGAAATAAATCGATTGTACGTATTTACGTGTTGCAGATTGTACTGGATACAATCGAACGAAAACCAACCCCCTTCACCCACTCTCTTAATCTCGTCGGCACTTACATACAGAATTGCCCCTGATAATCCTCCCTCCTTGCTTCCCAGTCCTTCATACACGCCAATTCCAAACAGCCCCACTTCCCCAGCGAATTCCACCGCTAGCGTGGAATTCTTGAATGAAGTTATTTGTCTTTGTTCTCCTTCCTCCTCCCCCATTCCCAGTAGAGTAATACTAGAAGAAATCCCATACAAACCTCCCCCACCTCGATTTTACTTTACTCCCAGTTCTCAACGGACCTTGGAGTCACTAATTCCATCGTACCCTGTCGCTCCATCTCCTCTCCCCAAAGGCACGAATGTCCTCGGCCCTCACGATTGTGTCTTTAAAGAGCTTTGCTCCGTTCTTCGAAGTCTTCTCCCTGAGGCCACGATTCCAGTTTCTCTTTCCTCCACCTATTCTAATTTTCACCTTGTTCCGAAGAACGCCATTTTTTCCCCCAAGCTTCGCAGTCATCGATGAGATACCAAAATAACAAACTTTTCTTGATATGTTGCTTTCTATCCCCTGTTAACATACACACACATACAACCTTTTTTCTTCCTTGTTTCTTTTACAACGCACGAGAGAAAGAGAGAGAAAAATCACTCATCCATCCATACCTCTACACTCATTCTTTGGACCTCCGTTTCCGCCGCTTTCTTCCACACTTTCCTCTCTTCCTTCCACACTCTCATTCATACCCAGCCACCCTCCTCCCTCCCGCATATCCTCCAGTTTTTTCATCCAAACTTCTCCCTCCCCCCTCTCGCCTAAAACCTCTCCTACAATCTCCTGCCATCCCTTTTCCGTCCCCCAATCCGTGCATTCCTCCCATATATCCTCCACGTTTCCTCTCCCCATCAACATATCCTACACTTTCTTTTCTCTTTCTCTTCCCAGTATCTACCTCCTCTCATACCATCTCCTAACTTAAACCTCGCAATCCTTTTCCATCTTTCCTCTTTCCAATCCCTCTTCAAGTACTCCGGCACTTCCTTTCCCTTCACTCTGTTATACTATCTGTTGAACTTCAAGTTCCTAATTTTTCCCACCTTTTTTCTTCCTGCCGCCTCCTCTCTCTTGCTACCACCTCTTCCCCCCTTAAACATCCCTCTTCTCTCAACTTTTCTATCTCCTTGATATTCCAGCTCTTTTCTTCATAGAAACTTCTTCTTTCTTCCTCCCATTTTCCCATCACCTTTCCCTCCTTCGCTCTACCTCTTATCTCCTCCCAAAACAACCTTGCCAACTCCCCCCCACTCCTCCTTCTCACAGTTTCTTATCATAACTCCATGACCTCATTCCTGCCCTTTCCCTTAATTTTTCTCTCTGCATCTCCTCCCTTACCATGTACCCCGGTGTGTACCTTTCCACCCCTTTTACCCATTTCAAATACCTGTCCTGTATCATCTCTACCTTTTCCCTTTCTTTCCACCCCTAAATTTCTGCCACATAGCTAACCACCGTCCATACCAACCTATCAAATAACCACATCCTTCTAGCCCAGTTCTTTCCGAATTTCCTCTTTCCTATTCCCCATACTTCTCTCATCACTACCGCTCCTTTTTTGACTCTCTCCTCTATATGTTCTTTCTGTCCCCCATTTGTCATCATCATGTAGCCCAGATATTTATACCTTTTCACTTCCTCTATTTCATTTTCTTTCCATTTCCATATTATCTTTTTCTGTCTCCCACCCCCTCTTCTACACCTCATCATTTTGTCTTCTCCACATTTACTTCTAATCTTTTCTGTTCTACGTATCCTTCTCATGTTTTTATTAACCCTTTCATCCCTGCTTCATCCTCTGCCACCACCGCCACATCATCCGCATACGCCAGGGAATAAATTCTTCTTCTCTTTACCTTTACACGCTCCCATCCCCCCTTCTCCAATTCCTCATCCAAATCCGCTAGCAGTTGTGTGAACATGCATGGGCTCAACGGACATCCCTGTCTTACTCCTCTATTTGTCCAAAAGTTGTCCCCTTCCCTTTCCCCCACCCTTTCTCTCCTTATTGTCTTCTCCAAAACTTCCTCACACCTCACCACCAGACTCTCTCTCACTCCCTTCCTCCTCATTGTCTGTACCAGTATCTCCCTATCCATCGAGTCAAACGATGCTTTCATATCCACAAACATAACTACTATTTTGCCTTTTGCTTCCGCTATTTTCTTATTTATTAAATAATTTAACACGTATATGTGGTCTATCGTTCCTACCCCTCTCCTAAACCCCGTTTGACTCGGTGGTAATATCCCTTTATTTTCCACTTCTTCCCTCAATCTCTCCGCCAAAACCGCCGCGTACACTTTATACGCCGTTTGCGTAAGCGTAACCCCCCTATAGTCTTCTGCCTTTTCCCCCTCGCCCTTTTTCACTATCGGTACCACTATCCCTTCTCTCCAATCTTCCGGCCATCCCTCTCCCTTCCACACTCTATTACATATCTCCCACAGCCATTCCCTTTATATAATACCTTAGTATATAATTATGTATAACTATATATAATTATGTATGATAAAATTTTTATTTAATTGTACGTGAAAGAACATGAGTGATTGCAGAAATTGCCTATTGCATTACTAGTTTTTTTAAATAAACGGAATAAAAGAATTAAAGAACGGTTTTGGCTATATTTATAAAAAAAAATAAATATTACTAATAGATTAGTTAGAAATTATAAACTTGACAAAAAAAATTGCACAAAAAAGTTTTGGTAAAGAAATATATTTTATACATACAACACTTTTATGGTCTGCTTATTTTCTCTCTTTCTATTTAATCTTATTCTTTTCTTTCGTATTTACTTTTAAACATATACAAATACAATTCTAGAAAAGGTTAATTAACCTTATAATTGAAACGATTAATTGAAAAGATTTATTTGTACATATCTTTATAAAATAATAAAACTTTTTTGTTTCCTTTAGATTAGACGATATTCAAGATAAGGCCACTTACCGAGGAGATTTTCCCGTAGCCAATTCCATTTATGGAATTGGTAATACTATAAACGCTGCCAATTACGCACAAATGAATGCGTTAGAAAAAATGGGCACCATCCATCCTGAAGTAAATAATTGCATCTTATACTTGTAAAAAAGAGGTAAAGGATTTTCACATCTATAAAAGTAATACACCCTGAAAGTAATCGTATAGTTATTGTACTTAATCGGTAAAAGAATGACTTAATGATCTATTTAAACACATTTATAAAAGCTTATATATTAAAATCGGACGTATAATGTATTATCTATAAATAAATAAAACGTAAACTAAGTTATCTAGTTTTTAATAATTTAACAGGCAATTAAGATAACAATAGAAGAATTGCAAGAATTTTATAGAGGTCAAGGATTGGACATGTATTGGAAAGAAAATTATATTTGTCCAACCGAAGAGGAATATAAAATTGTGGCAAGCAGTAAATATTCATTTTTTTTTACATATTACTACACTATCCGAAGATAATGCTTTTCTTCTCTATAAAATTCAAACATTAATTAATTTTGTAGAATGTGGTTGGTTTCCAAGGTTGGCATATAAGTTAATGAAATTATTTTCTTTGTACAAAGAAGATTTATCACCGTTAATATATATCGCATTATATTATCAGATATATGACAATTATTGCAATTTGTGTCAGGTAAGCAATATTTGTTTAATTTAATTAAATGAATTTAATTAAATGAATTTGTACTGTGACTAAATTTATTGTTATTATAGGAAACTGATGATGATCACAATTATTTTTCGGATTTATCTGAAGGAAAATTTAGCTTTCCTGTAATTCACGAAATTACAAGAAATCCCAAGGATAAACAAATATTAAGTATCCTTTATTAAACATTATATTTAATATCAAATAATGTAATTAATATATAAGAAATTAATTAATAATAAATGTGTATAATTTCTATAATTTTTATAAATATAACTCCTTAATGTAATGTATAAAGATATTTTAAAACAACGGACAACCGACAGAAAGATGAAACGGTACGGCGTAAATTTACTAGAAAATTTAGGTTCTCTCAAAGTCACGAATGATGTACTTGAGAAATTAAAGAAGGAAATAGAAATAGAAATTAAACGTTTAGGGGAACATTCACGTTTCCTAAGTTACTTACCTTTGAAGAATTGGAAAAGTACTATACCATAAAATAAGAAAGCACTTACATTATTTTTTGGTATTAAGATAATGCATTCATCTATTAGTTTTTCTGGTCTTATCAGCATTCCGACTATATATATATATATATTATATATATATATATATATATATATATCTTACTAGATGAAATGAATTTAGATACCTTGTAAAAAAACACTCTACAGATGTTCGATCAAAACACGTGGTGTGGTATCCAGGCTTTACGTTTACAATAAACAGATTTATTCACGCCATTAGGGCAACATTACATTTTTTGCATGCTTTTATCTTAGATTTGATATTAAGAGCCCGAGGCCACAACCCCATGTAAGTATTCCTTCGAATAAATCATAAAAGAATTTTATTTCTAATAATAGATACATTTTTTTCTAGAATGTTGAAGTTAACCAAAAGAATCGACCGCTCCGCCAAAACGGGAAAATATTTTTCCACTCATGAGTGGATGTGGCGTGTAGAGAATATAATTGCTTTAATTGAATTTGCAAGCGCGCACGCAAGCTGTAGAAATATTAACGTCAATATACAAGATATGGATTGGGACAGGTACTTACGTCAGTACTTATTAAAAATCCGAATATATATCTTGAAAGATAATTTCGACACTTTGCCTTAAGCTTGGAATCGATTGAACATTAATTATTCTAATTTCATAAAATAAGAAAATTTTCTCTAAGATCATAGGAATTGTATATATTTTTTAAGGAAAGTGTTTTAATTTGTAAAAAAAATCTAAGAAAATGTTCACAAATATACGTTAAACAAGAAATAAATCGATTGTATTTACGTCTTGCAGATTGTACTGGATACATCAATGCATAAAAATTTTCAGCATAGCAGCGTTGTTAGGAATTATCAAATACGCATAATGGTGATATTATCGTGTCTGAATCGCGATTCGCACGATCCATGAAACCACAGTTATACCATGAAAAAAAAATTAAGAGAAAAAGACGTAAAATTTAATCTTCAAAGATTAAAACCTGGAAACCTAGTCAAGTACCTGCAAGCGCCGGAATTTTCATCCATAACCTCTCACATCAAGTTTCAGACCCAGCGGACACCAACAATGGGCGCAATCACCGGCTTGACGAAAGACGAACAACTGGTAAAACTCAAAAAAACAAAAAGATGCGAGCGACGATGAAAGACCAAGAACGCCGGAAAAGACGATCACGTCGAGAGTTGCGACGGTCGTGATAACACATGCGGTGGCCCTCACGAACAACGAGGAGGACGAGAAGGCCGAGCAACCGCTCACGCAAAGACCGACAAACCAACAGGACGGCGAGTAGAAATATTATATTGTAACATTTTGCACAGAGACACGGCTAGCATGTATTGTGTAAAAGATAATTGTATTCTATTATATGATCTACCTTAATTTCACAATTTTTTTGCTGAATCCAAAATGAAAATCTGATAACCAGATTCAAAGTAGGAAATATTTTTAAACATTAATTTAAAATATAGGACAATTTCAAATATTTACGTGGTGCAGTAAATTTTTATTTTAAAAATGCCATTTAGCTCATATTGGCAACTGTTGTAAGATTCTTTAATGTAATTGATTATACACTTAAATTCAATGAAAAGCTAAGGGCAAGATTAACGAATCATATATCAGTTGTAAACGTGCTTTTCCTGTTAAACACAGTTGTTATTAATGTTGATGAATTTCAAATAATTTATCCATTATTTCAGTATTTTCTGAATAGAATATTCTACAAATATTAACAAAATATTTTATATTATAACGTTTCGAAGATACGAACATTGTCTCTTAAAAATATTCGTAGAATATTCTATTCTATATATGTATGAAATACACTGTATTTCTTTTTCATAACAAGAAAGTTCAATAATGGACTTCTTGGTTTTTTTAAAGAAACAAAAACTTAACTAATTTAGCTCTAATTTTTTTTCTATTGTCCTTTTTTTATATTTTTTTCTTTTTTGTTCTTTTTTATTTTTTTCTATTTTTATACTTTTTTATTTTTTTTCTTCTCTATTATTTTTTCTTTTTTTATATTCTTTTTTTCAATACTTTGTCTTTTTTCTTTTTTCTTTTCTTTTTTTATACTTCTTTTTCTTTAACTTGATCTTCTTTATTTTTTTCTTATTATGCCTATAAAGAAAATTTTACAACGCAAAAATTCAAATATATTATTTATAATGTACATTAATATAAGAAAAAAAAATTATATTGGATTGGAATAACGTTTGTAACGACATATATGATACAAACATCTAAACATTTTCTTTGAATTTTACTTATAAAAAACGCTACAAATTTTTATTCCAATAATATCTTTAATATATCAGCCGCCTTAGAAGCTTTGAAAACTAAATCTAAAATAACTAGTTATACATATTGCAATTATTACGTATATATGTAATACAAGCTCAATAATTAGTCCAAGATAAAGTTTATTAGAAACTTCTCTAAGCAATCCCTTTGAAATTTTGATAGTGGCTGTTCCAACGATTCCATCGCTACCAGGAAACTTCTCAGATTTGTCGGATAAGTCAATAGTAGAAGCGTATTGAATCCTCGCAAAAAGATTAAGCCTCTTTGTTAATTATAGAATTGCCCTGTTTATTGTGTCATTTATAACATTTCATTGTGATTCTTCTCTCATACTGATTCTTCTCTCATACTTTGTTCTTTACGTTTCACAAAATTTATATTTTTACGTAACCACTGTAAATTGTTTTTGTGATACATTAAAGTCATCCTAAAAAGAACGATTTCAGAAAGAAGTGATCGGTTTACCTTGATTTTTGTACAACTCTTTAATTGTCGAAGCATCACGGTAAACCACTAACTCTAATTGACTGTTACATTTGCCTAAGATGATGTCTAAGATGATGAGAATTTCTCTCGATCAAAGTCTTAGAATAGAAATGAGCTGAAGTGAAACTTTTGCCTGTAGGTTGGCGAAAATATGACACTGATGTACAATATGTGAAAACTGCTGAGTCGACAAGTGACTCAGTTCTCAATGCGTTCAAATGAATGGCTCATGCGTCCTCATTGTGTCCTGAAAAAGACAATTCCAAGATTCCCCCAGTGCGTTCTTTTAAGGACAAGTTGCCAAGGAAATATTTCTTGAGCAACTTTATTCTATAGTAGTTTTAGCGATTGTTTTCCTACTGTTGTAGGTTCACTAATTTCGGTTGCTGTTATAGAGTCTCAGGTTGACTCCAATTAGGTTTTTTGTGAGGGAGCCCTGAAAAGGGCCGTTTGGTTTCTTGAAGCTCCGATTACGCCTGGTCAACAGTTTAGGGATTCAAGGAGGCCACGTTTCTTGGTTCGTTGCTTCTTTCTCCTGGGCCGATGATTCTCTTGGTTGCTGTGTTTCCTTGATCGGTCCCACTCTGCCGGAGTTTGGCAAACCTGAGTAGTGTAACGAACGTCGGTCTACGTGGCCCTGTCGAGTGTCGGCTCGTGGACGAGACTCGCTGGAGGTGAAGCCGGTGGTGAGGCAGCCAGTGGTGACAAAGGCCACCCTGGGAAATCTAAGCACCAGGAGGGCAAGACAGGCCGTGCGTGCCTAGGGTCGTCGTCTTTTAAGAAGAGCGAGGGAAGCCGGTTCCGTCTTGCTGGAGGCAGCTGGAGCGGAATCAGTTTCCACTTAGGGTCCCTTGTGGAGCCGAGCTCAACACAGTCGTTCTTGCCTTTAGCCTCGTCGACGGAGCCGGGCTCGACGTCGGTCCCAAAAGACCTTCTCACAGAGCTAGGCTCGATGCGAGGGAGAGTAGGTATATTCCGAGAATTGAGCTCTGTCGGAACGCTCACAGAGCAGAGCTCGATGTGAGGCTTTTGATGCCTGTTCCGAGAGCTGGGCTCGATCGGGGTGTTGATTACTTCGGGACCCTTGCTTGGCCGTCGACACTGGGTTGGAGGTCGTGCCGAGCGACAAGGTCTTCGCCGATATGCGTCTTCAGAGATCAACGGTGCGTTGTCTCGTAGACAGACTCGCCGTTGATAGACGAGCGAAGGCTGGTTTCTCGAGGCTCGCGGAGCCCCTTATATCCTGGTTTTGTTCGCGCTTGACTCCCGAGTTAGGACGCCGCGTAGCGGTATCGCCGCGTACTAGGCGGGTGCGCGCGCGCGCGTCCGGTGACGGTCGGACGGGCACACCGGCGGACTTTGAGTTTGAACGCCGCATAGTGGTGGCGCCGTATAAATATTTAAGCGCGTGGGTGTATTATAGTGGCATTTGGATGGACGCCACAGTAGTTAATCGTGCGCTTTGAATAGCTGTTACTTGGCGAGGCTTGAGAAATCGCCTAGATCAGTGACAATAACACTTAAACTCTTAGATTCGTACTGAGTTAAGGACTACTTAAATCCTTCTTGAGCTCGCGTGTATACCAGTGATTTTTTGAGGCTGAGGCGATATTCCGACCTGTACGTCGGCGAGGTAAGCTGTTGTATGTGAAGGTCTATGTTATCGAAGAAAAGTTGTAAGCACGTTATGATTTCATATAGATCAGCTTCCTCATTGTGATGCTTTGAATGTGCTGGGTCTCGTAAGCGTACTATTGCCGAGTATCGAAAACGTAGGATTGTTAGGTTCCACAACAACCATCCGATTCCACAAAATGATTTTAGCGATAGATTTCTTGTTTTCGTGATCCTGAGAATCTTCTAGTGATTGTTTTAGTAAACGTGTCGTTCAACGGGACAGTCTGTTCAGTGCAGCTAAGACATTTTCTCGTAATCAACGAGTGATCTTTTCGATGCGTCTTAAAGAAGGACGCTACAGGTTACAGGATTTCTCGTCTTGAAAAGAATGATTGCAGAATTTTTCGAGGCGTCCTGATAAGGATGAGTTTGTTGATGTTTTTCGAGCCGTATTATTTTTATGAGCGCTCCGGCAGAATTGTAAGCATCGCCCGGTTTTAAAAGTCCGTCGTTGATGATCAGATTAGAGCCAGTATCAAGGTCTTCCATAGTGTTGGTTACAGTCAATTCATATTATTTCTTAATTATTTGAAAGTGTAATCGCGACACTTTATTGACAAAAATTCGAAGTTTCCTCGTACGTGGATGAAGTTCCGCTGCTACTGTACTACGCAACGGTTATTATCGTATACACAATTAATTGTAGATATTTCGCTTAAAATTGAATTAAATTAAGATTACGTTAAACCGTTTAAGGCTCCTAAAGCTTCAGTCGAGAACACTGCGTTGACGGTAGTGACGTTTCGTCGCAGACATAATTAAAACTAATAGGTGTAAAACGTGACAAATTGACGATGAAATGTTGACGTGCAAGTCATTTTGTTATTATGTGTTTTATTGGGAAAATATGACTTGTTTCGTATCTACAAATTTGTAAAAATGGACTGCAAATAAAGTTTCTTTGAATTTTATACATAAGAGCATATTTTTCACTACTTTCAGTAACTATTCGTGTGTTTTCCTGTCTGAATAGGCTTTACTTTACATGCTTTTTACGACTATTAGACGGAGTAAAGCTAGACTTTACCCATTTTTACAAGTGTTTTAAAGTCATCTGATTACTCAGTTTTATCCAAATTGTCTTTATTTGCAAACGGTACGTCAAACAACATTACGTGTCATTTCACGTTTATCACGTCATAACTTCAATATAGCCGCGGCGAGTAGACAAGAGCCTTAACCCTTAAACACATAAGTAGGTCTGAAAGACTCCATATGAAGCTTCGAACGCTTGCTATGTGAAGACGGAATAAGATAGAAGGTTCGGACCAGGACATAAAGAAAGTTTGAAATCTTCTCTTTCAATTGATATGGTTGATGAACTTTTTTTGATCAACTAGAATTCGGACGGCACGATAGCAAAGTTTTGTTAGGGTCAATGGGACTCATAAAGTGTGTGAGTGAAACTTTCTTGTGAGTAATCTTATGTAAAAGAACTGGACAAAACACGTTCAAACAGATCCGTACGCGTATGTTACTCTGTCTAAAGTTAAAATACTATAGTGCCATAAAAAAGTGGATTTTTGTATAGGGTCCGAAATATATTATCAACACATCAATTTTCAACTTTAGACACCTCGAGTTAATCAAAAATACCTCATATTCACCTTATTACGTAAGTACATTTCTCAATAGAAATGGCAGCAACATAACTTTTTTTGAAAGTATGATTCTTTACGTTTAATACGCCGTATTGTAAAGTTTTTAAAAGTTTTTTGTTGCAAAAATATGATTTAAAAAAAAGTGGATTTTTAGACACTCAAAAATATCTCATATTCTCTTTGTTATATAATTATACCTTTTAAAAGAAATGACAATATCATAATTTCTTTTAAGTATGACTCTTTAGCTTTAAAATGCCGTATTTGAAAGTTCTTAAAAGTTTTTTTATGTGGCTTGAAAAAAACTTGTTCTATTCTAATTAAAATGCTATATTTGTACGACAATCTGCGCTTCGTATCGCGCGTTACATACATAAACACACAAACACACACAAGAGAGTACATACTACTGTGTTCAAAAAGTAAGGTGAATTTTGTTATAAAATGAAAAATCTTTATTTATTCATCCAAATCAATTTCATCCCCTTCGAAGTATTCCCCCTTCGATACAATGCACTTATGCCAACGTTTTTTCCATTCCTCGAAGCATGCCAAAAAGGCGTTTCCCGGTATAGCCTTCAAAGCGCACAGCGATTCACGTTGAATCTCTTCAATAGATTCAAAGCGGTGTCCTCGGAGCGGTCTTTGAGTTTGGGAAATAGCCAAAAGTCACACGGAGCTAAGTCAGGTGAATAAGGCGATTGCGAAACGATATGAGTGGAATTTCTGGCGATAAACTCACGAAGAATCAATGCCGTGTGAGACGGCGCATTATCGTGATGCAAAAACCAGGAGTTGTCTTTCCATAAATCCGGCCTCTTCTTGCGAATAGCTTCACGCAAACGACGCATAACACTCAAATAATATTCTTTGTTGACAGTTTGGCCCGGCGGAAGGAACTCATAATGCATAATACCGCGATAGTCGAAAAAAACTGTCAACATAACCTTGATTTTTGAGCGACTTTGGCGTGATTTTTTTGGTCTTGCCTCGCCTTTAGCACGATATTCACTCGATTGGTCGGTTGTTTCCGGATCATAAGCATAGATCCAAGTCTCATCTCTCGTAATAATACGTTCGTAGACGTCCTGATAGTCAGAAATCATCTCTTCACAAACTTTAACGCGACGCTCTTTTTCGAAGAAATTGAGTGTTTTTGGCACCAAACGAGATTTGACTTTTCTAAGGCCCAAATGATCCTTCAAAATTGTTTGAACTGATCCAATTGAAATGCTAACCATATCGATAAGGTCTCTAATTGTCAATCGACGATTTTCGAGCACCAATTCCTTAATTTTCTTTACGTGTTGCTCATCAGTTGACGTTGATGGTCGTCCGGAGCGTTCCAAGTCATCAGCACGTTCTCTGCCTTCTTTGAAGTCTTTGTATCACTTATAAACATTTTTCTGCGATATAATCGATTCACCGAAGGCCCTCTGCAACATTCTGCACGTTTCCGCAGCCGAAGGTTCATTCCGCAAACAAAATTTAATGGCACTTCTTTGCTCTGCAAAATCAGACATTGTAAAAATCGCCAAAATCACTTTTAGTCTTTTAGAAAACACAAGCGTAACTATATGACTAATGATAACATTCACATGAAATTTGGAACAGATGTCACTAACAGTAGTACCAACATAAAAATAAAACAGTTTGCTCGAATCGATTAGCGCGGGAAGTTTAAATTAAAAATTCACTTTACTTTTTGAACACAGTAGTACATACTAGGCCGACGAACGGCGCTCGTTCGCTAACAATAGAGGCTGTGTTGCGTTTTTACTGGCAGTGCAGTAAATGTGACGTCATGACAGTACACTGTTCCAACTGTTCCAATATTACTGCATTACTGCCAGCACTGCTATAGCATCGTATTTAGGAACAGCATTGCAGTAGCCATATTGCACTGTAGCTACCTCACCTTGGAAGCTGCAGTAGTCACAGTGGCAATATGGCTACCATTCACGATGTCATTGAAGTTACTAGATGCTGTCGCAGTGCGCTGCGTACCAATAACGGAACGGATTTTTCACCACTGCCAGTACTGGCAGTTATATCGGAACACAGCCAGAGTTGGTACAAAGAGAGTTGCGACAATTACCCGGAAATCGCCATTAAGGGGGAAAATATATAGCTACACAGCGGCAATTTCAAAATATGAGCAAGCAATACTGTGTAACACAATGTTTATACAATTCAATGCTTTCTAATTTTGACACAATCATACAGAGTCGTTTTTTCATATACAGCAAACATACTTAACCTTAATTTTTGCACAATTTTGAAAACCATGTCAAATGATCGATATTATTTATTCATGAGAGGTCGAATACATCTAGCTTTGATAGAAGCAGTGTTTTACGAGTTGATACTGTGTAATACTGTGTCACACAGTGTATGACTATGTTTTGTTGCTGGAAAGCTCTCAATAACAATGAAATAAAATTTTAACTTTAAATAATCATTACTTTTTTTAAATATATATAAGTTTTTTACATTTTGAGTTCTACGACTTACAATTAGAATTATATAATTTAAAAAGATTATTTTAAGGAGATTTTTATTTTATGTAGCAGAAAGATTATGCTAAGAAAAAATTAGTTTTATAAATATACCAGGATCAAATACTTAACTCAATCATCTTAAATTCCTCGTAAATTGTTATATAAAAAAAATGTTTAAAAGAAAAATTATATGTTAATAAAAAAATAATTATTACATTAAAGTGTTTTGACATCCTTCTGCTGCACAATGTACCGTCTCACTAAACAATGTGTACAGAAAGACTATTTAACATATTTTCTTTAATATTATTCATTAGTCTACATATAAAATGACAATAATATTTGTAATAATAAATAGAATGTTAACAATAAAAAATAAAAAAATAAAAAAATTTTTAAAACAATTTGAGATTATATTTGTATATCATTATTTTTATTATTTATTAAGAAATAGTTAACTTCTTGGCTTTAAAAAAATATTGACAAAAATTACACTTATGTAATTATTATTCTTTTCAGAATTAATATTCTTTCTAGAGTTTGCAAAAAGGCTGCAAAAGAGTTTGTATCAACTGACACACGTAAACACACTCTACAACCAAAGATGATTAGGCTGCGTTCGGGCATACACACCAAGTTCTTCCGAGTATCATTTTATCCTTGTTTAGCATTCAGTGAACAACAAAGATAAAACGACAGTCCAAGGCACTCGGTGTGTACAGCTCTATTTAATCTACCTAACCTAACTGATAGTTAATCGGAAATTTCCCCCTTAATGGCGAAGCCAATCAGCAATAAGCACGTATATTGTCGCAACTCTCTTTATACCAACTCTAGCTAACAACAGCGCCGCGCAATCGTGGACCCCCGCGCGGGCCCGTAAAATCGCACGCCATTCAAACGCCAGGCTCCAACATTTTTTGTTGAGGAGATATGTTTTTTTTATAGAAAAAGTGGATTTTTGAACACAATTTCTAATTTTTGCTTAATGGTTTTTCTTTTACAACTTAACAACAAATTACTTTTGGCAAAGTCGCTTATGCAGTCACACTCCTGAGATTCTAAACTTTCACGTGAAAAAAATGTTGTTGAAAAATGTTGATTAGAATCAAAGTTATAACTTTTCAAAATTGAAAAAGTCTTCCAGACCCGAAAATGTGTTTACATATTTTACGAGATGTGTTTAAGGGTTAAGAAACGAACAAATTCTGAAAACCAATAACAATATTCGACTATAATCAAAGTTCATTTAACTTTAGTCTTATATAATAATAATAATAATAATAACATAGTTATAAGATTTAATACAAATCATTATCTCGACCACAATCTCGGCTGTTGAGCGCGAATGTTGCTTATTTGGCAACAACAAACTCGCAACATTACATTCAGATATGACAGGTAAAATATGTTAGAATAAAGTGTAAAATATCTTGTAAACTACTGAATATTCAATAAATTTATCTTAATATGTAGAATATTTAAAAGAATCAAGTTATATAAAGAAAAGCAAATAATTTTTATGAAGAAATATAATAACAATATTTATATCTTTTGGCACCTCCTTCTGAAAAAACTAACGTGACCAAAATACATTCTACTATGAATCATTCTACTTTCATCCAACATATTTTTTGTATCGCAATAAGTTCAAAAAAGATTGAATTGATTAAAATAATCTAACATGTACATGTGTGTATATCACTTGCTGTGTTTAGCAGAAAAAAATCGTTCTACAACTGTTGTAAGATTCTGTAACATAATTCTTCGATTATACATTAAAATTGAGTGGAGAATTGACACGAATCGATCGTAATAACGAATCTTACATCAGATGTTTTTCAGATGTTGGTCATATATTTATTTATTTTTTTATTTTTTTATTTTTTTTTTAACACAACCATTGTTAATATTAATTAATTTAAAATTATTCAAATATATTTTCTGAATAGAATATTCTATATATACTTAGAATATTTTCTCTGGATGTTTTGTTGTTTTATTATTCAATTCCATAATATTTCCATTGATTCAAAGAATCTATTTTTGTATGTGTGCAAAATACACTTTTTTTTATAACAAGGAATTTTGTCTCATTATGTTAAAAAATAATGTTTATTATTTTGTTTAACAATGGCGGACACCCTGCCTCTTCTTTTAAGGCTCTTGTACAATGCGAGGGAATAGTAATAGTGATAGAAGTAACATAGGCAATAAGCATAACGATAAGAATAAAGAAATCTAACATACGGGAATGCACGTGTCAATGCAGATTGGAACACGGAATAGGCAATAGCGACAAAATTTCCAACGAGTTAGAATTGTCTGTGTTTATTGCCTTATGTGTGTTTATAACTTACCAATCACAGCGTTCGGATTTTTCCTCGGTGTTGATATTGTTTTCGCGAGACACGTACGATTCCACCAAATTTCACGTTTCAAGACTATTTGTCAATTAATTTAATTAAACTATAAGATGGATCATTTCGATTATTGCAATAAAAATGTTTTTTTTTTTAACAATGAATAATTGTCTAATACACAAAATACGTGATAGCAATCAAGTAAGTGATAATGAAAAATTTGGTAATGAGCTTCTAATTGACCTTGTACAAAGTCGTCCTTATCTATATGATAAAAGCATGAAAGAATATAAGAACATAAATTTGAAAGATAATGCGTGGAAAAAGAGAGTCGAAATTTTAAATATTCTAAATAATTTTTAATTAATTCAATAAGTAAATTAATACAATATATATTATTTATTTACTGGTCGGCATTATTTGACAACTTCATTTAACAGTGCTTTATGTGCTTGTTACATAATTAAATAATATATTTATGATACATAGTAGCAATTATCGACAAACATCAAAATTCGTCCTTTTAACAATTTTAGGTTACGTTTTACTTGAGGTATAGATGCGAGAGACTACAGTCTATACGCGATTTGATTAATTGATCTTTATTTCTTTTGCAGCATTGTGTAACAGGAGGCGACAATTATATATCGCTTTTTCTATATTATTCCTATCGCTGTTCTTATAGCTATTCCCTCGCATTAGGCAAGGGTCTTTACAGAAACGAAAACGTAATTAACTTGTATTATATTTAAGAAAACCAAATATAAAGACGCTTCTATTACAATCTTACAACGCAAAAATTTAAACACTTATGATTTAAACTGACACAAAAAAATAATTGTAACATCTTTAAGCAACCATCCCATTGTGAAAATATTAAAAAAGTTCTTTTTTATTTTTGTAATGTTTAGAGTTTTAAAAATATGGTCCTAAAATATTATATTGAACTTCCATTCAAAAATATAGTAAATATAATTTAATAGCTATAAATGTGTTATCTTCGAAACTACATTTTCGTAGTTGAATGCTAACATATTTCAGCTAATTTTTATCAGAATGTCTTGATTTTTGGACAGAACATTTATAACAAAATTGTTTTTAGTTAAGCGTAGGCTTTTTAAATTAGATTATTAGTTAAAAAAAAAACAACTTAAAAAGTGACAATTTTTTTCGTGATAAAAGAAAATTAATATATCTGATTTAATGGAGTAGTTGATAATTACTATGGTTGCTTGAGTTTCTGCAACCTTTGTTGGGGACGATTCAACTAAAAATTGTGCAACATTTATTATTTATTGAGTATGTTGCGTCCTGCGGAGTAACAATTCTTTTCCTTTGTGAAACATTCGATATATTAAAAACAAAAGAGGGCCGAGCAACGATGTTAAGATCAGTGTGATTCAGTGACACAGAGAACAGATGGCTAAAGCAAGTGAGAACGTCATCCTCCTACAAGCGGCCAACCTGACCCTCATAAATTTAAAATAGAAATGTCGCGTCAATTACTCTACCGCGGATAGCTATACTACCCTGGTTAATAAACCCATTGGAACAAATTAATTTATGAGGGCGCCTAAGATAACACCGTTGCTCGACACCGGAAAGAACAAAGTTCCGTCAGCAGACATAAAAGTCCAGAAGCTGAAAGACGTGGGAACGCAGCTCCGTTAGTTCCTGAAAACTCAGTAGTAAATCACTCAATAATTACCGGAAAATATGGAAATGACATGACGAGACTCGTCATGCAGAGAGCATAATCGTTGGACACGTGTTCAATGAGCAAAGGGTTAAAGACAAAAAAAGTTGTAAAATTAAACGCCTACGCCTCACGCGTAGGCGTAGGTAATAAAAATTGGTGCACACAACCCTCCTTAGAACAAGGGAAAGCGATGAAAAGGGGTATAAATAAGGAGATTTCCTAGCGGAGCGCGCAGTTTTTATTCTAATACAATCCGGTACACAGTCCGTGACATCTCGTATGTCCAAGTCCGGTGACTCTCGGATCCGCGGTCTCTAAGCTTGTCCGCACTCTAAAAATCCCTACAAGTGTTAGACGATTCTCTAAGACGCGTCTCATAAATTGTGCATTGCGCCCCTCAGCTGTATTCGACCGAGCTACCCGCTTCCGCTGTGCACAGGCCAGATTGGAGACCTGCGGCTCCGAGCGTTTCACACAGCACGAATACTACTACTATCAAATAGTAAGTTCACATTTAATTTTCTTCCTCCGTTTCCTGCCTGAATATCTACCTTTTTCTCTCTCGAGTAAGGTTGTTTTACATATTCATCTCTATAAAAGTTACTGCTATTCTCATTTTGATATTCCTTCCCCCCCTTTTCTCTCTTTTTTCTCTCCCTCTAGTCTATTCTTCTTTCTGCTCTACTTTTGCAAAATTGATCGAGCAAGTCTCGAATAGATTCGAAATTCTTATTCTTCACTTCATTTGATAATTTAATAGAGTTTATCGATTAGATTCAATTTCACTTTTTTTTCTAATTCACTCTCAAGAATTCATTTGAACTTGTTCCAACAAGATTTAACTTACTCGGTTTTCCATTCATTTCCTCATTGCATTTCTCCTTTTAGGAAGATATTTTTGTTTTAATTATTTTTTTCTTTTGTGTTATTTATTTATAACGATTTCCAAACTGCAGAGAGAAATAGGTTCTTATTGTTAACATTAATTCTAGTGGATAAAGTTCCCCAACGACCCACTCACAAGTGGAAATCGCGAGCAGCCGTGGCTCATTGGCGGAATCGCCGCAACCGTCGCATCCGAAAATTCGAATGCACAAGTTCTTCGCGGAAAGATGCGAAATCCTCGCCGCGGAATTTAACGATGCCATATTAACTGCTGACATTCCACATCCTGCTCCCCTACCCGGAAGCTCTAACAATTTAGTAAATCTTCCCCCCGAATCAGGCTCTCACTATCCCCTTGATTTTTCTGTTAACCAACCCTCTCATTCTCCCGTTCCCCCCTCTGAGGAAATGCCCTTATCCCTCCGAACACTCCTCAGACTCCCTTGAACCACCCACTCAATCCCCTCCCGATTTCTTTCTTGAACCCTCTTACTCACCGGTCGAACGATCCTCGTCCTTCCCTGAACACCATCCTGACTCCCCGACTCATCCTCCAGTGCTCTCACGTACAGGATTTTCCCCGATACCCCTACTTTTCTTCCACCGTCTCCCCCTGAATTCCAAATTCTTGATCTTGCAGGTGAATACGAATTCCCTCAGTAGATACGAACACATACACACATACCTAAACATTATTTGTCATACAACTATAACTAAGGATCAAAAATTACAAAATATAACAAATGAAAATATATAAAGATAAATATATGAGCATAATTATTAATCCTCACCGTTTTATCACAAGTTTTTGCGAACTTCTCTAAACCTTTCTTATTATTAATTAATTACTAATTTTCATCTGTAATAATCTATTATGTTCTTACATTTTCATCTTAAGTTACCCAAATTATAATAGAAATACATATGTAGATAGGTATAAATATAATTATCAATTACCAATCATTGTCAAAGTTATTGAACTTACCTTATTAATTAAATAATTATTAGTATTAAAGCTTCCGTTCCCTATGTTTTACATTAACATAGATAAATATTTATTATAATCTCTTACTCGACAATCCTAAACAAGCAACTTGTAACAAACTACTTTAGAATATTATTATTCTTAATATATTTTTTTTTAATAAACCAATGATTTAAATATAAGAGAATTTGATTGATTTCGCGAGCTAATTTACCATCTCCCGCTCTAATAAGCTAAGCACTAGGTCCGATCCCGAGGTAAAACAATTAAATTTCTTGTCTCAAAACAGGACCGAGGGACATTCGTTGTTGGGCCCGCATCTGTGGGCCACTGACCCATATATCTCGGGTTGTCGACGCGCTCCGTTCGTGCCACAGCTGCACGTTCTAAAGTTGTTACATCCCTCCATTCTCTCTTCACATATTATTTCTTCTCAAGCCTGGACATAATAAGTAACTATAACTAAGCAAGTGTTGATGTCATTTGAAAATTAATTTGATTACTGATTATTGCTTTGTTCATAATTTATTGTAATATTAATTTTATTGAATTCTGTATGCGACGCTCGTTGCCTTTTAATACATTTGATTGGATATGTTGCTAGCATCCTTCACATTTTATAATACGTTTTCAATTATCGGATTTCTTATTTATTATGACTTTGAAGTGAATTTATTCAGTCAAAATTATTTAGCGGCTTATATTAGGGATAATATAATAGTAATTCGTCATTAATTTAAATTTGTAACAATAAGAGACACTGAAGATGACTTTAAGGTAAAAAGTCCGTCATTGTGTGCGTGTGTGCGCGCGCGCACGCGTGTGCTTGTTCGCTCCCGCGGCATGGAAGTGTAGGGTGGACCTTGCTTTGTGTGGCCATTTACTACAAGTGTGTATATACTTATTTTAAAACAGTTTTTCTACTATAACAACTTAAGTATTGAAATTAGGTAAAATATGTATATGACCTTTCTTGTAGAGCTTATCACGAGCTTAATTTCTTGTTTAACTCTTTTCTTTGTAAAATGAATATTTTCTAGAATAATTAAGAAAAATTGTTTTTTTTTTCTCTAAATACATGTATATTTCAAAAACTGTACAAGACCGCCGATTAATTTATAAGACAAAGTTATTCAGTATTTATGCCTCTGTAACACATGTAAAGGTCAAGGTCATCAAGAGTGATTTAGCTCTTTCGAAGTTTTATCCAGATAAGTTTTACGAAACGTTTTTATTTGTGGTTGTAAAAATTATCATTATAAAAATTGATACTTTGTGTTCTATATACTTTATTTTCAGATAGCAGTTCCGTTTAACATTTATTATAGTATTGTTATTGTTACGTTCAGCGGACTCCACGATTTCCCCTTTCGCCGATAATAAAATTCCCCGCCGTGTCGTAAAGAAAATCGGCGACGCAGGATATTTGTTTCGAGAGATATAACTCTTAAAAATACGACCAAAATGACAAAGCAAAAACATAAAAAAAAATCATATATCAGGAGCAAATGTGCTCACTCTGGCGCAAAGTGAAGATGAACAGGATCTGAAGCAACTATCTAAAGACAAGGGACCGATGGGAGACACACTTGAACCAAATACCGAACGGAAAGTGTCGAAATTACCCACATAGAAAATGACCTCCAGTGGATGTCCATCGCCCTTCCATAGCTCCATAGGAGGTCTATTTCCATGATGGAAGTCAGATGGACGAACATTAGAAGCCTCTATAGTTCCATGGGATTTTACTTCCATCATGGAAGTCAGATAGATTTCCATTAGACATCCATGTAATTTCCATAGCTCCATGGGATTTTACTTCCATCAAAGAAGACAGATGGACGTCCATTAAACATCCATCTAATCTTCATAGCTCCATGAAATTTTATTTTCATCATGGAAGTCAGATGGACGTGCATTAGAAGTCCATGAGACCTCCATAGCTTTATGAGATTTTACTTCCATCATGGAAGTCAGATAGACGTCCATTAGAAATCCATGAAACCTCCATAGCTCCATTTTACTTTTATCATGGAATTTTACTTTTATCGTGGAAATCAGACAGACCTCCATTAGAAGTCCATGAAACCTCTATAGTTTCATGGAATCTTACTTCCATCATAGAAGTCAAATGGACGTCCATTAAAAATCCATAGAACCTCCATAGCTCCATAGGATTTTACTTCCGCCATGGAAGCCAGATAGATCTCTATTAGAACTGTATCCCAACTCTATTACAAATATATTCTATCAATACATTATAAACGTCCATTGAATGTTATATGTTAATATACGTAGAATAATGGAAAATTATATGTTAAGATATTTACATGTAGTTTCGTCTTACATTTATGTCTCCTTCCCATTGGACGCGGAAACGCTTGCCGCGCGGCAAGCGTTTCCGCGTCCAGTGTGCAGGAACCATTATATCGTCTTATAAGTACATATACAATTTTTTATTTTATGTCAAATGGCCGTATTAGCCTCTTAAGATTGTGCTTAAAATGATTTTAAATTTAGAACAGATATATAATTTACAACCCTGGCTTACCTGTTCAAACGCACGAGTCCCGACGCAATCGGGAACAATAGTCGTATCATAAAAACGGGAAAAACCAGGATTCAAAAAAGGATACTCAAGTTTATCTTAACCTGGCGTCGACTAAAAGATAGCGCAGAGTCGGAACGTCGATCAAGGAAAATGGCAAACTATAAATTAAAATTGATGAAGATGGTCCTGTTCGCTCCCGTGGACGTCGCGACACAAACCACTCATATTAACGATATAACAACAAACCTTAAAAACAATAAATGACACGAGATACCGCGATTGTAAACCCTCAAAAAAGGGAAACTACCGAT
This sequence comes from Solenopsis invicta, assembly GCF_016802725.1. Taxonomy (NCBI): domain Eukaryota; kingdom Metazoa; phylum Arthropoda; class Insecta; order Hymenoptera; family Formicidae; genus Solenopsis; species Solenopsis invicta. The sequence goes on along the minus strand of NC_052675.1, from coordinate 1,329,739 downwards.
AAGAAAGCCCTCGAACAATTGGGCGATCCCACAACTCGCTCCCCTTAGAATTGAAGAAACTTGGGAGAAGATGGAGAACTTATCAATGATAGATCATCCTGGGTGCTGATTACCAATGTTCGTTAGCAAACTAGCCAACAACAAGTCGAGTCTAAAGATAAACCATATAAAGTTTATAACAATCCTAAATCTCCTACCACTAAAATCTCCAGTCCACCCGCTCGACTCGTCACGCCCTTCTTTTCAAGTCCTATTAAATGTCCAACTTCCTAACACTCATCATCATTTGGTTCCTTGAAGTTAGAGTCGAAGCTGTGCAAGATATTTTAAAACCGACTTAAGCTCGAGTTATCTAGAATCTGTGCTAGAAACATCTACGTGCATATCTTCAGCCGCACCACCGCTACCAATTGGCAGCCTAACGCTTACGAGCTACACTTAAGAGCCAGTCCAAGGATTTCTCGCCGTCTCTTGTTTTTCCTCTTTCATCAACAATCAACAATTAAATTATTTATTTCTTAACACCTTGCCAGATTTCTCTAACTTAGTAATCGTTATTATCAGTAGACAAGGTGTACATTCCGAGGAAGTCGCGACCCGGTCACCACCGCGGGGATCGCCTCTTAAACTACGCCGTACGCCAAGTCAGACTCCTCGAGTTACTTGGAGCAATCTTGCAGGGGGGGCGCGAAAACCGGAATAAAGAACCGCTTCCGGGATGGGCGCTCTTTTTAGAGACGCCCCCATTTGATTTTTCTGCGCCCTCCCCTCTAATTCCCGAAGAACGCGACTCCTCCGCGAAGAACCTCCTCCTCCGCCACCCTCTCCGGCCCATCCAATTTCTTCCCAGCTAACGTACCGGATTTATCCCGAAACCCCTCCGTCTTCCCCTCAAGTATTCCTTATTCCCCGATTCCGTTAGATTTCAAGGACCCTCGAGTTCTACGTCCAGCGTGGAACTCGTAGAGGAAATCTGCTCCCCTCCTTCCCCCACAAATTCTACGTCTAGCGTAGAATTCTTGGAGGAAGCCTTCGCCTTTTTCACCCGCGAATTCCACGTCCAGCGAGGAATTTTTAGAAGAAGTAAACATTCCTTTTGACCATGATCATGACCGCTCCTCTCCCGCATTGCACACACTCTTTTACAATTATTTCCACAAACATCAATAGGTATACTCAAATAAATTTGATGTAATTTTTCAACGGCATTTTTAAAATAAATCAGTTCCATCTTCTCTTGCGATATTAATTACATTAACTATTTGTATTAGTTAATGATAATGTACACTAATTTCTAGTTAAGTATTTATAATTTTTTTTTATATTATTTCCCGAAAAAACGTTCAAGTTTTTAATAATAATAACTAATAAAGTAATGTATCCATTTCCAAATAATTACAAGAATATATATTAACTTTTAATTTTAAAGGAACTTTGATTTCTTAAACCCATCTCTTTCCCTTTCCTCCTGGCTAAAAAGATCACCCAAGGCCCGATCCCGAGTTAAAGAGACTCAACTCTCTGACTCAAAACAGGGCCGACGATTGCACGACTTCTAAAGAGGTGTTAAAGCGTGTCTTGACACGTTGACCCATTTCTGAGTCAATAAAGTGCGTTCGCCCTTGTGCAGTACGTCCGATCAGTACGGTTACGAGTTTAAGCATTTGTTGCGTCCTTCCCGCCTTACTCGTACCTCAGGTAGCCTACCTTTCCCTTGAGGCTGGACGTAAGAGTTATTAAAATGCTCTTTTGTGTACAAATATTATTATTAAGGGGATGCTAAAGTGAACGACGAACTCAATCGAGGTCGGTCTAGACTCTAATGGTCCAGCAACATCTGCGGCCTTCTGTGGAACTAAATGCAACATCTGCAGACCTTAGCAGAACTAAAAATGGTAAATGTCGATAATACCAACATTAGGGTTAGGGTACTAAAATAGGGTTAGGTTAGGTTAGAAAAAATAAAGGGAGGAAGTGCAGGGGGAGGGGCGGAACCCCTCTCCCGCCTACGCGTTCTCTGTATCATTTTTATGTGTATATATGAGTATATGTGAATATATGTCAGTATATGTGTAGTTATCGCTTTTAATTTTCATAAACTTTTTATGATTATAACTTTTTAACGAAGGGCGAGCGACGGCTAAAACTTGTTAGACGTTACTCAGGGTCATGACCTTGACAACATATGTACATTCTCCGGCGGAAAGCAGCCGTAGAGCTATTCCTGTCCTTTCTCTCTCCTTCTCAATCTATCCTCTTCTGTCTCGAGCGTTCTCTTTCTTTCTTATAACAGGCATAGCTTTGCTTTCAGCTACGAATTCCGATTTTCGTGTCGCAGAGCCGAGTTTGCGACGCGCGCGCGCACGACGTATCACTATATATACGTTTCCTACTTATATATGTATTTTATATATATATATATATATATATATATATATATATATATATATATATTGTGACGTGACATCCCGTTTGGCTGTCCGTCACAGGGATCGTAAGATCCGGACGAGAAGCGCACGCTGCGGCTTTACGTCCTCTCGGCTCGGAGTCGGACGTGTCGGCGAGTGCGCTTACAGTTTCGCGTCTTTGTTTTGTGTGCGTGTGTCCGTCCGTTAATTTTAGCGACGTTTTGCGGATCGGCGGCTAGCGGATATTCAATTTTTGTATCAACGAAATCTCACCCGGCGAGCAGACTACAAGAAGGAGGACCTCCCGCCACTTGAGACCTTCCGGACCGTGCGCAGGGGCGCAGTAGCGCGCGCGACAGGTGATCTCTCTTCATTTAATTACGTTATCTCTTACCGTCACGCCTGTACGCAACAGTAAGGCCGCTGAAGTTGCAGGACGCAAAGAGGGAAGGTCCGGAGTAAGGGATGTCGACACTCCACGCGGATCATCGCGTAGGAGACTACGAACGAGGAGCTGCGAGAGAAAGTTTCTGACGTGGTCCCGAGCGCGGGGGCACCGGACGTCGAAGAGTCCGTAAGGATAGCCGTCCGGCCTCGGGAAAACCACGGGAAGAGTCGCGAGCTGCCCGAAGACACCGACCTACCTCGAATTGCGCGCCGCGGCGCAACAGCCTGATTAGAGGGTCGCGAGGACCGCGTTATAAGGCGGAACCAATAGCGCGGCGCGACAAACCCCCGTGCGTGGGGTGAGAGATCCTGCGTGCCGCCTGCCAAAATTCCTCGCGCTATCGATCACTTCGCTATGGATCGTCGCCGGGATCGGACCCTTAGCCGAGACGACGGGAGCCGCCATCACCCAGGGACGAGTCGTACCCCTGTTCTGACAAGGGGAGACTACAACGTGATACCAATCGATTTTGTCGAAACTCCGTGTATCGATAGAGTATCATGTCAAGTGTTTCAGGGTAAACGGATAAGACGCACTTCTCAAGCGTTCGCGAGAATATCGAGATTAAAGAACCCCAAGCGCTATATTAACACGTGGTGTAGAGCATAAAATCGAAGAGCGCGTAGCTCAGCGGTTAAGTACTAGACTCGTAACGCCAACGTTGCTGGTTCGAGTCTCGATATTCTTTTTTTTTTTTTACATGGAAATGTAATTATTAACATATTATTAATATATTATTATTAATACATACACAGAAAATAAATGTAAATACATTTTATTTATTCATTGCATATTAAAAAAGCACATTTTTCTACATATTACGAAGGAAAAAATTAAATAAATGTAATTATTGATTGTTTTTAAACAACGGATAAATTAGTGCTATATACAAGTAAATGTTAAACGTGTTTTGTGAAGCAGTTAAAAGCCGTTACACAGAAAGAAGGAGAAGGGAGAACGTTATGTTACCAAGGACCCTTTGCAAGGGTCCAGATGAAAAAGAAGTTTTCATGAATGTCAACGAAGTATGTTTTCCGTTAGACATTTTAAAAAAGTCATGCGATTGTACAAATGTAGCTTTTATACGATGCGCACATTGTCGTGCGAATTGTTTCGCTTGTTTTTATGATAAATATCATCCTTCAACATGTACTGTTCCATCTACTTCCCCCGATGAATAAAATATGTTTCACATTAATTTTTTATGATTATTTATTTGCATAGCACTGACCATTTACTATTACTTTACATTTACATTTATTTAATTTTTTCCTTCGTAATATGTAGAAAAATGTGCTTTTTTAATATGCAATGAATGAATAAAATGTATTTACATTTATTTTCTGTGTATGTATTAATAATAATATATTAATAATATGTTAATAATTACATTTCCTTGTAAAAAAAAAAAAAAAATATCGAGACTCGAACCAGCAACGTTGCCGTTACGAGTCTAGTACTTAACCGCTGAGCTACGCGCTTTTCGATTTTATGCTCTACACCATGTGTTAATATAGCGCTTGGGGTTCTTTAATCTCGATATTCTCGCGAACGCTTGAGAAATGCGTCTTATCCGTTTACCCTGAAACACTTGACATGATACTCTATCGATACACGGAGTTTCGACAAAATCGATTGGTATCACGTTGTAGTCTCCCCTTGTGAGACGAGCTCGAGACAAGCCAGCGTTGTGGTGAGACGAACGAGACCTGTGTAAAGCCACCGATTTCGCCGATCGGATGAGTCGCGCGTGCGATAGCTGCATTTAGAGTTATCGTTCGCCGTAAAATCTCCCGCCGGGAACACGCCGGTGATCGCGTGCTGTCCGCGTGCTCAGCCGCCGTGCGTCTCATCCGATCAAGTCCCGTCTGGATTCTTTCGGTTCCGTTTATTGAGAGCGTCGCCGACACCACAGCCAAGTCGCGTTAATTGTGTCACATTCTTGTGTGTCGTCCGTAGTAGCGTGTGTATGCCTTTCTGTTTGGCGATTTCCGTTTTGCTCCGCGTATTTCCGAACTTGGTTCGTACCGAATCGCCATATAATTTCGCGTGAAATGAGAGTGCGTGTGCAAAGTGGCGAGTGTGCACGGTGTATGTTGTCCGCCGCTAATTAGAAGGGAATTTTGACTCTCTCCGTTTGGTGAGCTCGTACCGACGACCGCGTAGTATTCTCCGACCGCGCCCGGGTCGCGAGGCATCGTCGCCGAACCCTGGGAGTAGTGTTAGATCGTGGAAATACATTATCCATTTCTTTATCAAATTGAAGTGTTTTCTTTAAGTTCCCTCGCTCTCCTCCACCTCCCGCCCGCCGCGAACCACCCCCTCTGCCAATCCCGTGGCTGAGCTACCGGTTAACAGAGCCCGTTATTGCCCGTGACGAGGTAGAGAGCTTTCGCGTTTCCTTTTCCGGCATGAACCGAGAGATCGGTCACGTTCCGATCTAAAAGTGGCACGCTCGCTCGTGCCTAGCGCCCAATCGTACCGGCTAACTTCACGCATTTGATGTGAGCGACTTCGCGGTTACCGCGGCTGTCTAACTAGCGTCACGTGCAGTTAACGTAGGTGCACCACGCTCGTGAGTGCGGTCGCAATATATATATATATATATATGTGTGTAAGCTATGATATACCTTATGTGGAATCATCCCCACCCCATATAAACACGCGCTAGCCGCGGACACAGCGCCGTTCTGTTAGGATTTTGATTCGTAGCACGCCGCGAGTGAGTGACGCGAGGAATATTGATATGTGCCCGGTGATCGAGTATAGTTAATCCGCGTTTCATAGAGCAATTTCTTTGTAATTAAAACCATTCATTTTGGTAAGATTATTCCGGGGTCATTGGAACCCTGAAACGAGCTCTTACCTGTTGAATAACGACATCTTTTTCTTCGGCTTCTCCAGGTGAGGACTCGACCACGTGTTCATTACAGTATTGGAATTATTAATGTTTAATTGTTAATTCGGACATATTTGTATCTTCTCATAAAATATATTACTCCAGATTTTTGGAAGGAACAAGTTGCACGTTATTCTACAGTGATTGAACCACACCTTTACAAGCCGAAGAAGTTAGGATGAGTTTAAAACTTCGATTCTACATCACGATGATGGCCGGCCCGGATCCGAAAATTGGTGTTGCGGTAATTCGAACGGTGACTCTGGCCGAGCAGAACCGGACTTTCATTTTTCCGGAATATTACCAAACAACACCTCATCATAAGGAGATAATGGGACTACCGGCGGCGAAAGCAGCGATAAAAGCTCTTACAAAACGGGAAGCATTCCGTAATATTACAATATCACTAGAACCAGAACTCTCAAAACTGTACAAGGATTTGAATCCGATCTTCAAAGGTATAATGCTCGAAGAGGAAATGTTAGAGCCATCCGTTAATCAAACACCAAAGGATTCATCGGTACCGGAATCACGCGATATTTTAGACAAAATCACAAAACGTTTTGTAATTACCCGTTATAATAATATTAATCAAAACGCATCTCTGTGGATAACTACATTTGAAGCAGAATGTGAAAGATTCAAGTTACCTATTGGACGTAGAGTAGAAGCATTACGTTTATTTCTGGATGATACAGCTGCGGATTGGTACTCTAGCTTACTAATAAACAATTCCGTAGAAAGCGAATGAAAATTTTGGCGAGACGAGTTTCTCGCTGCATTCACTAAGCACGGGTGGGAGCACGTCGCTTACGCGTTCGATTATCAATATCTATCAGGGACATTAACGGATTTTGTAATAAAGAAAAACAAATTACTACTGGAAACCGATCCGCAATCCCCTGAAAGACAACGAGTAAACCTAATTGTTTGTATTATAACTTCCCTAAACATGTGCGAGAAAAATTAGATCGAGAAACGACAAATTCAGTTAGAAAATTGTTAGAATCTGTTAAAAACTATGAAACATTAGTAACGACTCGGAAACAAAAAAGTCCAAAAATAGAGAAGAAGTTCAACACTTCAAAATTAGGAAAACCAACGTATGTTTCCCCATCTAATACTGCTGGTTCAAAATCTTGATCTCCGACCCGTCGTTCGCCTTGCCCTCACTGTTTAAAACTTGGTTCTAATAGATATCATCCAGAAATCGTTTGCTAGTATAGAAACACTGATAATCAAGATAAAAACAGAAAAGTCAACCAAATCGAATTAGAACTAGATAAAAAAATCAATTTAGCTCAGGAGGCTTGAAAAAACGAGAAGTGACTCCGTTAATTAAGGTGGAGGTGCTAGTTGACAACAATTGGAAAACAAACGCCATATACGATTCGGGTGCAAACATTTCGATAATAAGCTATAAATTCTTAAAAAAAATCAAACGAAATGAAAAATTTTCCAAGAGCACTTTCCGCACGGTTAATGGAGTCACTTATGTTGACGGAACAACCGAAATCACTTTGAAAATTTTTGATGTTGAAAAAAAAGTCAACGTTTATGTTACGAAAAGTATAAATTTCAAGTACGACCTTCTCATTGGTTCAGATGTAATATCAGGATTTGGACTACGACAAAATGAAAAATTACAAATTGATCAAAAATTTTCAGAAAAACAAAACGACGAAAAAGAAAACCAAATTATAAACCTCTTAGAGTATCAGTACCATACAGATAGACATATTAACAATAAGTTACATAATATGCTATCTAGTAAAAAAAATATTTTCGCTAGAAATAAGTACGATATAGGTTCGGTCAAGGGCTACGAAGCCCATATTAGATTAACAGAGAACCGCTATGTTGCAAAAAGACCATACCGGTGTTCGATTCCAGAATGAGATTGATGACCAAGTCAAAAACCCATTAGAAGCAAACCTTATAGAAACTTCTAGCTCACCTTTTGCGGCGTCAGTAACATTAGCTTATATACGTGAAGAAGGAAAAAATCGAGACTATGTATGGACTTCAGAGAACTCAACAAAATAGTGGTCCCCGAACCACAACCGTTTCCTCTCGTCGAAGACATTTTAGTAAAAACTTCCGGGTGTTCCTTGTTTTCGACTCTGGATATCAATTCTGCATTCTGGTCCATACCTCTTTATGAAAAAGATCGGTATAAAACGGCATTTGTAACACAGAACAGGCACTACCAATGGAAATGTCTCCCATTTGGCTTAAAGACATCCCCGGCAATATTCCAAAGAATACTCTCGAACATTTTTTTCAAAAAAAATTTACATCTCTTCTGTTCGGTTTATATCGATGACATCATTATATTCTCAGAATCTCTGGAAGAGCATATGCATCATCTGGAATCGGTCCTGGTCGCGGTGGCGGGCGAGAGATTTCGTTTTAAATTTGAAAAATGTCACTTCGCACAGAAGTCAATCAAATATCTGGGACATATCCTGGAAGAGAATTTAGTAAGACCCCTACGTGACAACTTAATTGCAATTCGCGATTTCCCAGTTCCACAGAACAAAAAAAATATCAGACAATTTTTGGGAAAGGCTAATTTCTATCATAAATACATACCGAGTTCCACTCGGCTTCTGAAGCCGCTACATGCATTACTGCGAAAGGGAGTAGAATTCGAGTGGTCCGCTGATTGCGAACGAGCCTTCCAAGAAATTAAGAATCATCTTTGCTCAGAGCCGATTCTCGCGATTTACAATCCGAAATTAGATGTTATTATTCAAACAGACACGAGCCTCGAAGATGTGGGTGCAATATTGAAACAGAAACAGCAAAATGGAGGTGTGAAACCGGTGGTGTACTTTTCAAAAAAACTAAATAACGCACAAAAAAAGAAAAAAGCATTATATTTAGAGTGTTTGGCGGTCAGGGAGGCCATCCGCTATTGGCAACACTGGTTGATTGGAAGGAGGTTTACAGTCTTCACCGACCATAAACCCTTTGAAAATCTGAATATAAAAACCAGAACGGATGAGAAACTTGGGGACTTGACTCTCTATTTATCGCAATTTGATTTCAACATAAAATACACCCCGGGATCACAAAACCAAGAAACTGATTGTCTCGAAATCCAGTCCTAGAAGCAAATAGTGAAAATGAAAAAGAAATAAAAACAATGAACCTTATAATTATCGAGGAACTACGTAAAGATCAGAATAGTATCAAAAAAGAAAATCCCGACAATTATGAATTAATATCGGAGTCGGGAATAAAAATGCTAAAAATCAAAAACAAAAAGAAAATATTAATCTCTTCTACACTAGCGAAAAAATTAATAAGAATATGCCATATAAATTACGGTCATATAAATAAAAATCAAATTAGGAACATGTTAGGAAAATATTACTATATTACAAAATTAGATCAAATGATTGAGAATCTGATTTCAGAATGTAAAATATGCATAGAGAACAAAACGAGAAAAGGGGCAAAACTGGGACTTTTTTCACAGTTAGTCCCAGCAAAAAAACCCTTAGAAATAATATCCTTAGATACGATTGGAGGATTCGTTGATAACAATTCCACAAAAAAATATCTCCATCTTTTGGTTGATCACTTCACTCGTTTTGCTTTCATTGTAACATCCACAACTCAAAAACCAAAAGATTTTATACAACTGGTAAACAAAGTTGCGTGTTTTGGAAAGATTGATGAAATCCTAGCAGATCAATACAGCGGGATAAATTCAGAAGAATTCAAAAAGCTACTCCGAAAATTAAATACAAAATTAACTTTCACAGCAGTAAATTGTCCATTCTCGAACGGATTAAATGAAAGGCTCAATCAAACTTTGGTTAATCGCATCCGATGTAAACAAAACTCAGAACTGAATAGACCATGGTCAATGCTGGCGGAGGAGGCAGTGGAAGAGTATAACAACACTGTCCACTCCTCAACAGGTTTCTCGCCAACGTACCTGCTCCTAGGTAAAAAGCCGGAATTAATACCGCAAAAAGTTCGAAAAATATCGAATTTTTAATCCGATTGAGAAATAGCGTTCCAAAATTCACAAAGATCACGAGATAAAAATTTCAGGAGAATTAATAAGAACAGAAAACACTATAACTTTAAAGTAGGCGATCTTGTGTTTGTGAGCGTCGGTAACAAATTGAACAGAGGAAAACTTAATAAAGTACGAAAGGGACCTTATAAAATTCTAAAAAAAGTTTCAAATACAATATACGAAGTAGATACAGAAAAAAAAACAGCGGAATCGAATCGTCATCACATATCCAAATTGATTCCGGTCAGTGCGTCTGCTGTTGCAGAGATTCTTTCCCTGGACCGATCGTCAGTCTCGCCGTTGGGTGGAGGGGGATGGGGTGGATGGGCGGGTGGGGGGATGGGGGGATGGGGGGATGTAAGATATGATATACCTTATGTGGAAACATCCCCACTCCATATAAATACGCGCTAGCCGCAGACACAGCGCCGTTCCGTTAGGAGTTTGATTCGTAGCACGCCGCGAGTGAGTAACGCGAGGAATATTGATATGTGCCCGTGACGATTGTTCCCACGGTGATCGAGTATGGTTAATCCTCGTTTTATAGTGCAACTTCTTTGTAATTAAATTCCATTCATTTGTAACCATTCATTTTGGTAAGATTATTCCGGGGTCATTGGAACCCTGAAACGAGCCCTTACCTGTTGAATAACTACATCTTTTTCTTCGGCTTCTCCAGGTGAGGACTCGACCACGTGTTCATTATAGTATTGGAATTATTAATGGTTAATTGTTAATTCGGACATATTTGTATCTTGTCATAAAATATATTACTCCAGATTTTTGGAAGAAACACCGAAATTGCACGTTATTCTACAGTGATGTTGAACCACACCCTTACACACACACACATATATATATATATATATATATTATACGTACAATTATTTATTCATATAAATTAGCAGGAAAATCTCGATAGGACAGCATTTATTAAATTGTATGATGATAAAATCTTGCATAAAAATTTTAATTAGCAATTATGTAGGCACATTTAGAAAAATAGATGTAGAAGTATTGACCTGTTGTAAAACATTAATAACTGCCGATGACATTTCAAAATAGTTATGTAATATTTCTACATTATAATTTAGAAATAATTATGCATTTTTGTAAATATTTATTTGGATTAATTCTTTTGGAAATGTTTTACGTATAGCATAGCTGAAAGTATCTTTCCTAATTATCTCTTTCCAAATTTAATTTTGCAAATACATCACTAAGATGACTCACATATCATTATAGTTTTACGAAATACCATTTCGAAATTAATTGAACACACAATTATCAATATTTTATAAGACGTCAATACTAGTTTCTACATCATTTTTCTAGATGTATCTACATAATTGCTGATTATTTTTATGCAAGATTTTGTCACATAATTTAATAAATGTTGTCCTATCAGAGAATGTCGCATATTGCATCGCCAATTCGATAACTCCGGATCTGAAATCTAGCTGTTATTATTGTTGTAACATGATTTCGAATTTTGAAATTTTTCAGACGAATTCTGGCGATCACAATATTCGGTAACTTGATAAAGCCATTGAAACATGTTAATATTTAAGTCCACTATTAGCCATTATTCGTGTTTTTTTTTATTTCAAAACTATGTGTTATGTATGTTACAAAAAATTATGCTTAGTTTATTAAATGCTTCAGTTTTTTAATATTTTTTTTTTGTAAGAACATTGCTCAAAAGAACGAGTGTGTGAATATTCAATAATGTAACTAATTAAATATTACTTTCAAAATAAATTTTTTACATTTTCCTTGGTGTGTGTGTGTGTGTGTGTGTGTATGTGTTTTACGTGTTTAAATTGACACGTTTTTCACACGCTTTCTTTTCGAACAATGTTCTTACAAAAAAAATATTAAAAACTGAAGCATTTAAAAAACTGAGCATAATTTTTTTGTAACGTACATAACACATATCTTTTAATTTAAAAAAAAAAAAAAACGCGCATGGCTAATAATGGACTTAAATATTAACATGTTTCAATTGCTATATTAAGTTACCGAATATTGTGATCGCCATCAAATTCGTCTAAAAAATTTCGAAATTCAAAATTATGTTACAGCAACAATAACAGCTATATGTGATTTCAGATCTAGAGTTGTCGAATTGGCGATGCGCGACGTGCGACATTTCTTGATAGGACAACATTTATTAAATTATATCGAAATCTTGCATAAAAATATTGTAATCAGCAATTATGTAGATACATCTAGAAAAAAGATGTAAAAACTAGTATTGCCCTCTTATAAAATATTGATAATTGTTCAATTAATTTCGAAATAGTATTTCGTAAAACTATAACGATATGCAAATCATCTTAGTGATGTATTTGCAAAATTAAATTTGTAAAGAAATAATTAGGCAAGATACTTTTAGTTGTGCTATACGTAAAACATTTATAAAAAAATTAATCCAAATAAATATTTACCAAAATATGCAACTATTTCTAAATTATGATGTAGAAGTGTTGCTGTATGAAATATTACATATTCAGCATGGTAACATTGTAAATAAAGAATCAAACGATTTTTTAAATAATTGTGAAACATTTATATCTCAATTTTAGGCTTATCTCATTTTTGACAAATATTCCTTAGAGATTTTATTTTGACTTAACTGCTTCGTTCTAATTGTAATAATTTATCCTAATGCAATTATTCGAAATTTTCGTCAATTTTTGATGCTATTATTTTACAATATTATTCACGCAATATGCCTATCGAAGTTATTAATTACCCAAGGAATTGACGAAAATTTTACAATATTGCCCTATGATAAAGCGTCAAAACGCAAGAATTTTATAGAAATAAAATTTCTAAATAATATTTGTGAAAAATTAAATCTCTGTTTGAGCTGCAAACATTTTAAAATTATTTCAATACCGTTTGGTTCCTTTTATTAAAAATATCACTATACTGAATATTTGTAATATATTTCATACTCCAATATTTCTACATTGTAATTTAGAAAGAATTAAGCATTTTTGTAAACATGTATATGGATTATTTTTTAAAGTGTTTTATCCGTGCATGCAGCTATATTTTTTTCAATTTCTTTCTAATTTTGTAAATATACCATGATAAAAAATCGATATATATCGTTATAGTTTTGCCGAAATACTAATTTTGGTAAATTACATCGGCAGTTATCAATGTTTTATAAAAGGTCAATACCTCTACATCTATTTTTCTAAATGCACCTAATTGCTGATTAAAATTGTTATACAAGATTTTATCGTCATATAATTTAATAAATGTTGTCCTATCAAAATTTTCCTACTAACTTATATATATAATATATATATAAAAGTGGGAAACGTATATAGAATAATACATCGCTTGCGCGCGCGCGCGAAGCAATTCTGATCCGCGACACAAAAATCTGAAATCGTTTCGCTAAGCTGTGCAGTGTTGTCCGCTTGTGCAGTGTTGCCGGTTTGTAATGAGAAAAAGCGAGAACGCTCGAAGTAGAAGAGGATAGGTCGAGAAGAATAGACCGCTTGTGAAAGAAAAAGACAGTAGAGCTCCCTACGCATCTTTCTTACTTGATGCTGGGTCGAGAGAGAAAGCATGATGTGACGTAGACTTACGGACAACTGTGGTGTTCTTACCGTTACGGATGTCGATCGAGTACACGTGTATCCCACACAGCACAAAAGCTTGCAGCAATATTGCTGCAACGTTGCAACATTGCATATTGCAGTGCAATATTGTAGAAACATTGTTAAAATATAGATATGCATCATAACTTAATAATGTTGCAGCAATAGTTAAAAAAAAATGTAGAGAAACCGAAAATGTTAAACATTTTGAAAAACTCTTATAAAAGATCAGAGGTATCAAAAAGATTCCTACAGGTTTATTATTGTCAGATAATCTTATATTATTCTGATATGTTTATGTATACCTTCATTTTGTTTATTATTTTTAAACTATTATAGTAATTATTAATTTTTAAACTATTAATTACTAATAATTATATATGTATACATACAGGGAATATTATTATATATTTAATATATAAGCAATTAATTTACATATATATATATATATATATATATATATGTAAATTAGTTGCTATATTTCGTGCTGTGTGCTCGCGATATATATATATATATATATATATTGTTATGCTCGACAAGACGAGCACACAAAAAAAACACTCGCGCGAGCACACAGCACGAAATAACTACACTCTCTCTTTTGTACAAAAGAACACTGACTTTAATTAAGTAATTATATACAATTTACTGGAAGCGGAATTATCTAAATGTCGCTTGACAGCTACGCGTCCAGAACAGAACAAACAAACGCCGGCCGCGCTTCTTTTGTCCGATCGATAGATCTTCCTTCAGCCAGCTTCTCAAGCTCGGCCGAACGGGCACAACAATATATATAAGCGCCTTATATCTATTGTGGTTAAGATTGATTACGTTCAAGTTGACAAATAGCTACAAGCGATTGAACGTGATAAGGTTCTTACAAATCCAACTGATCACATTTATCGCTGAGATTCACGCGCCGATAACTGATCGATAGTCTTGTGTGTGTTGTGTGCGATGGTTTGATTTGTTTTGAGCATGTGTATTGTCCACTAGGCGCAAGCCTTGCAAGCCTCTTTCCAGTCACTTTCAGTACCATATATGAATATATGTTCTAAGGGTGTCTCATCGTAAACACACGTGGCGAAAATTCAATGTATAAAAGGATATGTATTATTTTAGGTAAATATGCAGCAATAATGCAATCTCTTCCAAAGTGATTAGGTTATAATGATATAAACCTATAATCTAACCTAATCTTGTATTAAATTTCTTACCTAACCTAGTTAATGAGATTTTTTGACTTGAATTCTTGTCCTACGTATCTCGTGGTACACTCCATGTATATTTTTTTAGTTATATCCTGTACAATTTAACATATTTCTTTTCAATAATGTAAACTACACATAATAAATATGCAACGTGTACAGCACTTTATATCAGAAAAATGGAAAACTGGCAATTTACGATTGCGGAATTTTTTGATGGATTACAATTGATACTCACAGTATGATACAATGCTAATAAAATGTCATGTATATGGCCTAGTTATATGGAAACTAAATTGCGCATTAATATGGCAAGAGAAATGCCACGAGAAAAATCTGATTGAGAAGAACTACCACTTAAAAGAATTTTAGGCACAGGAAGTAAGAGAATTATTCATACGCGTTAATTATTTATATACATGTTAATTAATCATTTAATAAATGTAATTTGTTTTACACCTTTTTTTGTTACAAATGTTTTAAAGACTTATGAAGAAGGTATGCAGAAACTAATTTTAACGCAAGATACATCAAATATAGATGATACAGGGATATCATCAGATGAATTAAGGAAACAAAAAAAAAAGAGAAGACGTATACAAGCTAAAAGACATGCATCATCCCCCTCTTCTTCTTCAGAAGACATATCTTTAAAGGATAAGAAAAATCAATTAAACGTAAATCAATCTAAAATCCTGCCTCCTTTTCCTTAAAGAAGTACAGTATCAATTGATAAAGTAGTTAATAAATCTACACAAAATATTTTACATGAAAACAATTTTAATCCTACGAACAACACATACAGTAATGGTGAGTAATAAAATTTATAAATAAACTATATGACACAAAAAATTATTAATAACTTTTACTCTTTAGATACAAATAAAAAAGCAACTTGATAAAAATAAACTTTGTATGCAAGATTCTCCAAAAAATATCGAAAAAGAAAATTTTTATGCTGATGGTATTTACTATAAAAATAAATTATTAAATTTTTTATTTCTTTTATTAAAAAGCTGTGCTGAGAAATGTATGTCTATGCGCGTGTGTCTAGTTATTGTATGATAGTGTTACGGCCGTGCTATTTGTAATGTGTTACCGTGTAGCTTTTTTATTCGATATTAATGAGTTGACGGTTGCTTGTTAGCGACGCTTGTTGCTATGCTGTTTTTGTCTGAAGCCTCGTTTGGTAACGGACGTGTTTCAATAAACGTCTGAGTTTCTTTAAAAGTCTGCTCAATCATTTATTGTACGCGAGTGCCTTTTTGTGCGAGAGTGCGCGTGAGTGTCCTATGCCACCGACGGACGTAACAATATTTAGCATTTTAAATATTGTACCATAACAACATTACTAAAATATATAATAAATTTATTTCAGATTTAACTAAACAAATTACAGGAAAAATTAACAAAGTATTATATAAATTGGATAATATTGAAAATAGATTTGATATTTATTAGAGGAAAAAATACAACCTTCCAGGCATTACAATGATTCAGAATTCGATATCCAGTTCCCGATATCTACATTTACTGAATTGATAAACTTTGAGGAACAATTGAAAGAAACTACTGTCACGAGTGGCGAAAGCCACCGCTGACGAAACAATTAATTACAAAATACAATTTGTTTATATTATGCCACCGGTATCGGTAATGCCGACATCATGACACAGTAACCGATACCAGGAACGCTGAATAGGCGACCTTCTCGAGTGGACAACAGATCTGCTAAATCTGCAAGGCCAGATCGGCCAGCTCTCCAATAACTAGAGAGCCAACGACAGACGCGGTAGACTCAGGTTAAAGCACGCGACAGTCTATTTCGGTACTATCTTACCTATCTCAAATAAAAGGCAGTGTAACAAACTATAATAAAGAACTTTATTATTAACCGTACAACGAGTGTTTAATTCAAACGTCTCCGATCGACGGGCTCCTGCCAAACGAATCCGAGGAAATCACGCATAACACCACATTTGAGGACAAAGTAGTATGATAAACGTTATTAATGTTTTTACATTATAGAATAAGTTCATGTTATTTCGAATAATATAACAATTAATATTATTATACTTTTTATCATAAATTAATGAATGTTATATTTCTAATTTACATATTGTTAAAAGAAACTAAAATAATTTATGTATTTAATAATAATTAATTATTATATAAAATTTATTAATTCGATATTAATTTCAAAATTGTTTATTTTTCAGCTTCGCATTTTAAAAAGTGTTGGTGGGTTTAATGCACATACTATGGTAAGAAGTATTTTGAAAAAAGTAACAGTAGATCCTTTAGCGCAAAATTTTAACTGGACTGGCAAAAACAATAAGTGTTGTTTCAAAGATTTAAGTCTTTCTAAAGTGATCGTATGTAAGTTTTTAGTATACTTTTAAATTAACTTTGATTTACTTATTTCAGATTTAGTTTAAACATGCACATATACAGATATTTAAAAAAAATTTTAACAATCTATATTAAAAAAAAAAAAAAAACATTTATGAATGCATTACAGAGACTGTTCGTGTAACATATCAATTAACGGAAAGTGACATTGCAGACTACATATCAAAACGGCTTGCTCAAGCTTCTGTAAGAATTCAAAGAAATAAGTATGTATACGTATGTTTTCTCTGTTAGGAATGTCATGATTATATATAGATTAATCAGATTTCTTGGTTTGGAATTTAATCAAATTAAAATTGATTTATAGCAATATAGAATAAGCAATAGTCAGATGTCACTTTTTTGTTCATGCTGAATCAATGCTGAAAAAATTATAAATATATTATCTGAATATTATATGTAAAATTCTTTAGAATATTGTTATAATTTTGTTATTACACTCAAACGAAAAAATCTAATTGAAACATTTGTAGAATATAGTTAATTATTGATTTAATTAAATGTATAACTTTGATCTTTATACTGATGTTTCAGAGATACTCAAGAAAAAATCAAAGAAGTTAAAATATATATATGCATATAATACATATATATATATATATATATATATTATATGCATATATATATTTTAACTTCTTTGATTTTTTCTTGAGTATCTCTGAAACATCAGTATAAAGATCAAAGTTATACATTTAATTAAATCAATAATTAACTATATATATATATATATATATATATATATATGTATTATATGCATATATATATTTTAACTTCTTTGATTTTTTCTTGAGTATCTCTGAAACATCAGTATAAAGATCAAAGTTATACATTTAATTAAATCAATAATTAACTATATTCTACAAATGTTTCAATTAGATTTTTTCGTTTGAGTGTAATAACAAAATTATAACAATATTCTAAAGAATTTTACATATAATATTCAGATAATATATATATATAGCTTTATAATATTTATATACAGCTTTTGATATATATATATATATATATATATATATATATATATATATATATATATATATTTACTACGTTTACTACGTTTAAATGAAAACGTAGTAAATATATATATTATACTATATATATATTGTAACGATAGCTCGTTACGAAGGTATAATATTATGTCTCTCTCGCTCGCACGCCCGATCGCGGAATGTCGGTCCGTCTCTTTCGCTCGCGCGCTCTGGCCACATGACATCGGTATCGTTCTCCGTCTCGCTCGCTCTCACACCCGGTCGCGTGACGTCAGGCGTAACATCGGGCAAGCATGTGAGCGTGGGTGCGCGCCGAAAGTGGGGAAACCACGAGTTAAACTGCGTCAAATCTACACGAAATTAGGTGCAATGCGCATGTTGTTGGTACTCGTATTACCGCGGTATACACGTTTCAGTGAAAGTGCAAATAACTTGACACATAAGTATTTAGTTCACTATCATTCTATCATTTTTTTATGCTACGCGCGTGATACACAGCTTTTGATATTATAAATTACACATTTACTTGATATACACATAATTCTTGATAACTGTCAAAACGCGATCTCCACGATGACAGTAGCTCATGAAGTAAGCACAGCATGAGAACTAATCAGCATTACGAAATACATTTTTTTCATCAACGGTATTTCGGACACGGTAATTGGTAAATCTGTGGAAACGGGTACACGATAATTTGTACATGACCACGGTGACAAGCGCATTCCGTTTTCATTAATTTTAATATTAATACAATTGCATTTTGTTAATAATAGATGGATTTATATATTCTTTTAGTTCTTTTATAAACGTTAAGAAAAAAAAGTTTAAACTTTTCATTCATTTATTTTTTTTAAGATGCATTAAAGTTGGGATTTTCAGAAAACGCCACGATAATAGGTGCACTTACCCTAGAACAGTAGACAAAAAAAATATTAGAAATCTTACAATCAATGCATACTTTGAATCTTTTTGGATTGAAAGCATTAGTTGGAGACTATCCTCAAATTATGCATTCAACATATGAATTGTCCTCACATTATGCATTGGACATACCTGACGGAAATGTCCCCGAATTATACTTTCTACATGTCTTATGGATATACAATGTGCTCAAATTAAACATTCTATTTCTATACTTTTAAAATACATTTTGTCCTCAAAGTACGAGTTATATATTTATGTTTTACAAAAACATTATATAATGTTAACTCTGGACAAAGTACATTATAAAAGTATAGAGATAGAATGTTTAATTTGAGAACATTATATTCCCATGAAATATGTCGAGTGTATAATTCGAGGACATCCTTGGTAAAAATTCCATTAGAAATGGATAGATTCCGTAATAAACGTTATTTCAACATTTTATCCATTTTTTTATTATTTTACTGCACAATTCTTTCCCTGTTATTATAGAATCTATCCGCTTCTAATGGAATTTTTAGCAGGGACTTCCATTTGATATGTCAAACGTACAATTTGAGGACAACATGTTGCACATATAATTTGACTTATACATTCACTAAACAGTTTTAGGAAGCAACAAGCACATATATAAAATTATTTACTATTATCAATAATATACTCACTATGACTACATTAACTACGTCATTTAAAAAAAAAAAATTGTGCAAATTTTATTTTCGTTTTAAAAGAACTTTTAGCAAATTTTTATAGAAAAAAACCAAAATGTATGAGCGCGAACTATAGATTTCTTTTGCTTTTATTATCTAAGCAAATCATGTTTTTATAAGATTAATATAATAAAATATTTAGTCTTCAAGAAATAAAATTTTCAACGAAAGAAATGCTGTCAGCATTTAATATTTCGGAGTCATCTATATCATTAGCTTCAGTATCGTTAGCGTCAATAATATTAACTTCGATATCATTTGCTTCAATATTATCATTTATATCTATTTCAGCAGTAAAAATAATTTATTATAAATTAAAAAGGAATGATTTATTTAAATTGTTCAAAAATATTAATGAGGGAGGGCGTGCAAGCCTGTGTGCTTTTGTACACATGTGTGTGTATATACTCGTATTTATACCTATATTCTTATTTTCTACAGTTATGATTTCTGATTCTTCTGCTTCAAATTTATCATTGTTTGTATCAATTTCAGCTGTAATAATGGATAAATTTAATTTTTAAATAAATTAGGAAGCTTAATAAGATGCTATTCCAGACAACACACAATATTTATGATATTTATAAATATGTATTAATATTTACTTTTATATTTATCATATAAATATTTTATAAATATTTTATACAAAAAAAGGGAAAAAATTATAAAATTGTTATTGCAATATTGAAAATGTTATTAAATATAGTATGTATTTCATAAATATTTTTATGTAACATCTGTAATAAATGTTTATGATCTATTCAATCTGAAATCACAAAAGTGTCTATGAAACTATTATCCTACATATTTAGAAAATATTCAAATAATTATTATAGATATGTAATTTTTTATAAAAATTGAATGCTATCAGACATGACATATGTAAACTGTAGTATATTCTTTGCGACAATCTTAGAGTTATGATAAGATTACTTATAATAAGTTTGTGCAAATTTTTTTTTATATTTATCCATAAAGTACTTACTTTGTAACTTTACGTCCCTCCGCCGCACCGCCGCTCCGGTCCAAACGCCGAACACAACGCGTAATGGCTCTGGCAGTCCAGCGCGATTTGCGACACGCGACGCGCGATTATCCAATAGGTGTTTACAATTTTTTGAAAAGACGTACGCCTATTGGATAATCGCGCGTCGCGTGTCGCAAATCGCGCTGGTCTGCCAGAGCCATAAGACCGAACACGTGCACGCGCTCTGCTTTGTAGGCTTGCCGCGATCACGCGCTACCGACGCTATCGTGCGTGCCGCGCGCCGCGTTCAGCAAGCGTTCCTACTCCGGCCGGCTCAACCGCGCGCGCTGATTGGTACATGCGACCGATGTCATGATAAATTTTTGAAAAAATTTCTTTATACTTAATCATTTCTCTTTTTACATACCGATATCTTTGAACGCGCAGTTTATTTTTATATACCGAATTCATTATTTTTTTATTTATATTTGTAATGTTACCAAGAGTAGACGTGTATTCGGCTGTTACAAATGTGAAATTTGCAAGCAATCATTGCGTTTATTTGTTCAATATTTCGAGGTATTGAACAAAATCTAATCAACGCAATGGTTGCTAGGATACTTCACATTTGTAATGGAACTATCTTTCTCACTCGCTTTCTCACTTTTTCTCACTTTTGCATTACGTGTCATCACGGAGACGCGACAGTCTTCAGAACATTATTGCTAACTGAATGACACTCGTTGCTATGACGCTCGATCGTTACTATGTCGCTTAGTTCGACCCTCCCCACCACAAGAAAAATTTGGTGGCCATCTGTTCAGCCACCTCTTCGTGGCTGTCTGTTGCTAGGTGCCTACTGATAGACGCGGCAAATGCCGCGCGCGGCAACGTGGCAGTTCAGAAACAACTAAATTCTATTTCTGATGTCGCTAGCCGCATGAACGCGGCGTTGTTGCATTTCCCACGTTGAAGTAAAATAACATAACCTCAATTTTTTAGTTATAATAAAACACAAACTGTAATAAAAAATATCTCAATTGTAAATATCACATTGTCGGGACTGTAATTAATTTAATCAGCAAATCATGTCTGTGAAAATGAAAGATCGATTCGACAATGCGATGATGCAAAAAAAATTAACTAATTGCATTTCTACTTACATTTCTACTTTTTCATCGTTCATTTTTATTATTTAGTACATGAAAGAAAAATAGAATGATTTTTGTATGTAATGATTTATAGAATCATTCGACATCGATTTGAACAATAATATATTTTATTAGTTATCTGAAATTTTTTTCAGAATTTTTATATAAATTGAAACACTTTAGAAATATTGAGAAATCCATATTTTTTTCTCCGAATTTTTCATATATATGTATATTTTTACATATTATAAAATTTACATTAAAAAATCTGAGAACTATTCTAAAAAATATGTTATACAGAAAATCAGGAAAATTTCAAGAAAAGTTTTCATCGGATTATATAAATTTGTCTCAGATTTTTAAATATAATTTTCAAAATTTTTAGATATTTTTTAGATATTTCCAGAAGTTTTCAAAATTTTTGTAATATTTTATAGTTTTTAGAAAATTTTTTAGTTTTTTTATAAAATATTAAAATATTTCAGAATTTATGCATACACAAGAAATTTAAAGAAAAAACTTAATTACTTAATATTCTTGAAAAATGTTCTGTAATTCGTATAAAAAGTATATCTCAGAAAAATTTTTATTAGCAATAGAGCTAATGATGTCTTTCTTCTTAAACCGATTTTTCTAGTTTTATCTCTTTGTACACCAAAATTATTACATAAACTATAAAAAAAAAAAGATTGAAGAAAAGAAAATTGCAGCAGCATTGCAGCAGTGTTACAATGTTGCAGATTGCATTGCAATATTACGGAGACATTGCAAAAACATAAATTAACAATATGCCTGCAACATCGCATGGCATATGCCAGTAATATTCCGGAAACATTGCAATATCATAATTTTGTAATAAAGTAGTGGCAATAAAAAGCTAACGCAAAATTAAAAAATTAAAAATAAAATAAAAATAAAAAATTAAAATTAAAATTATTAATTAATTATTAATTTTATTAATTATCCATCAAAATTAATAAAAATTTCAAAAATTTTTGACTTGCATTTTTGACATCGAAACGACATCGTTTCGAGAAACTATTTCCCATACAGCACAAAGAGATTGCAGGAACATTGCAGAATGATTTAATTAAAACATTGTAATATTGCATTTTGATTGCGAAACATTGCTGCAACATTGCTGGAAGATTGCAGCAACATTAAGATGTCCGCTTTTTGAAATATTGCATTGAAACATTTCATTTTTCCAAAATATTTACATAAATATTATTACATCACATAATTCCAATGAATAAAATAATATTTGTGTAACATTTTAAAAAACATTTTTCGCAAAAAAAAATCTCGGGAATATTTTTCGGAAATTTCCAAGCGGTCACCCATTCAAGTCGCAACTCTGGTGAACATTGCTTGATCTCCGTGATCGCTGCGAATTGATCCCTCATGATGACCTGTGAACACTTTATGCTGATATGTATATATAACTGGTAGATCAGGTCGCATGCGGTATAAAACCGCATTTCACATCCTATGTTGTCATCTTGTGTTATTACTGCGTATTTGGTTCCATTATTCGTGGAGATCTTTATTTATTGTATCTAGCTGACATCATGTAAATGTGTCTATATCGAATTTGTACAATTTTTCTTAGTGTATATTGTTACTTTTGATTGTTATTCTAATTAAAGACGAGTTACATACTAATTTGAGATTTTGGTGAAATTGATGTACATTTTCCTGGCGAGAGAAAAGACACAGGCGTGTTTGTCGACAGATCGTGATCGACTGAACTTCGAGACTCCGCTATCGATTTTTCGCAAGGTCGTATCGGTGTTGATCATAACATCATTTATTCATCATGTATCTCAAAGTTACTGTTTTCGATTCTGTCTAATAAATCAAAATAAGATACATCGAGATACTCAGTATCACTGTTCAAATTGATGCTGTTCTTTTGAGCTTTTATGTGAATCATTTCGGAGATTAATCTTTTGTAATAATTTTGTTCATAATCTAAAATTTCCGGATTGTCCCAATCGAAACTATGATTGTATTCTATTCTATGTTCTGTAATTACTGATACGTATCCTGATGCCTCCCTATTGATGTTCTTTCTGTGTTCGTTCACTCTCGTTCTTAGTTTCCTTTTGGTTTGGCCTACGTAAGTAGCATCACAATCTTTGCAGTTAATTTTATATATAACATTATTGTTGTCATCTATTGGTAGTCAATTTGTGTCGTCAATTTCGCCAAAATCTCAAATTGGTATGTAACTCGTCTTCAAATAAAATAACAATTAAAAGTAACAATATACACTAAGAAAAATTGTACAAATTCGATGTAGACACACTTACATGATAACAGCTAGATACAATAAATAAAGATCTCCACGAATAATGGAACCAAATACGCAATAATAACACAAGATAACAACACAGGATGTGAAATGCGGTTTTATGTATAAACTTTGACTCCGAAATTTAGAACATTTAGTTAACTTATGTAATATTTGAATTAATATGTAATTAACTTGTCAACATCAGTATATGTTGTATATTATAGCGGCTGAAGAAGGTTTTAGTAAGGCAGAAACTAGTCCCGCGTTATTTATTTCGAATGTTAATTGAGAAAATATATGTAATTTAATTTTTAACAACTAAAATTACTGCTCGTCATTGGTCTGTTTTTCACACTTAAGTTTATGAATACACAAGCGACACATAGTATACAACTTTTTTATTATTTGTTTAAATAAGAATGTAATTAGAAAATATATATCGATATATATAGAAAATATAATACAATAATTAAATATGAAAAAATTTTTAGAGATTATTCTAGTTTAGACATTAAACAATGCTTGCTATGCACACACAAACAAACACATCTACCCAACCAAACCCAATTTACTTCAGATATTTACTAAAATTAGTATATATTTTGACAACTTTGAGTCAAACTTCTATGTTTTGTAGAAAAAATGAAAAATATGTAATAAGTGGAGAGAGAAGGAGAAACTACATAACAATACATAACAAATTATTTTTCTATTTTGTAATTTTTCTTTGGCATTTTCTGAAAGCCAGATATAAAGATGCATATTTTACTTTATATTTATTATTCATAAATAGATTGGATAAAAGTGATCGATTTTAGAAAAGTAAAGAAGAAAAATGACTTACTAACTTATTTAAAATGTAATAGATTTATAAATATAAACATTTTATTATGTTAAAAGACCACAAAATTGTTCTTTCTAATTATTTAACTTTCGTATTGTAAAAATTAAAACTACAAAATACATGAAAACTTCAAAACCTAATTAAATTTAATAGTTACATTATAATACTTGTTTAATAATTAAATTAATGTATGAAATAATATGTAGATTACACTTACACAAAGTTTCCGCAGATAGCAAGCAGCAAATTCAGGCAAAAATAGAAATTTATTTTGATGTTATAATAGCTACATGCGATTGATGCAGAAATTGTAAATATAAAACAAAAATATTTAAAATTAGAAAACAATAGAATATAAATTGAGAAGAGATGACAAACAAGAAATAAGAAAAGGATTGCTTGTAGATAAAAGAAAGATAAGTCAATGCAAAATAATAAATAAAAACAACAAAGCTAGATGTGTGAAGCGATGCATGAAAACAAAAATTTGTGAATGCACAGGAGAAAGTTTTGAGAGCATGCAAGGTTAAAAGCACAGTAAAAATCACTATTCATAGTAATGTAATGTACTTACAATATTTAATGCAACTTTTGATGATCAGAGCTTAAGCTATTATACAGATAATTATCACCAAGATTATGAAATGAATAGAAATCACTGATTATAGCAGGTGATTGAAGAAGCTGTAAATATAAATAATAAAATATAATTAAAAAGTGTATAAATAAAATGTTCTTAATAAAGTATATAATGAATCTGTATATAAATGTATATAAATTAAAGTAATTATAAATAAATCACTTTCTTCTATTATTGAAAATATATATGATATGTTTTGTAGGTTAGAAAAGTAGAGAATATAAAAATTATTCTATAAAAATAAGAAGTGTTAGAAAATTATTAATTAAATGAAATTAAATACTTACGTACGTATTATTTAGCACAAATGTTGACTATTATTCACTTGTGTAAATTAAAGATACGTAATTTATAACGAAGCACTAGTGCTGCCAGCAGGCCGGCTAATGATGCAAGAATTTGGCGGCTAATGCCGGCATGGCAACTGGTTTGTTTTTTGTAAAGTTACTAGATTTATAAAGTACCGCAATCATTCCGCTATTTTGGCTCCAACATACGGCATATTTAAAACGTACATATGTGTATGAATGCGTATTTAAATAAGAAAAAAAATCATAAATTATATAAATCAATTTTATTTACAATGGTTCTTATTCACATATGATTTCATTGCAACGCTTCTACTATTATATGTGTTCAATTCGTTATAATATTAATATTTTCTTTTTTTAAGGTAAAATGGATGCGTGCAATAATAAATGTTTTGATAAGTTTGAAAACAATATTGTGGTATGATGGCACAAAGTCTGTACGACAATTATTTAAAAATATTTCTATAAAGTCTAAAGGTTTTAATTTATTCGAAATTAGGCATGTTTTTAAATGTTTAATATCGTTTCATTTCTCAGAGTACAACAATAACACAACAGATCTCACGCATCTCACGGTGTCTTACGGTAACGTATATTCGTTACGCTTAATAACCGATGTTAATAACCCATTCGATTACTCGTAAAAAGTTATACAAAAATTGTATAAACAAGTTGGACAAACGCTGATAATTAAATAATTAATAATATTGGTCGGGAGCTGTGAAAAAAACGCTTATTTTTCTTATAGAAAGGAAATAGACAATCAATTGTAATATAATTAAAGATTTTTATGCTTATTCAGTTCCCATTAACGTTTTAAGAATAAGCTAATTGTTTTGACTTGGGCTAAAATTTATTCAAAGAAACCTTTTAGATAGGTTTTGATAACCTTTCCAGAACTTTTTCAAGAAAACTTTCTATGATATTTTCTAAAACATATTTGGATATATTTCTGTAATGTTTTCAAAAGGTTTTTAGAAACATAGAATTTATGGGAAAAACATTCTAATAAATATTACATAAATCTTTCAAAAATATTTTCATTAAGCTTTCTTTGGAATAATTTTAAAATATTTCTCGAAAGCTTTCTGAATAGATTTTTTTAATGATGTTATAATATTTCTATTAAGTTTTTTAGAAAATATTACTAAAATATTACTAAAATATTACTAAAAGTTTTTAATATACACTACTCAAAAGAAAATAGGGAACACTTTCCAGACACCAAAAATTAGGCTATTTTCAAATGACTGTAACTCGGTGAAAAATCATCGTAGATAAAAAATAAAAAAAGCATTTTGAAGCTTGAAGATCCAACTTTAACGCTCTATCAGCAGATTTTCAAAATTCTTTTAACTTCCTTGTCTTATGCAGTAAAAAAGCACACCCTGTTTTGTTCCTTAAAATTTCGTATTTTTGACACTTTGCAGCTCGACCAACAAATTTTTTTCGAACAATTCAAGTAAAGCTTCATAAACTACAACATTTTGCCTACAAAATGCTTTTTTTTAAATTTCTCTACGATTTTTTTTGACCGAGTTACGCTACTTTGAAGCTAAACCTGCATTTTTTACAAATGATATCCGTACTCCGTGAAAAATCATCGTAGACAAAAAATCAAAAAACCATTTTAAAGCTCGAAGTTCCAGCTTTAACATGCTGTTAATGGTTTTCAAAAATTTTCTCAATTTCTTAGTACTATGTCCCAAAAAAGATACACTGTTTTTTCCTTAAAATAACGTATTTTTAACAGCCTGTAGCTCAATAAAAAAATTTTTCTCGACAAATCCAATGCAAGTGCCATAAAGTATGACATTTTCTCTACAAAATGCTTTTTTTAAAGTTTTCTCTACGATTTTTTTTGACCGAGTTACAAGACTTTGAAGATATACATTTTTTACAGTACATTTTTCCGAAAAATGACGTCTACCGCCGACATTAGCATTACCCAATGTGCACCACGTGGAGGTTGTCGGTCGGATTTTTGCACATCGTGTGTGTGTGTGTGTGAGTGTGTGTGTGTGTGTGTATGTGTGTGTGTGTGTGTGTGTGTGTGTGTGTGTGTGTGTGTGTGTGTGTGTGTGTGTATGTATGTATCACAGCAGAGATAAGGACCCCGCAGTTCGTCACTTCTGCAGTATTTAATGACTCCAAACCCTCTCTGCTGTGTGTGTATGCGCTCGCGCGCATGAGAGTTCAATAGTGTGTATTTCCTCCTCTCTGATCAATTACTGCTTGCAAGCGTTCTCGCATATTTGTACATCTTGCAGTACGATCTTGCGGAATGTTGTGCCAAATTTCCGTTAAAATTTCTCCCAATTCTTCTAAATTTCGCGGCTGTTCCTCGCGACGCCTTAATCGTCGTTCCATTTCATCCCAAATGTGCTCGATTGGATTTAAGTCCGGGCTATTGGCGGGATGATTTAACAGTCTAATTGCGTGTCGTTGAAAAAAACGTCGCATTATATTCGCCGTATGAGGTCGAGCGTTGTCCTGCATAAAAATAAAGTTCCGACAGGCTCGATTTAATAGCAAAATGTGTGGTCGTAGAATATCGTTGATATAACGAACACCCGTCATTGCCGGAGGTGGCAGGATCACTAGATCACTTCGTCTTGTAAGTGATATACACCCCCACACCATCACGGAACCGCCGTTGTAGGATCGTATTGGCATAACGCAACGTCGATCATAGCGTTCATTTCGTCGATGCCAAGTACGTATACGAGCATCATTGCCATAAAGGCAAAAACATGATTCGTCGGAGAAATATACATTTCTCCAATCCTGTGAACTGTAAACATATAGTCGTCTTAGTCTAAAAAAAATCTCTTTTTAGACAAAGATGACCATATGTAAACATTGCATGCTCAATACAATAAAATTTTGTTTAGTACGCCGGCGATTCTCGCAGTGTGATAAGCGACACGGAATTTTCAAAATGCCGCGTAGACATTTATCGGCCGTAGAAGTTGCACGCATAATTGCGCTTTTGCAACAAGGTTTTAGTATGCGTTATGTGGCGCAAGATATTGGTGCATCTGTGTCCGTAGTGAGTAGAGCTTGGTTACGATATCAAGACACGGGAAATTACACGAGACGTGAAGGTAGTGGTCGTTCTCGATTAACGACAAATAGACAAGATCGAGCCATTGTTCGTTATGCATTAGAAAGACGAATAATTACCGCAAGAAACATTCGTAATGACATTCATTTGCGCCATGTGTGCGAACAAACAATTCGCAACCGTTTGAGAGAAGCCGGTCTTCGTTCTCGTGTTCGTGCACAAGTACCAAGACTCACACTCGTACATCGCCAAGTAGGTTATCAATTTGCGCGCAATCACATAAATTGGACCGCTAGGGATTGGAGAAATGTATATTTCTCCGACGAATCACGTTTTTGCCTTTATGGCAATGATGCTCGTATACGTACTTGGCGTCGACGAAATGAACGCTATGATCGACGTTGCGTTATGCCAATACGATCCTACAACGGCGGTTCCGTGATGGTGTGGGGGTGTATATCACTTACAAGACGAAGTGATCTAGTGATCCTGCCACCTCCGGCAATGACGGGTGTTCGTTGTATCAACGATATTCTACGACCACACGTTTTGCTATTAAATCGAACCTGTCGGAACTTTATTTTTATGCAGTACAACGCTCGACCTCATACGGCGAATATAACGCGACGTTTTTATCAACGACACGCAATTAGACTGTTAAATCATCCCGCCAATAGCCCGGACTTAAATCCAATCGAGCACATTTGGGATGAAATGGAACGACGATTAAGGCGTCGCGAGGAACAGCCGCGAAATTTAGAAGAATTGGGAGAAATTTTAACGGAAATTTGGCACAACATTCCGCAAGATCGTATTGCAAGATGTATAAATATGCGAGAACGCTTGCAAGCAGTAATTGATCAGAGAGGAGGAAATACACACTATTGAACTCTCATGCGCGCGAGCGCATACACACACAGCAGAGAGGGTTTGGAGTCATTAAATACTGCAGAAGTGACGAACTGCGGGGTCCTTATCTCTGCTGTGATACATACATCCACACACACACACACACACACACACACACACACACACACACACACACACACACACACTCACACACACACGATGTGCAAAAATCCGACCGACAACCTCCACGTGGTGCACATTGGGTAATGCTAATGTCGGCGGTAGACGTCATTTTTCGGAAAAATGTACTGTAAAAAATGTATATCTTCAAAGTCTTGTAACTCGGTCAAAAAAAATCGTAGAGAAAACTTTAAAAAAAGCATTTTGTAGAGAAAATGTCATACTTTATGGTACTTGCATTGGATTTGTCGAGAAAAATTTTTTTATTGAGCTACAGGCTGTTAAAAATACGTTATTTTAAGGAAAAAACAGTGTATCTTTTTTGGGGCATAGTACTAAGAAATTGAGAAAATTTTTGAAAACCATTAACAGCATGTTAAAGCTGGAACTTCGAGCTTTAAAATGGTTTTTTGATTTTTTGTCTACGATGATTTTTCACGGAGTACGGATATCATTTGTAAAAAATGCAGGTTTAGCTTCAAAGTAGCGTAACTCGGTCAAAAAAAATCGTAGAGAAATTTTAAAAAAAGCATTTTGTAGGCAAAATGTTGTAGTTTATGAAGCTTTACTTGAATTGTTCGAAAAAAATTTGTTGGTCGAGCTGCAAAGTGTCAAAAATACGAAATTTTAAGGAACAAAACAGGGTGTGCTTTTTTACTGCATAAGACAAGGAAGTTAAAAGAATTTTGAAAATCTGCTGATAGAGCGTTAAAGTTGGATCTTCAAGCTTCAAAGCTTTTTTTATTTTTTATCTACGATGATTTTTCACCGAGTTACAGTCATTTGAAAATAGCCTAATTTTTGGTGTCTGGAAAGTGTTCCCTATTTTCTTTTGAGTAGAGTATATTATGAAATATTTCAAATAACCATTTTTTAATGTTTTCTAAAATATTTTTTGAATAGTTCCTAAAATGTTTTTATGATATTTCATGTATTCTTTCTTTTTTTTTTAAATATTTCTTGGAAATGTTTTTGTAAGGTGTTTTAAAGTTTTCGGAAAAAGTTTTCATGAAAGGTTTTTGTAATGTTTTGCATTTCTATCAGTAACCCCTTTTTGAAAGCTTTTTTTGTAACCTATCAATAAAATTTTCGTAGAAAACTTTCGTGCTGTGTGGGGCAGGAATGCGTAAACAGGAGATAATGGATCACCAGATCAGAGCTCCGATTGGTCCCACCGATTTTCTCGCATTCCTGTGCGCGCTCTGAACGCCGAAATAAGTCAGTTCGACTTAGAAAATTCTCCGGTGCGGCCGTATATCGCGTACGCCCGAATTTATCCTCTGAAGAGTGCACTCAAGGTAATTCGTTGGTGGCAGGTGGCATCGCGCTCCCGCGGAGTGCGTAAAGGACGTCGCACGGGCTTGCACCTACGTCGCCGAGCGAGTGCAAATCTAGTGCTCTCTCTCTCTCGCGCCCGCAACCAGTCGTCGCGGAGTGCGTAAGACATTGCGCGCTCGCTCGCACCTACGTCGCCGAGTGAGTGCAACTCTCGTGCTAGCGTGAAACTAAACTTGCGTGACTCGCTGTGTTGTAATGTCAAAAGGTTTTTACTATTTGATTTTATTCATTGCAGTTTGGTTGGTTTGGTTTGGTTTTATATTGTAACAAAAATATACTTGGCGCTTTCTTTTACATTTTTAATGTTTTTTAGGCAGATTTATTAATAGATGAAGAGTTAATTATAATATACTGGCGAAGACGCCACTTTCAAAGCAGGCATTGCCTATCCCAAAATTTAACATACATCTCTATGTTCTGTGGTTCTCTCTTTCACTTACATACATTTGGTCGTATTAATGGCCGGGACGGCCAGGTTAGCAACAGCCACAAAGGCGTGGTTGAACAGATGGCCTCCGAATTTTCCTTGTGGGGAGGGTCAGGACGCTTATAGCGTTTTTCATTGGGAAAACTAATGCGCACTGAGTGTGCACTCGCCGCTGGCAATTGGACGTTTCGGTTCGCGCGATGACGGTGCCAACGGAAACGCCCAATTACCTGCAGCAAGTGCACATTCAGTGCGCACTAGTTTTCTCAATGAAAAACGCTATTAGCGTCATAGTCAGGTAGCACACAATATTTATGATAAATGTTAATAAATATTTGTCAAAAATATTTTTTATAAATATTATAAAAATATTTTATACATATTTTATATATATGATGGAAAAAGATTATAAAAATCTTTATCAAAAATATTGTTAAAATATTTTCTAAAATATTGGTCGCGACTTGGATGGGTGACCGCTTCGGAATTTCCGAAAAAAATTTCTAAGAATGGAATTTTTTGCAAAAACTGTTTTTTAAAATATAGAAATATTGTTTTACTCATTGGGATTATGTGGTGTAATATAATATTTTCAAAAAAAAGATAAAAACAGGCACAAACAAAATATGTGTGTGCGCGCAGCTTATCTTTAATTTTTCTTCAAAACCCAAGTGTTTTTGTATTTTAACAGAAAAAATTTTTTATGTTACCCCATGTGGTAATTACGTTTAACTTTAAATCTGCAAAATTAAATCTGCTAATTCTACAAAATCGAAATATTACAATATACTTTGTATTTTCATTGAAAAATTTTCCTATTCTAATCTAAGTGGTATGTATTCAAAAAAATGTGTGAAATCTTTAAATTGCGCCAATTATAAAGAGCATATATTATTTTGAAGTAAATGTTATATAATAAAGGCACCTTAAATATTTATTTTTCTTTCTCTAAAACCCAAGTGGTAATATTTTTGTATTTTAATAGAAAAATTTTTTTATGCTAACCCAGTACAAAAGCAGTCTAATCCAAGTGGTGATATTATTAAGTTTTTCTAAAACAAAATTCAAGTAGTACTTATGTTTGTATTTCCATTGAAAAATTTTTCTATTTTAACCCAAATGGATGTATTCAATTTTAATAAGTTTCAATGGAATATATAATATTTAATTTCAAAGAATTAAAAAAGAAAGAAAATGTGAAAATTTTATTGAAATAAAAAATTTTTAATGTACAAAAACTTAGCGCTGCTAGATGTCTATGAGAGAGAACTAGAATTATAACTAAATATAATTAACATTTATTAAATGTTTTGATAAATGTTTATACAATATTAAAATAAATATTATAAATATTTAGTAAATATTTTATAAATATTTTGTGCTATCTGGGTATAAAATTGTTTTTGTGGATTATGTATCAATATATGCAAATGTGCACCTATATTCTAATACTTTCATCAAAATTATATGGAACCTAAGAGAACAAGGGTATCTTGCTGCATTTTTAAATATTACTTTGTAATGCTCTTTTGAAATTTTTAGTGGATTACGTAAGCCAATAAGATTTCTTGAGATGCTGTCTATTCCAGTTTTGTTCATTATACTTATAAAATTTTTAAATCGTTTTTAATTATTTAATACAAAATTATTTTTCAAAAAATTAAGATATTCAAAAATTCTCTTCTATTATTAAATTAAAATTTCTATTTATAATATAAATACGTTATTGGACCGATAGTGTAACAACACAATGATAGTAAAAAAGCCTTCTTCGGTCGCAGCTAGGTCTTAGTGCTTATATTTATTTGTGTGATTTTATATACTTCTCCGAATTCAAATTTCTATGTTTATTTTTATGAACAAAGAAAATATTTTTGTCATAAAATTTTATAATGATTGTTTTAAAAACGTCAAATTAAGTGTTTAAATTGTTATATATCTCTTGTAACGCTGGTGGTTTTCGTGCGGTTGCGGTAAGTGTCAGGATACGGTTGCGGATAAGCTCGCCGGATTGGTCGGGTTCGGTGGAATAATCGCACTCGGTATTTAGTTGACAAAAATAAATCTTTATTTAGATGCGGTGGTTACATGTAGTTGCATAGCTTATTGAGTCTAACGCCTCGTGACAAGTGGACCCAGCCTAAGCGGGGACGCGGTTGGCTCGCGGTGGTCGCGTACGACCAGTCGCCGCTGAGCGGTCAGAATTTCGAGCGTCGGTAACGGTAAACGCACGGTGACGCGTGGAATAACGAGAACGCTAGGCGAGAGCCGAGATTGAATCACACGACAAGAATTATAATAACCGCGAGAATACGAATGAAACGGCGATGTGACAAAGAAAATAATTCTAACTTACAAAAGAAACATAATAAGAACTGGATTACTAGAACCGCGATAATACTGACGGAATCGTTAAAACTACCGAAATCTTACTTAACTAATCGCGTGGTTTGAAACGGACACGGTGTCCGGGGTGATCGGGGAGCCGCGGAATGCGGGATCGGAGCGACGGCGGCGATTCCGCGCCTCGCCCGAGCCGCCTCGTGCAAAATGAGGCGAAGGTCTCGTCAGGACGCGGATGCCCTGACGAGGCTTTAGGTTACAAGAGAATCTTCCCTGAGGGAGAGGACGAATGTAATTGGCCAGGGATACCCAGCCTGCGGACTCGACGAGGATGCTCGTCGTGGACGGTGATTCGCCGAGGATACTCGACTACGGAGCACGGCGAGGATGCTCGCCGTGATTGGCTGTGTACGGTATTCGGTATGGCAGGATTAGCCGAGGATACTCGGCTAGCCGGAACGACGAGGATTCTCGTCGAGGGGAGTCGGGATGAGGCGAGTATTCTCGTCCTCTTGGGAGTCGGAGTGCGGTCGAGGATTCTCGACCTGTCGGATTCGGCGGACCGGGAAGATCTGACTCGGCGTTCCCACTGCCAGCTTATATATCCGAACGCACAGTTGGGCGGACCAATCCGCGCGCTCGGTCTGCTGGTCCGGAGTGGGAACGTTGCCGAACGCCACGGGCGGCGCGCGTGCTGCCGCGTGATCGTCACGACAGGTTAGCCTGGTGCGCGCACGTGGCGTTCTGCCGGTGTATTGGTCGGGTGGACGGAGCGGAGTGGCAGTGCGCGCGAGGTGGAGGGGCGTTTTGTTACAATTTCTTGTGTTCAATTTTAATTTAATTAATAATAGAAGAGCAGTTTTGAATTTCTTGATTTTTTTAAATACTAGAACAACACAAGCGCGCGCCATTTATTTAATTTCATGTTTACATATAACTACCCACATAGCACGTAATATTGCAGTGATATCACAGCAATATCACTTTTACATTGCAATATTACAAATGAAATATTGCAGAAATATCACGAAATATTACTGTGATATCACAGTAATATCAAAATGTCCGCGAAAACGCATCACTGTAATATTACTGTGATATTTCATAGTAATATTACTGTCATATTTCAAAATATTTCTGTGATGTTTATGTGATATTTAAATAATATTGCAAGAGATTAAATAAATAAATTA
Source organism: Solenopsis invicta (assembly GCF_016802725.1). Taxonomy (NCBI): domain Eukaryota; kingdom Metazoa; phylum Arthropoda; class Insecta; order Hymenoptera; family Formicidae; genus Solenopsis; species Solenopsis invicta. Next base: position 1,294,467 of record NC_052675.1, on the reverse strand, counting down.
TTTTACTTTATTTTATTTTTATTGTTATTCTTAATATTATTTTTATATTGTTATATGTAATATATATTAGACATAGAAAAAAATAATTATATTTATTAAAACAATACAATAATGTAAACGTAATAAATGTTTAATTTACAAAAAAAAATCTCTTGTATCCTTTTTCATTTTTGTTAAAAAAGATTCAATTTGAATTATAATTTTAATTTATGTTCAAGATTAAATAACAATACAAAATATTATTTACATGTAAAAATATAAAATTTTATTTACATGTTAAAATATAAAACAGCGTTCCACACGTACCCCTTGAAAAAAAAGTTGATAAACTTGTTTCAATAAACTGATTACTGATCAGTAACTGATGATGTTTTATCAGTTAACTGACAAAATATAATCCGTTACTGATCAAAAATCAGTTCATTAAAACAAGTTTATCAACCTTTTTTTCAAGGGACGTCACATTGGGAAAAAAATTAGAACGAGTATTCGTTTCCAAATTACAACAAGCAACGATTTTCTTTAAAATCTCACTGAAGTGTGAGCTAGTGAGTCGTGGTGAGTCAGCTCGGTCGGCCGCAGTGGCATCTAGATATAACACCTGTGGCTGCACTTGACTCACGAGAAGGTCTCCAGCGGCGCGGCCACCTAGCGGTGGTGCCAGCACTCACTTGTTTGCGTGGAGTCTTATACACACGACGGGATCGCATAGCGTCTGTGCATGCGCTCACTTGTTTCGTCGTATGTTGTGACGGTCGGTGACCGGAGCCGCAACATTATATACATACATATAATTAATGAACATTATAAAATACCTAATTAATGATAGAATATATATAATCATATTTTTTAATAGAGTTGAAAAAAAAATGAAATCTAAAGAAAAATTTGTTGGAAATTTTATATTTTAAAAAACTTGAAAAACCTTTTACTGTAATGTTTAATAGTCTAATCAAAATTAATGAATAAACTATTTCACAAAATAATGTACCGAGCAGTAAATATTAAACGACATAAAAATGTATATTTTTTTCAAAAACTTCTAAATATACTTTGAAATATTTATTGCCAAGTGAATATTAAATGTGTATTAACAAAACATTTTGTAAACATTTTTTTTTTAAATACCTTATGATAAAAATTTTTAAAAATTAAAATCGATTTTTGTGCTCCTGTAAAAATTATAAATGGCAATAAAACAAATACAAAGGTTTTTCTGTAATTTTTTAATAAAATCATTATTGATCGAGTTGTAAAGCAATAATTAAATTGATAGATTACATAGAAGAACGTACATTATAGTTTATACATATATACAGTTTGAGGGATAAACTAAGTAAATATCTAAACTAATAATAAAGTTAATTAATTTTTTTTCTTAACTTTCACTTTTATTCCACGAAAGGGCAAAGACATAATTATTTTATTTGTAACTTGATTTCTTCTATAGGATACCGAAATTACCAAGAATATTAAGGATACTAAAAATATCGAAATTAATCAAAGAGATAGTGACGTTGCATTAATAAGACATAATAAAAACGTCATTTGACATTACCTTGTTCTTTGGAATTAAATATTGCAACAATATATTGCAATGATATCATTGGAATATTTTAATGTTATTATCACTGTGTAATATCACAGTAATATTTCTGTGATATTTCTGTGATATCAGTAGAATATTTCAATGTCATTATCACTGTGTAATATCACAGTAATATTTCTGTGATATTTCACTATAATATGTAATATTTCTGTGATATTGCAATGATTCTGTGATATCACAGAAATATTACGTGCTATGTGGGTAAATATAAATAATAAGAATTTCAAAAATTATACATTTATGATTAAGAATAATACAGTTCACGATGACAAATGACAGATCATGTTCTTGATGACAGATTATGAATAAATAAAAATAGAATATGATTTGATTTATTATTACGTTATCAGTAGACAATGTTTTTTAATGTTTTATATATATATATTATACGTTATATATATATGTATATATATATTCTTCATTATAATGTCTTTTAAATATTTAAAAAACATTTTAAAAATATTATTTCCTGATAGGGTAAATGTCTCTAAAATTATCATTAATGGTAGTATACATTAATATCACATTTTTGTAATTGATACCCATATGTACAACTCTTTTATGTTTTTTATATAACCAAAATCTACACAAAACTTAAAATTTAAACATGTTATAATTATTTAGTTTATAATTATTTAATATACAATAACGTTTATACTTAGCACGTGTTATGATTGCATTTTTTTATTAAAAACAAATATTATACACGAGTCATCAACTTACAAGCACACGAGATTATCATATCTCAATAATTTCTGAATCGATCAAGTTCTAAATACTCTCAAACAATGGGTAAAGTTCTATAATGAAAATGTTTTTATTTTTATCTATCTGTGTTCTATGGACAGAGATATCACAACGAAAAGTTCACTTTTGAAATTTTATTTTCTAAGATATGATAATGATAATGAAGACTGAGGGGGCGGTCCTCGGATCGAAGATCCGCCTACGGCACGCAGACTATTGTCCATTGTGCCACCCTCCAGTCGTTTGCTGCCTATGGGAGCCCCGATTCCCTCCAGAAGAGACTCAGGTCCCTCATAGGCAGCCTGCTAATTTGCCCTGGCTCGGGAAATGCCGAGCTTAGTAGTTTTAGTCTCAGCCCCGCGTAGGCCGGACAGTCGCAAAGTATGTGGAGACTTGTCTCCTCTTCCTCCCCACAGGCCCTACACTCGGCCGTATCGGAACGGCCCAGCCTGCGCATGTGGTAATTGAGGGCTCCATGGCCATTCAGTATTTGCACCACTAGCCTGGCGTCCCTTCTGCTCAAGGACCTTATGTCCCGACCTAGGTCCTCACTGGGTGTTTCCCCCAGCAGAGCCCCGGCCTGTCGACACTTGGTCCTCAGCTCGTTTTTCCAAAACTCGAGGTGCTCGTTCCGCAGCCAAGCCCGAAGCCTCTCCCTGCCAAGGCAGAAAGGGACCCCCAGCACCGGTCCCGGCCCGAACACTTCCATTCCTGATGCTGCCCTGGCGAGCCGATCGGCCTCTTCGTTGCCCTCAATCCCCGAGTGACCGGGGACCCAGGTCACGATAACTCCTTTGTCTTCCGCCAGCTTCTCCAGTGCATTTCTGCAGTCCCAGACCAGCCGCGAGGTGTAAATCGGAGCTTCGAGTGCCTTGATGGCAGCTTGACTGTCCGAACATATTCTCACGCGCCCACCTGTCTCCTTCACTTCCAGGGCCAGTTGGGCACATCTCAGGATTGCCACGATCTCCGTCTGGAAAACCGTGGCGTACCCATCCAGGGGCAGGCTTTCTGCCTCCCTCCTCTGTCGGCAAACAATGCCCGCGCCGGAGCTCGTACCCGTCTTGGAGCCATATGTGAACCAGACGTCCCCGTTCCAGGCCTGAACCGATGCTCCAGGTTCAATCTCGTTCGCGAGCCCTGTGACCTGCACTTTAAAGCGCCTGTCCAGGGCCCGAACTGCTGGCATCCTGTCTTGCCTCATTCTGAAGATGGAGTTGGTCAGCACGCCGCTGGGGAACTTAGTATGCGCAGTCCCCTCTTTCCACTTCAGTTCACAGGCCAGTCGGTGTGCGGCGATCGCCGCCGACTCCACTGGTGAAGTAGTTCAATCCCGAGCAAAATGCCTATGGCTGCCACCGGCGTGGTTCGCATTGCACCCAGGGCCCCTCTTAAAATCAGAGCCCTGATGAGCTCGAGCGCCGCCACCGCCGCTTTCTTCCGCGCCCTCGGCCACCACACGACTGCTGCGTAGGTGAGCCTGGGTCGAAGTATTGCAGTGTAGATCCAACAGACCATCCTGGGCTTCAGCCCCCACGTCTGGCCCACGATTCTCCTGCACATCCAGAAGTAGGAGCACAAGCTCTTACAGCGGCTTTCAAGATGTTCCCTCCAGGACAGCTTCTTATCCAGGATCACTCCTAGATATTTCACTGACTCAGTTGGGATTAGCCTTGTACCTTCAAAGATGGGCCCCTTTATAGTGCCCACTTTATATTTGCGAGTGAAAACAACGAGCCACGTTTTCAGCGGATTTACTGACAAACCGGTCCCCCTGCACCACCGCTCCACTGTTCCCAGTGCGTTCTGCATGAGCTCCAAGAGAGGCCCGAGAAAGGGTCCTTGCACTAGCAGAGCCACGTCGTCAGCGTAGCCCTGCACGAAGAAGCCCCTCTCACTCAGTCCCTCAAGTCCCATCCACCACCAGGCACCATAGCAGTGGAGAGAGTACCCCGCCCTGGGGGCATCCCCTCTCCACCCATCCACTGACCCTCGTTGTTCCCAACGAGGCTACAACTCGCCGTCCTAGCATGCCACGGATCCACTCTACGAGTTTCTCCGGCACACCCCTGTGCAACGCTTCTTCACACACCACCTTGTGCGGGGTGTTGTTAAAAGCACCCTCTATGTCTAAGAAGGTGCCCACCGCGTAACCGCCCCTCTCCAGTTGCCCCTCGATAAACGACACGGTCGCATGAAGAGCCGTCTCCGTGGAGTAGCCCATGCGGTACGCGTGCTGCGCGCAGTGCAAGGGACGCCGCAGGAGGACAACGTCCCTTACATACGCGTCGACCAATTTCTCCAGAGTCTTCAGGAGAAACGAAGTCAGACTTATCGGTCTGAAGTCTTTAGCAGAGGAGTAGCTCACTCTTCCCGCTTTTGGGATGAATACCACTCTTGCTAGTTTCCATGCGCTAGGCGTATGGCCCAGAGCCAAACATTCCCTCAAAGTCCTTGTCAGAGGTCCCACGACCAGCTCCAGCCCCTCCTGTAGAAGAGCCGGAAATACTTGATCTGGTCCCGCCGACTTAAAGGGTTTGAAGGTGTTTATCGCCCATCTCACTTTTCCGGGCTTGACAATGCTGGCCGCTATTTCCCAGTCCGTCTTGCGAGCCCTGCGCGAGCCCACCGCATCGTAGGCAAACAGTTCACCGTGCTCTCTACGAAAGCCCGGAAAGCTGGCCTCCAGCAGATGCACCAGACATCGCTCCCCGGTCACCAATGTCCCATCGGGGAGACTGATGGAGTCCAGGACGGCGTCTGGATTTCTGGCTAGAATCCTGCATAGTCTTGCGGTCTCGGGCACGCCCTCTACCGACTCGCAGAACTCTTTCCAGCTCTTTTTCTTTGCCCTTACCACGGAGTCTCTGTAGTCTTTCTGGGCCCTTCTGTGAAGTTCCCAGTCCGACTGGCGGCCCGTGTTCCTGGCCCTATTCCAGGCCCTCCGAGCCGCACTTCTGAGCTCCTACAGCTTGGGACTCCACCAGGAGTTGGCCCTGGAATTCTTAACCGCCCTTTCTGGGCAGTTCCTTTCATAGCTCTCCACCAGAGCCCTCTGCAGATGATCCACGCAGAGCTCCAGTTCCTCCTCCGTCCCGTGCCTCCTTAGGAAGCCCTCGAGATGGCATTTCAGGTCCGCCCGATAGGAGTCCCAATCGGTCCTTCTGGGGTCCCTGAACGTCGTCACTTCACCTCTGGCCCAGGCCAGCTTGAAGGTGATTTGCCTATGGTCTGACAGTGAAGGTTCACGCGAGACCCTCCATCCGACCACGTCCCTCGATATACACCTAGAACAGACAGTAAGGTCGAGAACCTCTCTCCTCACCGCCGTGCAAAAGGTGGGTTCGTTACTTCTGTTGAGAATCTCCAGGTCCGTCGACGCTAGAAATTCCAACAGCCTTCTACCTTTATCGTTGGTATCCCTGCTACCCCAGACCGTGTGGTGCGAGTTAGCATCGCAACCCACTATCAGGGGAAGCCGCTCCCTCTGGCAGTACTCTACCAGTCTGGTCACCGGTTCCGGGGGCGGTGGGGCCCCCTCGTCATGGGGAAAATACGCGGAGCACACCACCACCCTCCTCCTGCTTCCCAGGGAATCGGCGACATCGAGCTCGACTGCCACCACATCTCTGGAACATAAATGCGGGATTAGTCGAGCGTCAACGCCCTTCACCACTACGCAGGCTCTGGGCTTTTCGGCTGTTGGAGGCTTAAATAACCTCCCGCATGCTGCCACGCCACTGATACGGCCCCGGAGCCAAGGCTCTTGTATCAGTGAGATGGCTGTGTGCACCGTAGCTTGTTTCCTCGACAGAATCGCCGAGGCCCCTTTGCTGTGGTGCAAGTTAATTTGAGTAAAGGTCACCCCGGGACGATCGAACTTTACGATTCGTCCATAGGGGGCCCCTTCTCGCCCTTCCTATCCCCACCTTGGGCCCCGCTCACCTTGAAGGTGACTTGGTCGAGCCCGAGGTAGGGCTTGAAATCCAGCGCCTTCAGCTTGAGGACGCTGGACTCTGGGATCCTGAGAACCAGGTTCCTACCATCCCTGGTAGCCCCTACGTTCTCAGCCATAATTTTCCAGCTCCCGGTGCTGAGCCCAGGATTCTGCCTCTCCAGCCGCTCCAGGACCGCGGCCGGTTCATCGGGAGCCCCCGGGACCCAGACCACGGCCCTGTGCTGCCTTTGAAGCACCTCCGGGCCCACCACCTTGAGCTTGGCGTTTTCCCAGGGAGAGATGTTCCCCATCTGCTCAGCGAGCCAAACTAAGGACGCCTCATCCCTGCCTAAAACTACCGCGGCCCCTCCTCTAAGGAAGGTACGGCGGAAGCATGGAATGGGTCCTTCCCGGATCCCACTGATTGCCCTGCTGACGGCCAGCTTCAAAAGAGCCAGCCGCTCAGCAGTAATTTCCTCCTCGGGATAACCCTCGGGGATGATAACCCTTGTTAAAGGGTCCGCCGCCTCGGCGTAGGTCCCAGTATGTTGAGCCCTATGCTTCTTAGCGGGTCCTTCCGCCGAAGGGGGAGTATCCGTGGAGCCCTTCCGGCGTTTACCGCCGGCGTGCCCTTCCCTCTCCCTCGGCGTTGCTACTAGAGGGGTCACGGTGCCCGAGGAGGTCCCGCACTGAGATCTTTCTCGTTCCCGTTTGGCCCTCCTTTTCTCCGCACCTGAGCGGTTCCTCTTGCCAAGAGGGCCCGCCGCTGGCGCGGAGCTCTTCTCTAAGACGGTGGCGGTGGCGCCTCCGGGGCCCGGACGAGCTCGATCTGCACCCGCCGCCTCCGCCCGTGTGCCGGAGCCAACGGCGGTGGTGCTTCCAGAGCCCAGATGAGCCCCATCCGCAACCCCCTCCGCCGCCTCCGCGCTGGAGGTCCCGCACTGCGAGCCCTCCATCTCCTTCATTGCGTCTTTGAGAGTACTTAATTCCATTTTGGTCCCACGAGTAGCAAGGGAATAAGAGGTCCGCCCACACAAAGCCCCGCATGCGTAGATAAGGCTATTACTCTGGGGTGTCGCCTGGTGCCCCAGAGGCATCGTTCAAGACACTGCTCCCTCAGTGCCACGCAGCCATCGCCACGATAGCTTACAGCTTGGCTTAGGGAACTGGTCCGCGGTAGCGGCCTTCCTGACCCCACGCAGGGTTTTACACCTGGGAGACCAGTTATAGCCGCCACTAACCGGAGGTACCCTAATCCCACGCAGGATTTTATCCCTGGGGGACTCGGGCCCCTCCGGCCGTTCTCCTATCCGCCACCCGGAGACGCGCTCGGTAGGTCGCTCAACCCCCGGGTTTTCTAAGATATACGTGGTCATTAAAAAAATCATCTAACTTGTGTTCAATTGCATTCCTAATTTCTTTTGTTCTTCATTTAAAAATTTTCACATTTTCTAGCCTTTTTTTTTTTTTTTTTTTTTTTTTTTTTTTAACGGGGGGAAAATACTCATGTACCCCGGGTTGGCTAAACCACGGGAGTGTGGGACTCGGGACGCGGTACCCCTCGCCGGCACAGACCGCTTGCGCGGCAGAAAAGTTGGCGAGGCCCGGCCCGCCTACCCACTAAAAACCCACCGAGCCCATCTCGCCCCGTTGCGTGGAGGGACCGGGATTGATGAAACACACGCCAACGTCCCTCCACTGGGGATCGGAGCATGAAGCTCCCCGACGCGCCAGTTCGTCGGGTTGGGAGTCGGGCTTTGCTGGCCCAGCCGAGATACGTCAGCCAGTAGGGCCTAGCCCGACCCCGGGGATGCGGAGCGAGGCATCACGCACCCCCGCGCCCATTTAGGGCCATGGAGCCGCTCCCGACATATCGCCGGTGCGAGCCCCACGCCCAGGGACGAGCGGTCGCCGCCGCCCGCCCCACCACCTCCCGTCCACGGCGCTCGCGTGGCCGGGCCGGACACCAGGGGAGATCCCGCCTAGTGTCGGGCCCCATCGGCCTGGGCCCCGTCCCGTCGCATCCCCCGAGCGCTAGGGGCAGCTAGGGACGGGCACCCGAGGAGCGGCACTATCGCCGCTTCCCCTTGCCGAGGACGGGCGGCCCCGGGGAGGGCGCACTGGGCGCGCCTCCCTTGGGCCTCGCCTCCCTCGTGGCCTTACTCCCCCTCCGCTCCCTCTGCGGGAGTTGGGGGGGGAGGGGGGACAGAACCACCCGGGCCACGGGGAGGTTATCCCCAGACGCGTGGCTCACCACGCTGACGGCGTCACACGCGTCGGTCTCCACGACCGCGCGCGTCTTGGGCGGCGGGGGCTCCTCCCCGGACTCCGAAGAGTCCGAGGTGGGCCCCGGCAGCCGAGCATCCCCCGCAGCCGGGGGCCCATCTACTGGGACCCCGCCCGCGGGAGACGCACCCCCCTTGGCAGCCTCGGCCGCCGCCGGACCGCCGCCCCCAACGGCCTGAGCGCCGTGGGCAGCGTCAGCATCCGGCGACGACGGAGGCCGCTCCATTTCAATATCCTCCCCTCTCCCCGGATCCGGGGAGAAGGGAGGAAGCCCCCCAGCCCTCCGTGGCATAGGGGGTATTTTGGGGCAGCTTGGACCACCCGGACGATGGTCGGCTGCCCTATTGCGGGAGGCACACTCGGGACAGAACGGCGAATTCGCGCACTGAGCCCGAGTGTGACCCTCCCCGCCGCAATTGAAGCAGCACCGGGACCGGTCCGAATAACCGGGGCACCGGTGCTGCATGTGGCCCTGAGCCAGGCAGCGATAGCAACGCTGTGGAGGCGCCTTAAGCGCCTCCACGCGCGCAACCGCCCAGCCCAGGGCCACTTTACCCACTTTGGCGAGCCTCGCCGCCGCCGCGACAGGGCACTGCGCAATAACAGAGCCCATGCCCCGGCGGCCGCGAGTAACTCGGCCAACTACTATATCGGTGGCGCTGCATGCTCCTGCGCATGCCAGCGCCACCGCCACATCCTCCGGCAGGGTGGAGTCCAGGAACCCGGACACCCGAACACCTACCCTACGCATAGGGCAGGTTATCCGGATCCCCGGACCCCCAGCCACCCGCCTCATCTCGGCCGCGAGGCGCTCCGCCGCCGGCCGACTGTCCGCGCCGGGGATCTCCAACAGGACACCCCCGGCTTGCGACACCCTAAATTTGAGACCCAGGGCGGGCTGAGGGAGTATGTCCCCCAGGTTAATCGCCGCCCTGGACCTCCTGATTACTTCGGTGTAGGAGGCACACCCCGGCTCCACCGTGATTGCCACCACGGAGGAGCGCGGGATCCGCCTCCCCACCGCACCCGGGGCAGCGGACGCCGCACGGGACGTCCCCTCCCCAGGCTTACCCCCCTTCGGCCCCTTTACCATCTTCTTTTTACCGGGCCGCGACCCCGGCGGAGGAGGCAGCGGCGATGCCGCACCACCCCCGCCGAGGCACCCGATCCGGCAACGCCCGGCCGCGGAAGGGAGCGCCCACGGCCGATCTTCGAGGGCGCGGGGGCGGGAGCCGACTTCTTCGTCGGCGCCCCCCCCGCAGCAGCCCTCCTCCTCTCCTTGCGGCCCACTACGGTCGCCCAGCTCGGTCCGTCCGTGGACGGAGCTCGAGCGGGCGTGTCCGCGGGGCCGCTGGGTGGCTCGGGGGAAGGGGGCTCCTCCCGCGGAGCCCTGTCCCCCCGACGACCACCCCTCACTCTTTTCGCCTCAGCGCCGGCCGAGGAGGAGGCATAGAACGCCTCATCCTCGACCCGCGCCAGGCGCTTCTCCATCTCCCCCATCGACCCAGAAATCCGCCCCAGCAACCCGAGCATCCTCTCCTCGAAAGAAGAGGGGTCGGTGACAGGGACGGATGCCAGGGCCGGCGGGGGGCAGGATGAGTCCAACCCGTCGCTCCGGGACGCAGCCGAGGGCCCCGATCCAAGCACGAGTGCTCGTCTCGCCACCCCCAGCTGCCCCCGTAGTTCCGCGACCTCGGCGCGGAGGGACCTGAGTTCCTCCTCACGCACCGCTGCCGCGACTTCTTCTTGCCCCTCATCGCGCCCGAGGCGGCCCATGGCCCGGTAGGCCAGGGTCATCACCGCTTCTCGGGCGAGATGGGTGCATTTCTTCAACTGTCCGGACAAGGCACCATGCATCCCTAGCTTGGTGCACTTTGTCCGGACGATCTCCACCTCTCGCAGCCAACCGTCGGCCAAGCCGGCCAGGTCGGTCGTCGTGCTGCGAGAGATGACGCCGATCTCCCGATCTAGCTCTCGGCGCTGCTCGGGAGTAAACAGTGTCGGGGGTATCTTGATCCGCTGTCTAGGCCGCGAATCTGACCCCCCCGCCACTTCTTCATCCTCGGACGAGTCTCTAATCACGTTGGCTCTCAGCCTCCGTGCTCGGAAACCCTCCATGGGCACACCGTGGAGACGGTCCTCGATGTCCGCCCCGTCCGAGAGGGGAGACGGAGACCTGAAAGGCCCGCTCCCATCGAGCCGGGGACGGCCACGTGCCCGCTTCCTCGCACGCTGAGTCCCGGATTCGGCGGGCACACCCGGGATATCCGGGGTGACCACGACCTCCTCCGGCGACTCAGGTGCAGGAGGGGAGACCGCCTCCACCACGCCCCTGGAGGTTTGGAAAACCTCCTCTCCCTCTGGCCGGTCCACATCCACGATGGTGCCCGGAAGAGTCTCATCGAGTGAGCTAGGCTCACCCTCGCTCCCCCGGCCACCCCCGCGGATGCGGATCGGCGAGCGCGAGCGCGACCGACGTCGCCCCCCGCCACCGCCAGGCTGATCGGCATCCGCCTCGCGGCGTCCGCCGGGCAGCCGGCCCGGAGACAGGGAGCGCGCCCGACGCGCCCCGCAAACCGGGCCCCGTCCACCGATTCAGCCTCGCGGCTTCCATCGGGTGACAGAGCCGACGTCTCCCCGGCGGGAGGCACGGGGGCCACAGCCATTTCGGCCGGCTCCACCCCGGGCCCCCCATCAGGCAGCGGCGTCACCTCCTCGGGGTACGGGGCAGGGGCCACGGCTCGCCGAGCCGGCTCAACCCCGCCACCGCCACCCGAGAAGGGGACGTGTGTCTCGTCGTCGGTGGAGGAGTAACCGGTCAGCCCGGACTCGCCCGAGCTCCAGTACTCCACCCACTCCCGATCTCGCCACTCCACGTCAAAAACGTGAAGCTCCCACAGCTCCTTGTCTGTGGGCACGCGATCGTACCCGTAATTTCTGCGGTAGAGTCTCCGCAGATACCTCCATCGCGATGCCGAGTACGCGATGCGAGGGTCGTACTCCGGATCGTAGACCCTCGTCTCCGCGGTAGCCCAATGGTCGGCGGAGCCCGCGTCGACTCCGCACGACCGCCCGTCGTTCGATGACGACAGGGGGGGACCCGGGACAATAGCCCCCCCGTGCCGGCCCTGGGGTGTCCGATCACCCCTGGGCGGTACTTTCTTTTTACGTCTGCCCATGTATGTCCATTAGAGGGGTCTTATTTAACGAGGGGAACCCCACCCTCGCCCCGGAGCCTACTCAGGCCGATGTCCGGGGACCATCGGCCCGAGGCGCCATGGGCAGACGGATCCACCAAGGCGGGGGAAACGGCCCGGCGAGGCCACGGACGGGCGCAAGCACCCGCCCGGGACAACACCGGACCGGCACCCCCACCCCGGCAGCATGACTGCCGACCTACTAAAAACGTTGGCGTCCGAGACACGAAACACCGCCCCGCTGTTACACGGAACGACACCCCGCGCCACGGACGCCACCCTTGGATTTTTTATAGAGGTTTACTCCTCGCAGCCCGGGCGGTGAGACCCGGGCCACCGGTCCGTCCCGCACGTAATTTCAGCACGTGACGGATTACGGTATACCAGCTCGGGCGCCAGGGTCGCTGAGATCCCTGAATCTACGGCCTACAAGAGACCGCAGACCCCCTAGCGAGCTCGGGAACCGCAGGAACGCCAATTCCTGTATCTGGAGTCGTTGTAGAGCCTCGGGAGGCCCCGAAACGATACCAGACCCCTACGGGACACATTTTCTAGCCTTCTTTAAATCCTTTCTACCTTTTACCTTTTTCCTATTTTACACTCTCACAATTCTTCTTCCTTCTTCCTTACATTATTTCACACTTAAAATTTTTACTACAAAAGATTATGTCCGGTTAATGAAATAGTAATTCTTAAAACACAAAATGTCAATATACCGTGATATGCATCCTTTATTAAAAGAACCTTCAAATTCCTGTACAATTACATTCCTAATTTCTTTCGTATTTTATTTAAAACTTTACCTTCTCCACCTCCTTTAATTACTTTCTGCCTTCTATTTTTTACTTATTTTACACTCACAATTCTTTCTCCTTCTTTCTTATATTATTTCATATCTCTCCGTTTCTCTACCCTCATTGCACATATTTTAAAATCATTACTATAAGAGATAATGTTTGATTAATGAAATTTATATTTCTATAACACAAAATTTTATAACACGATATGATATTCAATCATTATTAAAAAAATCCTCAAACTCGCGTTCAATTGCATTTTTAATTTCTTTTGTTCTTTATTTACAAACCTTTACTTTTATATAATATAGATACTCAAAAATTATTTTATTTTACATATATTGAGTGTTGTACAAAAATTACAAATTTATAAAATTTTAATTAACTTAAGCAAGTTAAAATAGCATATTAATTTTTTCTAAGATACAGATAAAAATATTTGTTGTCTTTAAAAAGGTGAATTTCTCTTTAATTGAATTTTATAAAATCGCCATTTATATTCTTGTTTTTTTGGAACTCATTGAGCTAGAATTTTATTAATACATTTGTGTGCTTGCATCTTATTATTTATAAACTTTTTTTAATAATTTTAGTATTTTAAAATATTAAATATTAATTGTACCAATAAGTACTTAAGAAGATAATTACTACAGAAATTTTAAAGAGATCTTTGTGTTGTTTATATAAACAGGCATAAATAATTTAAAATAAATGATTAAAGCCTGTCGCAAACAATACGTTTTTTCTTACTGGATTTCTAATTGGATTTTCTTACTTGCTACCGTACGGGCAATGGTACTGGCAGTGCTACTGGCTTCACACGGTGCGAGTTTTCGTACGGGCTAAGCAACTGAAATTTGTTTCATAGAAGCGGCACGCTTAAATATGGATGAGATAGATGAGATGGATGAAATTATTGCAACAGTTGTACATTGTCGTAAAATTGCATTAATTTTAATTATTGAAAAATTGCGACAACGAAATAAATATCGCCTACGTTTATGGAGTCGACAGTCAATACATTCTTTAATGCCTCACTTTTACTGTGTTTATTATGGTAATTTGGTGTGTTTATCGCATATAAACATGGTTCTTATTAGTAGGCCTCTATTAAACATAATACTTAATATAAAATACTTTCTTTGAACTATTTTGAAGTCTTTTCATTTCTGCACGATGTTATGTTTGCGAAGTGAATTCACGTTTGAACTTTGACAACACTTCGACAGTATAACCTGGTATAACCCAGTATAACCTATAAGACTGCGTCCTGATTGGCTTTCACAATAAACCAGTACAGAATCACGTAAGAAAAATAGGACATGATCTATTACGAAAATCCAGTACGCGAGCCAGTAGCGTAGCCCGTAAGCTACCCATTTCCAGTACGGGAACACGTAAGACTGCCAGTATAGGAGCACGCAAGCAATCTCGTAAGAAAAAACGTATCGTCTGCGGCAGGCTTAACTTGAAAAGATTATATGGGAATAATAACTGGAAATACGATCCACATAAAACATGTTGGATTAGAATCTATATTGCAGGATCCGTGATACACATAATAAATTAAACAATTTGTCGAAATTGTTCGAGGGTTTTTGGGACAGAGATTGAATTAGTCCGGGACACCTGGTCGTATCTCCAATACTCTGGCACAACGTTTATTTAAGCAATTACAACGGGAAGATTATTAGTCGTGTGAGAGCGTGACTCGACGTGATGGCGGCGAGAGAGAAGAGAGTGGTATATAGATAGGCGCGCGTAGCGCGCGCTGAAGCGCGGAGTCTAGGGACATTAGCGGTGGAGGGAAGATATCACCATAATGGAGGATGGTAATCGAAGGATCGTAATGGGCTCATCCTCAACACTTCCCCTCGATCCGAGAACTAGTCGCCTCCTCAGTTGTCGATCATCCCGAGAAGCATCAGGCATCTTCGAAGTTTCGGCGCTGCGAGTCCCTTCGTCAAAATGTCGGCGGGCATATCATCAGTAGAAACGTATTCTATCTTCAGGTCCCCACGATTTAACACCTCTCATACGTAATGATGGCGAACATCTATATGCTTTGTCCGCCCATGGAAGACTGGATTCTCTGCTATCTTTCGTGCTCCGTTGTTGTCGCAGAAAATCGTGACGTCGCTACACTCGTTGTACTCCAATTCCTTCAGGAAACGATGGATATAAGTGGCTTGCTTGGCGGCTTCGGTCAAGGCCATATATTCAGCCTCCGTTGAAGACAGCGCCACTGTTCGCTGCTTTTGGGATTCCCAGGCTACGGGAGCTCCGCCCAGAATAAATGTGTATCTGGTATAGGATCTTCTGTCGATGGACAGTTCGCCCAATCGGCGTCGACATATCCCCTGATCGGCTCTCCAGTTTTATCGTATTTCAATCCGAGCTCCAGTGATCCTTTTAAGTAACGTAATACTCGTTTGGCAGCTGTCCAGTGCGTTGAATCGTAGCAAGTTCCGAATTGGCTGAGGTAACTCACTGCGAATGATATGTCGGGCCTCGTACACGTGGCGACATACATCAATGCTCCGATGAGTTCCCGAAATAGTAAATGTTCACTCGGTGGGCTGTTCTCACTTCCTGGCATCAGCTTGACGTTTGGATCCAAAGGAGTTGACACAGGATTAGCATGTGACATATCGAATCTTTCTAGAACATCTTGAATGTACCTCTTCTGGCTCATCGATATGCCTGTCTTGTCTTGATGGAATTCTATTCCGAGACAATACTTAACGTGTCCAAGATTTTTGATTTCAAATTCGTTCGACAGAAATCGTTCAAGTTTCCAGATTTCTGACTTACTTGTTGACGCAATTAGGATGTCGTCGACGTACTATATGTGGCAATGACTAGGAGATCTTGTCTGCGGCTCTTGAAGAAAATACACGGATCGGCAACTGACTTCGCCGCTCCAAACTTGCTCAATATGCCGCATAGACGCTCGTTCCAGCAACGGCCAGCCTGTTTCAGCCCGTATAGCGCCTTGTTCAGGAGACAAACCTTTTCTCCTCTCTGCATTTCTTCGAGCATTTGTTTGGCCTTTCTTCGAACATCGTTTTCCTCTGATTCATCGCTCGCCAGGATCCTGAGTCCTCTCTGAATATTCTTGGGTATTTCCATGAAGATCCTTTCGCTCAACGTTCCGTTCAAATAGGCGGTAGTCACGTCCAATTGTTGCACTGTCATTCCCTTCTCGGCAGCTACGGCCATTAAGGTTCTGATGGACTCCATGCGTGCCACGGGAGCGAATGTATCGTCGAAGTCCACACCAGGCATTGAGCGAAACCTTTTGTTACTATGCGGGCCTTCCGACGTTCTAGTGTTCCATCCTCCCCATATTTGTCACGTAGTACAACCCTGCTTCCTATGACACTCGCAGATTCGGATCGATCTACAAGCGTCCAGGTGTCCTTACTTCAGCTCACTTGCAATTGCATCATTCCATTCGGTTGCATTTGGACCATGAATGGCTTCCTCGACGGGGACTTCAGTCAAATTGGCCGCTTCGTCCTGAAAACATGGAAAGTCAGCTCGATGGAATAACCTTTTGAGTCTTCCCCTGAGTCCGGTCCGCAACAATCGTGGTCGTCCGCGACCACGCGTTGGAGTGGCACACCATGTGCTGTGAGCTCTTCCTCCGCGTCACTCTCGTCCTCGAGCGTATCTGGAGGTTCCTCGATTTGATTTGGAATTGCGACAGTCGTTGGCTGCACCTCGATTCCGACGATCTCCGATTCCGTCTTCTTCTGATCAACGATTTCCATGTAGTCTTCCGTATTTGACGTGACTAAGTCGGCGCTCGTAAATTTCACGTCTCTTGTCACTTCGATCCGTTTCTCCTCCGGTAACCACACACGATACCCTTTCGACGTCTCAGAATATCCGACGAAGATTTCTTTTCTGGAACGTGATTCAAACTTCCCTCTGCCAGGTTCTCGTTTGAGGGTCCGAACGCTTCGACCAAATTCTTGGAAGTGGCTCACGTCCGGAATCTTTCCCTTCCAGGTCTCGTAAGGTGTTCTTCCGTTGAGATGATTGGTTGGGCAGCGGTTTCGGATATAGTTCGCTGTATTAATAGCTTCCGCCCAGAGAGACTTTGGTAGTGACGACTGTAACAGCAGACAGCGGGCCATGTCGAGCAGCGTACGGTTCTTTCGTTCGGCAACACCGTTTTGTTCCGGCGTGTAGGGTACTGTGAGCCTTCGCCCAATCCCGTTCTCCTTCATGAATGTATCGAACCTCTCATTGCGGTACTCCCTGCCGTTGTCCGATTATAAGTATTTCACACGTCGTCCTGTTTGGTTCTCTGCAAAAACTTTGAACTCTTTGAACGATTGCAGAGCGTCGCTCTTATTTTTCAAAAAACGTACCTCAGACCATCTTGAAGCGTCGTCGATAAAGGTTATGAAATACTTGGACCCTCCGTTTGACTCTGTCCTGATGGGACCGCAGATGTCCGTATGGATGATCTCCAACACTTCGGTTTTCTTCTCGGATTTCTTCGGGAATGGCGTTCGGGTCATCTTCCCCTCGGCACATATATCACAGGATATGTCGTCCGGGCGTTCCTCGAATTTTAATCCGGAAATAACGTTGTTCTGCTTGCATTTCCACAAGTCTCGGTAATTTAGATGGCCCATCTTCTTGTACCACGTTTCCGCAATCTGTGACCTCCTAGTGATTCCGCTGTCCTGTGCAGTTCTGGCGATTGCTTTGTGGTTTTCTGTCTTCAGAATGTATAAACCGCCGCGATCGCTCTTGGCCTCCAGAATGGATTTTCCTTTCGCATCCGTAATCATTGCAGCGTTGCTCTCGAAGATGACCTTGTATCCCTTGTCGCAAATCTTCCCGACCGACAGGAGGTTAGTTCGTAGCTCAGGAACGTGCAGCGTTTCCTTCAATTTTACTGCCTTTGTCACGCCGTTTGCGCTCACTGTTAGACGTACCGATCCTTTGCCCTTAATATCTGTAGATGAATCTATCGCAAGATTCACCTTGCCGCCAATGAATTTGCTTCTGTCCTCGAATTCGTTTTCGTTGCCATACATGTGAGCTGTGCAGCCGCTATCGATGCACCACATTCCGCCGGGTGCAGTTTTCGTTGTTTGGAACGCACTGAAGCTTTCTGATTCAGTTGGCAAGCTTGCGATTGCACATAAGCTTACGTCATCTGCCACGTTGGCGTTGTCCTTCCGTGATTCTGTGCATTCCGCTGCCTTGTGCCCGACCTTACGGCATCGATGGCACTTGAACTTAAAAGGTTTTTTCTGCACTTTCGATTCCTTCTTCGACTCGTTCTCGGTTTTCTTCGACGCACCCCTTCCTCTCTTGTGTCTCCTTTTAGCAAACATTGCTTCTGTTCCGCTGCTTCTTTCCTGATGCTTTCTCGCTTCGCTCTCTTCTAGGATTTTAATCCGAAGCGTATCCGGCGATGGCAGTACGTCGCGCGATTCAATCGCGCACCGAAAATTCCCGAAGGACGCAGGAAGACTATGCAGTAGCATTATCGAAAGCAGGTCGTTATTGATGTCAACGTCCATTTCGCCTAGCTTGTCGACGGTGTCGAAAAATCTCAGCAAATGTTCGCGCGCGTCATCGCCTTCCTCCATGCGGTGATAGGTGAGCTGTTTGATCAGCGTCGCCTTTCGTGCCGGTCCCGATGGCTGATACACCGACAGTAATTTCTGCCACAGCTCGCGCGACGTGTTGCACTCCTTCACCTGCTTTAGTTTGGATGGCTTTATCGCGAGGATTATATCCGCTTTTGCCTTTCCGTCCTCGATCGTCCATTTCCTGGCGTTTTCCGCCGACTGCGCATCTCCCGGTGTGCACTCGGGTTTCGACTTATGTCCGCTGACATATTCCCACGAGTCATTTTTGGTCAACAACGCCTGCATTTGGATTTTCCATGTATCGTAATTTTCGCGGTTTAACAATTCGATCCGAACGGTGCTCGTCGATGCCATTATCGCGCGATGGATTCTCAATTACCTTTATGTTCCGTTGCTGCCACGTGGCGATATAACTTTCACGGTATCTTACCAAATCTCGCGTAGCGGAGAGGTTCCTGGGCCATAACCTGTTCGAGGGTTTTTGGGACAGAGATTGAATTAGTCCGGGACACCTGGAACGGTCGTATCTCCAATACTAGGGCACAATGTTTATTTAAGCAATTACAACGGGAAGATTATTAGTCGTATGAGAGCGTGACTCGACGTGATGGCGGCGAGAGAGAAGAGAGTGGTATATAGATAGGCGCGCGTAGCGCGCGCTCAAGCGCGGAGTCTAGGGACATTAGCGGTGGAGGGAAGATATCACCATAATGGAGGATGGTAATCAAAGGATCGTAATGGGCTCATCCTCAACAGAAATAAGCAGATAACATAGATAAAATTATATTAGAGAAATTTTTATTCTAATGACACAAAATATCAAAATATCATGTAATAGTAGTACATTATTAGAAAAGAACCTTTAACCTTTAAACACACCGATCCTGTAAAATACGGAAACACATTTTTGGGTCTGGGAGACTTTTTCAACTGTGAGAAGCTATAATTTTGATTACAATCAATATTTTTCTACGATTTTTTTTTAAAACAAAAGTTCAAAATCTCAGGAGTGCATAATCGACTGCATAATCGGCTTTGCCGACAAATAATTTATTGTGAAGTTATAAAAGTAAAACCATTAAGCAAAAATGAGAAATTGGTCAAAAATCCACTTTTCCTTCAAAAAATCATATCTTGGCAACAACAAACGTTTAAGGACTTTCAAATACGGCGTTTTAAAGCTAAAAAGTCACACTTTCAAAATAAAATTTGGCAAAGTCATTTCTTTTAAAAAGTATAATTATGTAACATGGAGAATATGAGGCATTTTTGGGCATCTAAAAATCCACTTTAAAAAAAAAAATCATATCTTTGCAACAAAAAACTTTAAAGAACTTTACAATATGGCGTTTTAAAGCTAAAGATTCATACTTTCAAAAAAAATTGTATTATTGTCATTTCTATTAAAAAATGTACTTATGTAACAAGGCGAATATGAGGAATTTTTGATTAAATCGTGTCTAAAATTGGAAATTGATGTGTTTCATGATATATTTTGGAAAAACTTTTTTTTCTACAACATTTTATGGTATTCCAACTTTAGACAGAGTAAATGCGAGTAACATCTGCAAATCGACCTGTTTGAACGTATTTTGTCCAGTTTTTTTATGTAAAATACTCACAAAAAAAGTTTCACTTACATACTATATGGGTCGCATTGACCCTAACAAAACTTTGCTGCCGTGTCGTTCGAATTCTAGTTGACCAAAAAAGTTGATCAACTATATCAATTGAAAGAGGAGATTTCAAACTTTTTTTACGTCTTGGTCCGAACCTTCTATCTCATTCCGTCTTCACATAGCAAGCGTTCAAAACTTCATATGGGATCTCTCAGACCCACTTACGTGTTTAAGGGTTAAACTAGTCTTTACTTGATGTCTTAATTTTTTTTTATTCATACTTTATTTAAAAATCTTAACCTTTTCAAACACGAACAATTACTTTCTCCTTTCAATTTTATTTCTATTCTACACTTCTTCGATATTTCCTCCATCCTTCCTTCCTTTTTCTATTATTCTATTCAAAAATCTTTATCGTCTCCAACACCTTCAATTCCTTTCTCCTTTCAATTGTATTTTCATACAAAATTCCTTCAATCCTTTTTCCTTCCTTCTTTCTTTTTTATATTATTCTATTGTATTTCTCTACCTTCCTTTATCTTCAATACTCATTTTTAAAAAACTTTACTAAAATGGATAATATTTTATTAGAGAAATTTTTATTTTTATAACAATTATCAAAATATCATATAATATTCATCCATTATTTAAAAAAAAACTTTGAAACCAGTATTTAATAGCATTCCAAATTTTATTCATCCTTGAAATAAAAATCTTAACCTCTTCAAACACCTTCAACTTCTTTTTCCTTTTAATTTTATTTTCTTTCTAAAGTTTTTTGATCCTTCTTCCTTTCTTCCTTGATTTAGATATTATTCTAATCATAAATCTTTACGTTTTTAAACACCACAAATTTCTTCCTCCTTCAATTTTATTTTCATTCTGAACTCCTTCAATTCTTCTTCCTTCCTTCCTTTCTTTTCATATTATTTTATACCTCTTCTTTCTTTGCTCTTCAATACATATATTAAAAAAATTTTACTAAAATAGATAATATTATATTAGAGAAATTCTTATTTTTATGACAAAAATTATAAAAATATCACATTATTTACACTCGTTATTAAAAAAAACCTTCACACCAGTATTCAATAGCATTCTTAATTTTATTCATCTTTGATTTAGAAACCTGAACATTTTTAAATATCTTCAATTACTTTCTCCTTTCAATTTTATTTCCAACTCCTTTGATCCTTCCTGCTTTCTTCCGTCCTTTTTGTATTATTTTATACAAAAACATTTACCTTCTTTAACACCTTCAATTCCTTTCTCCATTCAATATTATTTCCATTCTACAGTTTTTCGAGCCTTCCTTCCTCCTCTTTTACATTATTTTATTACTCTTTTCTTCCTTTTCTTAATTCTCATGTTTAAAATTTTCTTTACTAAAATAGATAATATTTTATTAGTAAAACTTTCATTTTTATGACACAAAATATCAAAATATCATGTAATATAAGCCCATTATTAAAAAAAGCTTCAAACTGATGTTTAATTGATGTCTCAATTTTATTCATCCCTTATTTAAAAATCTTAACTTTCTCCAACACACCTTCAATTCCTTTTTACTTTTAATTTTGTTTCCATTCTACACTCCTTAGATCCTTCCTCCTTCCTTTTATTATTATTCTATTCCTCTTCTTTTCTTTATCTTCATTTAACATTTTTAAGAAATTTTACTTAAATATATATTTTATTAGTGAATCTTTTATTTTTATGACAAAAAATATCAAAATATGTAATATTCGCCCATTATTAAGAAAAGACCTTTAAACAGTTATTTAATTAATGTCTTAATTTTATTCATCCTTTTTTTAAAAATCTTAATATTTTCAAACACCTTCAATTCCTTTCTTCTTTCAATCTTATTTCCATTCAAAACTACTTTGATCTTTTCTCTTTCTTTCCTTCCTTTTTATACTATTGTATTCAAACACCTTTATATTCTCCAACACCTTCAATTCTAGTCTTCTTTCAATTTCATTTTCATTCTCAAAGCTTTGGATCTCTCCTTCTCTTTTCCTTCGATTTTACATTATTCTATACCTCTTCTTTTCTTTATCTTTCTTTCACATTTTCAAAAATATTTAATAAAATATGTAATATTTCATTAGAAAAATTTTTATTTTTATGGTAGAAAATATTATTGCATAATATTTGCACATTATTAAAAAAAAGCTTCAAACTGGTGTTCAATTTGTGTCTTAATTTTTGTTCATCCTTTAATTAAAAATCCTAACATTCTCAAACATCTTCAATTACTTTCACCTTTCAATTTTATTTACATTCTAAACTCCTTCGATATTTCCTCCTTCTTTCCTTTCTTCTTTTTTGTATTATTTTACTCAAAAATCTTTACTTCCTCCAACACTTTCAACTCTTTTCTCCTTTCAATTTTATTTTCTTTCTAAACACCTTTGATCCATCCCCACTTCTTCCTTCCATTTCATATTATTTTATTCAGAAATTTTTATTATATTTTCTTCAAAACCTTGAATTCCTTTTTTCTTTTAATTTTATTTCCATTCTACACTCCTTCGATCCTTCCTTTTTTTTTCCTTCCTTTTTATGTTACTCTATTAAAAAAATCTTTACCTTCTTCATCACAAATTTTTTTCTTCTACAATTTTATTTTCATTCTGAATTCCTTCGAACCTTCCTTTTTCCTTTTTTCTAATTTATATTATTCTTTACCTCTTCTTTCCTTTATCTTTAATAAACATTTTTACAAAACTTTAGCAAAATAGATAATATTCCAATACAGAAATTTTTGTTGTTTATGACAAAAATAATAAAAATATCACACGATATTCACCTATTATTTAAAAAAACCTTCAAACCAGTATTCAATAGCATTCTTAATTTTATTCATCCTTTATTTAAAAATCTTCACATTCTCCAATACCTTCATTTCTTTTCAATTTTATTTCCATTCAAAACTCAATCGATTCTTCCTTCTTCCTTCCTTTCTTTTTATATAACTCTATTTAAAAATTTTGACCTTCCCAAAGTACCTTCAATTCCTTTCTCTTTTTTATTTTATTACCATTTTACATTCTTTTGATTCTTCCTCTTTTCTTTCTACCCTTTCCTATTATTCTATTCCTCTTTTTTTCAATAACTTCATTTCACATTTTTAAGAAACTTTACTAAAAGACAAAATAACTTATTAGAGAAATTTGTATTTTTATGACACAAAATATCAAAATATTATGTAATATTCGCCTATTATTAAAAAAAACTTTTAATCAAGTATTTAATTGATGTCTTTACTTTATTCATCCTTTATTTAAAGATCTTTACCATTTCCAATACTTTCAATTCATTTCTCCTTTCAATTTTATTTCCATTTTGAACTTCTTTGATCCTTTTTCTTTCTTTCC
The DNA here is from genome assembly GCF_016802725.1 of Solenopsis invicta. Taxonomy (NCBI): domain Eukaryota; kingdom Metazoa; phylum Arthropoda; class Insecta; order Hymenoptera; family Formicidae; genus Solenopsis; species Solenopsis invicta. The sequence goes on along the minus strand of NC_052675.1, from coordinate 1,271,268 downwards.
TGTCTTTTCGTATTATTCTATTCAAAAACCTTTATCTTCTCCAAAACCTTCAATTCCTATCTCTATTCAATTTTATTTCCATTCTACTCTTTCCTTTTATATTATTCTATTTTTCTTCTTTTCTATATCTTTATTTTACATTTTTGAAAAACTTTACTAAAATATCTAATAATGTATTTAAAAAATTTTTATTTTCATGACAAAAAATAACAAAACATCATGTAAAATTCGCCCATTATTTAAAAAAATCTTTTAATTTGGTGTTTAATTGATGTTTTTATTTTATTCATCCTTTATTTAAAAATTTTTACCTTGTCAAATACCTTTAATTTATGTCTCATTTCAATTTTATATTTTATTTCCATTCGAAATTCCTTTGATACTTCCTCCTTTCTTTGTTTCTTTTCATATTATTCTATTCAAAAGTCTTTACCTCGTCTAACACCTTGTATTCTTTTCTCCATACAATTTAATTTACATTCTATATCTACTTCTATCCTTTATCCTATATTTACTTCTATCCTTTGATCCTATCTTTTTATATTATTTTATTCCTTCTTTTCTATATCGTCATTTTATTTTTAAAAAATTTTACCTAAATACATAATATTCTAATAAAAAAATTTTCATTTTTATGACACAAAATATCAAAATATCAAGTAACGTTTACACATTATTAAAAAAAACCTTTAATCTGCTGTTTAATTACGTCTTTACTTTATTCATCTTTTATTTAAAAATCTTTACCTTCTCTAACATTTTCAATTCATTTTTCCTTTCAATTTTATTTCTATTCTAAAATCTTTTGATCCTTTTAACTTCCTTCCTTCTTTTTCATATTTTATTCAAAAACCTTTACCTTTTACAACACCTTGAATTCCTACCTCTATTTGATTTTATTTCCAATCTACACTCCTTTGATCCTTCCTTTTTATATTATTCTATTTATATTATTCTATTTCTATTCTTTTTTATATTTACATTTTATTTTTTTAAAAATTTTACCAAAATACATAATAATCTATTAGAAAAATTTTCATTTTTATGACACAAAATATCAAAATATTATGTAATATTTGCCCATTAGTAAAAAAAAATCTTTAATCTGGTGTTTAATTGATGTTTTTACTTTATTCATCGTTTATTTAATAACCTTTACTTTCTCCAACACCTTCAATTCATTTCTCCTTTTAATTTTATTTCCGTTTTAAACTTCTTTGATCCTTCCTTCTTTCTTCCTTTCTTTTCGTATTATTCTATTCAAAAACCTATACCTTCTCCAACACTTTCAATTCCTATCTCTATTCAATTTTATTTCCATTCTACACTCCTTCAATCTTTCCTTTTATATTATTCTATTCCTCTTATTTCTATATCTTCATGTCATATTTTTAAAAAAACTTTACTAAAATACATAATATTCTATTACAGAAATTTTCATTTTTATGACACAAAATATCATGTAATATTCGCCCAATATTAAAAAAAATATTTAGTCTGTTGTTTAATTGATGTCTTTACTTTATTCATTCTTTATTCAGTAACCCTTACCTTCTCCAACACCTTCAATTCATTTCTACTTTTAATTTTATTTTTATTTTAAACTTCTTTGTTCCTTCCTCCTTTCTTCTTTCCTTTTCGTATTATTTTATTCAGAAACCTTTATCTTTTTTAACTCCTTTAATTCCTATCTTTATTCAATTTTATTTTCATTCTACACTTCTGCGATCCTTCTTTTTTTTATATTTTTCTATTCCTCTATTTTTCTATATCGTTTCTTATTTTTAAAAAATTTTACTAAAATACATAATATTTTATTACAGAAATTTTTATTTTTATGACACAAAATATCAATATACCATGTAATATTTGCCCATTATTAAAAAAAACTCTTAATCTGATGTTTAATTGATGTCCTTATTTTATTCAACCATTATTTAAAAATCTTTACCTTTTCCAACACCTTCAATTCATTTTTCTTTTTAATTTTATTTCCATTCTAAACTCTTTTGATCCTTCCTCCTTCCTTCCTTCCTTTTCATATTATGAAATACTATTCCTTTCCTCTTCTCTTCTTTATAATCATTTCACATTTTTAAAAATTTTTACTAAAATAGATAAAATTTCATTAGAGAAAAATTTTAAAAATTTATAAATATTTACTAAAATTGATAACAATCTATTAGAAAAATTTTTATTTTTTTAACACAAAATATCAAATATCACATGATATTTACCCATTGTTCCTTTATTTAAAAATCTTTAAATCATTACCTTTTTTACTTTGTTGAATTCCCTTCTCCTTTCTGTATTAGTGCCACTTCAAAACTTTTCTTCCTTCTGTCATTAAACCATTTTTATACTTTTTCTAATCCAACCTCACAATAATAATGTTTATATACAAATGAACATTTTAACAACCATAATGTAATAAATATTAAACAAAATCGCTATCTGAAAATAAAGTACAATACAAAGTATCAATTCTTTCTAAAGAGAATTTTTACAACCATAAATAAAGACGTTTAATAAAACTTATCTAAAACGATCATGAAATCCTCCAAAGGAAAGGAAAAATCTTTAGACGCAGGAAACAGAACCAACACAATAAATAAATTTGTAATAATTAATTCGATAATAGAATAATATTACACTATTAACCTCTTTGTGCATGTAACAGTTATTATAACTATTACTGTTAACCATAGACATAGAATCTATAGACCGAGCATTCGAGGAGTGGGGACGTGAAAAACTAGAAAAAGATAGCAAGCTTTGGACCACTCTTCTGTCTTTGTCTAATGACGCGCGTGGGGAATCTTCACTTGTTTTTTTTTTTTTTTTTAATATTTTGACGTTTACAAACGTAATAAAGGAACTGATAAATTTAACATTAATAAAACTAAAAATAAATGATTTATTTACTGAAAAGAAACATGCTTTTAATCAAGCTCCATTGATGGATCATAGAAATCAATTAATTCGTATTCTCTTCGAAAAGTTTTTCACTCTTCGTATACATCATTATGCTGCTTCTAAGAATAACAAAATTAGACGAATAAGATCTAAATTCACAAAACTCATTTTATTTAAAAATCAGTAACATATATATATATATACAGGGTGTTTCAGACCACCCCTTTTCTCTTCGCCGGATTAGGACCAATCAAAAATATGTTCAGACGAAAGTTGTAGGGTTTCAAAAGATCTATTGAATGATCTTATCAGTTTGACCTTGGATGGCGTCGCCAAGGTCAGATCGAAATCACATTAAGTTTTTTAAATGAAACACCCTATTTTTGATTCCAGAATCTAATAGCTGGAGTCAAGACCTTTCCAAAACACTACAAGAAAGTTTATTTTCGTTGACTACTTTCCGAGTTGTGCGGCTTGAAAGTTACACTACCGCCAACACCATGTAAATAACAATATAAAATCACGCGTTACGCAGAAAGCCGTGCAGCCGACACAAAGAAAGTAAACACGCGAGCCGGGCCAACAAAAACAGATCATGAAAAATCGTGAAAGTTAGCTGTCGCGACCGTAGATAGTCACATACATAAGTATGTCATAATATTATGTAATTACATTATTACTTTAACGGTAGCACACGAGCAATAACGAGCGCGGCTTTCTGCGTAACGATGTCTAACTCGTGATTTTATACATATTGTTATTTGCATAGAATGTAGTAGAGATGTATTCACCACAACGCTATTGTGACTCAACTCAACACGACTGACAATAACTCTCTCAAACTTGTCACCTACGTCTTCAATAACCGTCATATCAGTATCAATCGCGCAACAAAAATCCGACCCTCTTTATTAGTCTAGGTTTATTTAGCCATGTCCTATTCCAATGAAGAAGCATATGATATGCTGCTAATTTTAGGTGAGTGTCGAGGTACATTCATTGCAGCGGAAAGATTGTGGCGGGAACGTTATCCTGATCGGACTCCTCACTCGCGAAATGTTTTTTCACGTTTGGCTAAACGAATCAAAATTAAAGGTGTCGTTCAGCCTCAACATAACAAAGGTACACAAATTCGTCGTCCGATTATGGATGAAAGAACAGTGGAAATTCTTGCATCGACAGAATTGAACCCTTATGATTCTTTAAGACGACGAGAACAAGATTCTGGTGTTAGTAAAATCAGTGTTTGGCGCATTCTAAAAAATAACAAATTTCACCCTTACAGAATGTCTGCTCATCAAGCGTTGAATTATAACGATATTAGACTTAGATACAGAGACTTGTATTTTGCAACTTTATAAGACAGCAACCACTTGATTTCCACTTGAAAATTTTATTTTCTGACGGATGTACACTTAAAAGTGATGGATCTGTTAATACTTGGAACTCTCGTTATTGGGCACAAAATAATCCTCACTGGTTGAGAGAAGTAGATCATCAAACCATTTGGAAAGTCAATGTTTGGTGTGGAATTATTGGAAGTCAAATCATAGGTCCTGTTTTCTTTGACGAAAATCTAAACGGTGATAGATATTCCGCCTTGATAATGACAGATCTTCCTGTCTTACTAGAAAATATTCCTCTGCAATTGCGCCTGAACATGTGGTTCCAACAAGATGCATGTCCGTCTCATACATCGAGAGTTGCTCGTGCGGCATTAAATACTATGTTCCCCGACAAGTGGATAGGCAAATACGGTCCAATCAATTATCCACCCCGATCACCAGATCTCACCGTCCTTGATTATTATTTCTGGGGAAGGATAAAAAACTTGGACTATCATGAACGTCCGACTACGAGGGATAATATGATTCGTAGAATAAGTAAAGCAATTCGATCCTTACGTGCCGAGGAAATTCTTCGAGCAACCAATGATTTTCAAAATAGAGTTGATGCTTGCATCGCAGAGAATGGTGCTCACTTTGAACATTTAGTCGCTTAACAAAACATACACTCATTCATTCCCGAACGTGAGAGGCAAGGGGACTCACGTGAATCAAGCACCCCAAACGTGAGAGGCAAGGGGACTCACGTGAATCAAGCACCCCAAACGTGAGAGGCAAGGGGACTCACGTGAATCAAGCACCCCAAACGTGAGAGGCAAGGGGACTCACGTGAATCAAGCACCCCAAACGTGAGAGGCAAGGGGAGTCACGTGAATCAAGCACCCCAATGGGATGAAATTCTCGTCACGTCCACGTCGTTCATTCTGGATAATGCTAAGCACGGGAAAATGCATACAGTCAATCTGGACATGATTGATCATAAAACATAATCAATCCAGTTAATAAACAAAAGCAGAGTACATAAAACTTTGACTCCCCTTTTCCTCCCCCATACACATACGCATGCACGTATGCACACACCCACACACAAGATTAAATCCGACTAAGTAACCACCACATGGTACATCTTGAGTAATGCTGATGCTGGCGGTAGTGTAACTTTCAAGCCGCACAACTCGGAAAGTAGTCAACGAAAATAAACATTCTTATAGTGTTTTGGAAAGGTCTTGATACCAGCTATTAGATTCTGGAATCAAAAATAGGGTGTTCTATTTAAAAAACTTAATGTGATTTCGATCTGACCTTGGCGACGCCATCCAAGGTCAAACTGATAAGATCATTGAATAGATCTTTTGAAACCCTACAACTTTCGTCTGAACATATTTTTGATTGGTCCTAATCCTGCGAAGAGAAAAGGGGTGTACGGGTGGTTTGAAACACCCTGTATATATATATATATATATATATATATATATATATATATGTATGTAATATATTTATGATCCCCCCCGCTAAACATGAAACCTTCAGGGAACGTTACGTTTTAGCTCTAATTTAGCAAATTTGTAACGTTTTGTATGTATAGGTTAAATAACAGATTTTATATACGTTTAAAAGTAACGTTCTATTTGTGTTAGTCCATGGAACGTGTCAAAAACATTACATTTTTACCTTAAATATGACCCTTTGGAACGTTACAAAAGAAACATTTTGTGACATGACAGTAACGTTTTACATAAAATGTTTTTTTTATAACTTTAAAAACATTGCCTCAACGTTACACGTACAATATTTCTGAAACATTCAGTTTGCTATGTCTCTTCAATGTTTCCTTTGAAACGTTAACTTTTACACATTCAAAAACGCCGCAACAACGTAGCAAATGCGACATTTCTGAAACGTTAATTTGCGACGTAATGTAAAGGTTTCATTTAAAACATTAATTTTGAAACATCTTACACCCCGCGTTAATGTGCATCATCTGCATGCGTTTAAGGATACGGTCACGATAATGCTGCAAATAATGCTTTGAAGCATTGATTGGTCAATTTGTAAAATTCTTTACTCTGATTGGTTAATCATATGCTTCCAAATTATTTGTAGCAAGACTTTGACCGCACTCTATAGCAGTGCATGCAGCATCATCTTTTGCATGAGAGAATTAATATAGAAAAATGATATTGTTGAAATAAACGCGCTTTGTAGCGAGTCTGCATGGCTGCGTTCAGAATGAACGTCTAAGTGCACCCAGACATCATTTTATCCTTGTTTAACATTCGATAAACAACAAAGATAAAACATCTGTGCGCACCTGCAATGGACGTTTATTCTGAACGCACTCCATTGGACACGATGTGAAGGCGCTTAAGGAGCGCTCGACCGGCCAGCGGGGGTATCACGGCTAACGACACGGACGCGGGCTCCCGCGTTTTGTTTTCTGAATCTTTCTTGTCTCTCTGCTTCTGACGGCGGGTGGACGTGGCCCGGTTTTTCCGTTTCTGATTCTTTTTTTCCATTTCCTTCATTTTGTGCGTGCAAGCAATTCCGGAAGGAGAAGTGAGTGGTTAACTGTGGTTTCAAATCGAAGTCCGAGCTCTGGCTGACAGAGAAGCCAGAACTCGGACTTCGAGATAATAATCGAGTGGTTGCCAGGGAAGGAAGCTGGAGCTTGGAGACATATTTCAAGATACGAAATTTTTACGAGTTTTGGAGCCTTGTGGCCTTAAGGTTAGTATTCGTCTGAAGATTGATTGAATCACATCTTTCTCTCCGTATTCTCTCTCTCTCTCTCTCCCTCTCTCTCTCTCTCTCCTCTCTCCGTTCTCTAAGATTAACTAAATCACATCTTTCTATCCGTATTTTCTCTCTCTCTCTCTCTCCCCTCTCTCTCCGCTCTCCGCTCTCTAAGATTGACTGAATCACATTTTTCTCTCCGTATATTTACTCTCTCTCTCTCACTCTCTCCCCTTTTCTCCCCCACTCCTTTCTCTCCGCTCTCTCCGCTGTCTAAGATAGACTGAATCACATCTCTCTCTCCGTATTCTCTCTCCGCTCTCACCGCTCTCAGCTCTCTAAGATTAACTAAATCACATCTTTCTATCCGTATATTAACTAAATCACATCTTTCTATCCGTATTCTCTCTCTCTCTCTCCCTCTCTCTCCCCTCTCTCTCCGCTCTCCGCTCTCTAAGATTGACTGAATCACATTTTTCTCTCCGTATATTCTCTCTCTTACTCTCTCTCTCTCTCTCTCTCTCTCTCTCTCTCTCTCTCTCTCTCTCTCTCTCTCGCTGCTCTCTTCGCTCTCTAAGATTGACTGAATCACATTTTTCTCACTGTATATTCTCTCTCTCTCTCTCTCTCCCCCCTTTTCTCCCACTCTCCTTTCTCACCACTCTCTCCGCTGTCTAAGATAGACTGAATCACATCTTCCTCACCGTATTCTCTCTCTCTCTCTCTCCCTCATTCTCTCTCTCTCTCTCTCTCTCTCTCTCTCCTCTTTCCGCTCTCTGCTCTCTAAGATTAAGTAAATCACATCTTTCTATCCGTATTTTCTCTCTCTCTCTCTCCCCTCTCTCTCCGCTCTCCGCTATCTAAGATTGACTGAATCACATTTTTCTCTCCGTATATTTTCTCTCTCTCTCTCTCACTCTCTCCCCTTTTCTCCCCCTCTCCTTTCTCTCCGCTCTCTCCGCTGTCTAAGATAGACTGAATCACATCTTTCTCTCCGTATTCTCTTTCCTCTCTCACCGCTCTCTGCTCTCTAAGATTAACTAAATCACATCTTTCTATCCGTATATTAACTAAATCACATCTTTCTATCCGTATTCTCTCTCTCTCTCTCTCTCTCCCCTCTCTCTCCGCTCTCCGCTCTCTAAGATTGACTGAATCACATTTTTCTCTCCGTATATTCTCTCTCTCTCTCTCTCTCTCTCTCTCTCTCCCCCTGCTCTCTTCGCTCTCTAAGATTGACTGAATCACATTTTTCTCTCTGTATATTCTCTCTCTCTCTCTCCTCCTTTTCTCCCCCTCTCCTTTCTCTCCGCTCTCTCCGCTGTCTAAGATAGACTGAATCACATCTTTCTCTCCGTATTCTCTCTCCTCTCTCACCGCTCTCTGCTCTCTAAGATTAACTAAATCACATCTTTCTATCCGCATTCTCTCTCTCTCTCTCTCTCTCACCGCTCTCTCCGCTCACAAAGATTGACTGAATCACATTTTTCTCTCCGTATATTCTCTTTCTCTCTCTCTCTCTCTCCCTTTCTCTCTCTCCCCTCTCTCTTCGCTCTCTAAGATTGACTGAATCACATTTTCCTCTCCGTATATTTTCTCTCTCTCTCTCCCCCTCTCTCCCTCTCTCCTTTTTCTCCGCTCTCTCCGCTCTCTAAGATAGACCGAATCACATCTTTCTATCCGTATTCTCTCTCTCTCTCTCTCTCTCTCACCCCTCTCTCTCCGCTCTCCGCTCTCTAAGATTGACTGAATCACATTTTTCCCCCGTATATTCTCTCTCTCTCTCTCTCTCTCTCTCTCCCCTCTCTCTCCGCTCTCCGCTCTCTAAGATTGACTGAATCACATTTTTCTCTCCGTATATTTTCTCTCTCTCTCTCTCTCTCACTCTCTCCCCTTTTCTCCCCCTTTCCTTTCTCTCCGCTCTCACCGCTGTCTAAGATAGACTGAATCACATCTTTCTCTCCGTATTTTCTCTCTCTCTCTCTCTCTTCCTCTCTCTCTCTCGCAAGGAGAAGACGTGTCGAGAGTCGCTCCGCAAATGTAATAATTTTTGAGTGCTTTAAAGTGAGAAAAGACATAAAATAAGTTGATTGTTTTGCGCCGTCATAGACCGGGGATAGCTGTGAAAGTTATCTAGCCGGGATATAGCGATCTGTGAATGTGACCAGTGAATTTACTGTTTGGGACATCGAAGTCTCACAAGACAGTAGACATTATACGTGGACACAATAGTGCTGACGTGTGAAAGTGGATCACAGGTGACGGATCGGTTATGCTGATATTAACGGTTTCGGCCGGTAATTATCAGCATGGACGAGGAATATGCAGAATACCGATGCTCGGCATGTAGGAAGGCAATTAAGAGCAAAGTTGTTAGATGTAAAACTTGCCCAAAGCTTTTTTACCATCCAGGATGTGTAAATAAGCATAGAATTTTCGACAGAAATCAAGAGTACGTGCCGTGTAAAGGCCCATTTGAGGAATTCTTGACTGACATTGAAAAAGCACCGACACCGACAGAAAGAGATAGGACATCATCGACAGGATCCGTAGGAATGAGCAGTGGAAGTAAAGGGTCAGGAATCGATTTAAAAATAGATTGGATTATAAGAGCTGTAAAAGAAATAGAAGATGAGGCGGTACGTAAAAACGAAATTAAAACAATGATTAAAGAAGTAGTTCAGGAAGAATTAGAAAATGTCAAACAAGAATTAGAAACTTTGAAGAAAATGATACATGGATCAAAAGAAGGACCACAGAGAAGCTACAGTGAAGCGGTCAAAGAAAAGAAGAAAGAAAACGTTATAATAGTTAAACCAAAATTGCAACAGGAGAGTGAAGACACGAAAAAAGTAATAAAAGAGAAGGTAGATATAAAAAATATGGCAATGGGAGTAACGAAATTAAAGAAAGAAAGCAAAGGAGTAGTAATTATGGGTTGTGAATCTGGAGAAGAGATGAAAAAATTGAAAGAGACAGTACAAGCTAAGCTGGGAGAGAATTATAAAGTGCTCGAGTCGTCTCGATCGAAACCAAAAGTAAAAATTGTTAACATAAATTTAGAAGAGATGAACTTAGATGATAATGAACTTATAAATACAATTAAGAAGCAGAATAGAATAGATACAGTAAATATGCGAATTGTGAAGAGAATGGTTAAAGAAAAGAGTAACAACCAAAGAAGAGGAAATGAAGGATCAGTAATAATGGAAATAGATGAAGAGACGCACGAGCTGATATTGAAGAAATCAAAACTAAATATAGGATGGAAGAAATGTCCTGTATTTAATCACATCAGCGTCAAAAGATGTTTCAAGTGCTGGGGGTACTTCCACATTGCTAAAAATTGTACGAGAGAAGAAACATGCTGCAAATGCGCAGGGAATCATAGCTCGCGGGTTTGCACAGCAACGGAGAGCAAATATGTAAATTGTATGTTCAAAAATAGAACATACAATTTAAAAATAAATGACGAACATGAAGCCATCAGTCGAGAATGTCCAACTTTTAAGAGAGCGTTACAGGAAGAGAAGAGAAGAGCAGGTTGTGAGGATACAAAATAGCAACTACAGAAGAAAAAAGAAATAATTATGTATACAAATGCGCAGAGCTTAACAGCACACATAGACGAACTACAGCATCAGGTTATGAAGAGGATAAATCCTGTGATGGTAGCGATGTCGGAGACCAGGCTAATTAGTGACATAGAAGACAGTGAAGTAAATGTGCCAGGTTACACTGTAGTTAGATGCGATGCCGAAAATAGGAACACAGGGGGAGTTATTATGTATATAAGAGACGATATTAGATATGAAGTAGTATTAATAAAAAAGTTAGAATCAAATTGTTGGTGTGCTGCGATAGAAATAAAAGAAAAACTTTATAAAGGAGTGATAATGGTAATATATCACTCACCAAGCGCATCGCACGGAGATTTCATGAGATTTTTTGAGGATATAGTAGAGGAGTTAATAATAAAGGGAGAATACATGGTAATAGGAGATTTTAATATAGACCTTATGGCGGACACGTTTTATGCGAAGAAATTACAAGAGACAATGTTAAGCTTGGGCATGAAACAGTATGTGAACGAACCAACGAGAGTTACAAAAGACAGTCAGACAATTATAGATTTAATTTTTTCTAATAATAATAAAACAGTACAAATAGTTCATGAACCTAAGATTACGGACCATGCGTGGCTGAAAGTAGAGTTAAGTGTGAGTAAAAATGAAAGTAAATACAGGGAATTTAGCGCTAGAAATTACAAAGAGTTCGATGAAGATGAATTTGTTATATTAGTAAAAAACAGGTTACAGGAAAGTCAGGGATGGCAATGCGAATGTGTAGATGTGAGTGAGAGAGCGAAAAAATTTGTTAACAGTATAGTAGATGCGTTAGATGTAATGGCACCGAAGAAAAAATTTAGAATTCCAAAAGTATGGGAGGGGAAAAAATGGTTCTCAGATGAGATAAGAGAGGCTGCGGATAGGAGGGATAGGGCATATAGGAAAGCATTGTATGACAATACCGAACAAAATTGGTCACAGTATAAAATTGAAAGAAATGGAGTAGTAAAATTAATCAGGAAAGAAAAGAAAGAATATTACGGAAGTATGATAGATCTTAATAAAAAAAACCCTACGACTATGTGGAAAATCTTAAAAGAAGTAATTAGAGGCGAGCCAGTAGGTATACAGGAAATAGGAAATATAGATTTTGAGATCTTAGGCGATACCGAAGAGTGCAATATAGCCGATAAATTTAATTTATATTATATACAAAGTATTAATAGTATAGTAAATTCTATAAATGTAGATAGATCCGGCAGTGATATAATTGAATTTTGGATGAATATAAATAAAAAAACTATTTATACTATCGAGAACAAAGAAATTATGGAAAGTTTTGAGGTTGTTACACTAGAGCAGCTAGAAGAAATTTTTATGGGATTACCAAAAAAGAAAGGTACGGAAGAGGGAATAACTAGTGATATATTGAAGGTAGCTTTTCCTGTAATAAAAAAAGAATTTGCGATTTTAATAAATAATTCTTTAAGAGAAGGTCACTGTCCGGAAGGTTGGAAAACCTCTACTATAGTACCGATTCCAAAGATAGATAAAGCCAAAAAAGCGAGCGAATATAGGCCTATTAATATGTTACCAATATATGAAAAAGTGCTAGAATTAGTAGTAAAAGAACAACTTGAAACCTATTTGGAAACAAACGGTATTATAACAGAGCATCAGGCGGGATTTAGAAAATATTATTCGTGTGAAACAGCGATTCAATCTGTCATAGACGAATGGAAATTAATAGTGAGCGAAGGAAAAATGGTAGGAGTTATCTTCATGGATCTTAAGAGAGCATTTGAAACAATAGATAGAGAAAGATTGTTAGAAAAAATGTATCAATACGGAATTAGAGGAATGACCCTAGAGTGGTTCAAATCATACTTAAATAATAGGAAACAACAGGTTCGATCCAATCAGATATGGTCTAAATTATTGCCTACAGAATATGGAGTGCCTCAAGGTTCAGTACTGGGACCTTTGCTATTTATAGTATATTATATATAAATGATATAATTGAAGTATGTCCAGAAGGGTGCAATATAAAAATGTTTGCAGATGACATGCTTATATATGTAAGTGGAGAAAGTAGTGCGGATGTAGAGGTAAAAATGAATATGGCTTTTAATGTAATCGAACATTGGATGAATATAAATAAGTTAAAAATGAACGCAGATAAAACAAAATATATGATAGTTAGAAGTATTAGAAAAGAATTAAGAGGTAAGACTGTCGTGAGGTGTCTGAATGGAATTGAGATAGAACGAGTATCAACCATGAAATATTTAGGTATAATGCTAGACGATAGACTTAGATTTCAAGACCACTGCGATTATATACTTAAGAAAATAAGGAAAAAGACTAGCTTTTTAAATAGAATAGGTAACTTCGTATCAGCATATACTAGATGTATCGTGTACAAGTCCATCATAGCACCTCATTTCGAGTACTGTGCCACTCTATTAGTTGGGATGGGTGAAACGCAATTGAATAAACTTCAGATAGCTCAAAACCGTGCCATGAGAGTAATTTTACAGTGCAATAGATATACCAAAATTGAACACATGCTACACGCCTTACAGTTCATGTCTGTAAGGCAACGGTTATATTATAACGTTAGTGTATTTATCTTTAAAATATTAAATGGCATGGCTTCGGAGGCGTTAAACAATAAAATAGAGATAGTGGGAGGAGAATGCGATAGACAAACGAGGCAGACAGGAAACTTAGCAGTAACTTTCCGTAGAACTAGAAGTGCTCAAAAAAGCCTTTTTTATGAAGGTATAAAAATGTATAATTCGTTACCCACTGTGATTAAGCAATGCAGCGAATTAGTAGCGTTTAAGAGACTGTTAAAAGAGTATATATTAGGTAATATTAATATATAATTATAATAATTGTGTACAAGAAATAGCTGTGAAAGCTAAATAAAGTCTATCAATCAATCCTTCTCTCTCTCCTCTCTCCGCTCTCTGCTCTCTAAGATTAACTAAATCACATCTTTCTATCCGTATTTTCTCTCTCTCTCTCTCTCCCCTCTCTCTCCGCTCTCCGCTCTCTAAGATTGACTGAATCACATTTTTCTCTCCGTATATTTTCTCTCTCTCTCTCTCACTCTCTCCCCTTTTCTCCGCCTCTCCTTTCTCTTCGCTGTCTAAGATAGACTGAATCACATCTTCCTCTCCGTATTCTCTCTCCTCTTTCACCGCTCTTTGCTCTCTAAGATTAACTAAATCACATCTTTCTATCCGTATATTAACTAAATCACATCTTTCTATCCGTATTCTCTCTCTCTCCCGCACCGCTCTCTCCGCTCACAAAGATTGACTGAATCACATTTTTCTCTCCGTATATTCTCTTTCTCTCTCTCTCTCTCTCTCTCTCTCTCTCTCTCCCTCTCTCTCTCTCTCCCCTCTCTCTTCGCTCTCTAAGATTGACTGAATCACATTTTCCTCTCCGTATATTTTCTCTCTCTCTCTCCCCCTCTCTCCCTCTCTCCTTTCTCTCCGCTCTCTCCGCTCTCTAAGATAGACCGAATCACATCTTTCTATCCGTATTCTCTCTCTCTCTCTCTCTCTCTCACCCCTCTCTCTCCGCTCTCCGCTCTCTAAGATTGACTGAATCACATTTTTCTCTCCGTATATTCTCTCTCTCTCTCTCTCTCTCTCTCCTCCCCTCTCTCTCCGATCTCCGCTCTCTAAGATTGACTGAATCACATTTTTCTCTCCGTATATTTTCTCTCTCTCTCTCTCTCTCCCCCTCTCTCCTTTCTCTCCGCTCTCTAAGATAGACCGAATCACATCTTTCTCTCCGTATTCTCTCTCCTCTCTCACCGCTCTTTCCTCTCTCTTCTCTTTTTCCGCTTTCTCTTTCTCTCTCTCTCTCTCTCTCTCTCTCTCTCTCTCTCTCTCTCTCAAATATTGTGTATTTTTTGTTTGAAAACGAGATGATTTGTCACTCATATAAGAATACTCTTTCTCTTTCTCTCTTTCTCTCTCTCTCTCTCTCTCTCTCTCTCTCTCTCTCTCTCAAATATTGTGTTTTTTTTGTTTGAAAACGAGATGATCTGTCACTCATATAAGAATGCTGTCACTCATATAACGAGATGATCTGTCACTCAAAAGATTTCCCATATATTCCATGACTGGTTAGTTCATCAGTTATCGGAGATAAAGGAGAGAATTATGTCGTACAGTTCTATGACAATACTTACTGTCGCTACCGATGTCCATGAGAAAATTTGTAATGAGAATTGTCATAGATATTGAAAATATTGTCACAGAACTGTACGACATAGCTCTGTAAGCTGGCGGTTTTCGAGTTACACCTTCAACCGCGTTACTATTCTATTGAACTCGCAGGAGGGACAATCTTCTCAACTCCTGGACGGAAGGGCAAAATGATAACGAGTCTTGTCGTATATGGGAAATCTTTTAACATTTTATACGAGTGACAGAAATTTTCTCGCTTTCAAACGAAAAATACAGTTTTTGATTTTATAATGTGATTTGATTAATATTGAACAAACTATTAAACAATCATTATTTTGATAAAAATCAACCGACATGTCCAACGTTTGTGATTATTGATTGTTATTATTTTCCATCATTGATGTTTGGTTTATGATATTAATTATAATTAACTTAGAAAAAAAGAGAGAGAGGCTAGCTTAGCTAAATAAGTAACTTATTGACATAATAATTGTATATAATAATTTAATCTGAATTATGGAAATAATTGTTGCAGAACTTACTTCGATTTCATCGAAGATGATATAAAAATTAAAGACGAGTGTGATCTTATTAAATTGCTCCAAATATTGAATGAATTCAAAGTCGATATATTACCACTTCAAGTTAGATTAACAGTATATAAATTAATCTTGATTGAGTACTGTTTAAATAACCAAAGGGATGTTTATAAAAATAGACACAAATTGTTAACATTAGCAATTTATTTACGAATTAAAGGAAATAATAGTAGACTTCGTATATAAAATGACATAATAAGGGAAACATTTTAAAATTAATAGCTAAAAAGGCACTTGAGGTAAGATATCCATACATATTTATAGATATATTTATATTCATACATATATCTTTTTATCTATTTATCTCAAGTTGAAAAATTTTTCAAATTGATAAATGTCTCATTTTATATAAATTGTAAAATAAAACAATATTAATTGTAAATATATTTATTACCTTCTTCCGATTTCTACTGGAGGAGTTATTTCATAATCAGGTTTGGGAAAAACTCGTAGAATAACTTTAAAATCTTCAAATTTTAAAAAATTAAGATTTAAACTTAAACTTTATCTTTACAATATTTTAATTAATACCTTCCATGTTATTGTATATGATAAAATAAATGTATAAGAGACACTACTCTAAATAACTTATATAATATTGTTTATTTTT
Source organism: Solenopsis invicta (assembly GCF_016802725.1). Taxonomy (NCBI): domain Eukaryota; kingdom Metazoa; phylum Arthropoda; class Insecta; order Hymenoptera; family Formicidae; genus Solenopsis; species Solenopsis invicta. Next base: position 1,255,281 of record NC_052675.1, on the reverse strand, counting down.
TTCTTTTTGACAGAGTTTGTGAATGTTTTGGATAAAGTGACTATACAATTCAAAGATTGTTTTAAATTATGGAGACTGTTTTTGCTGTAAATGATCAAATCCAAGCGTTATTGCAACGAAATGTAAGTACTACAATATAAATTAAATTAAATAGAAAACATTAACTGAGATGTGACAAATACAATAAATAAAATGTTTTACATCGGTTATAATTAGATCTTAATCTATAATATTTATTATGATTTTATATATCTTTTTAAATTCACGAAACTACGCGCCGAATTAAATTTTTGGTTTTGAAACATAATTATAGGATGAACAAGACAAATAAGATAAACAACAGATTTTTAACAGTTTTTATTAAGGGGGAAAGGGTTATATATATTTTTAGATGCTTGTTAGCATCATTTACTATTAAGTTGATTTTCAATTTAATAACGTGATATTACTAATTTTTCTTTATCTTATAATTGTGTTTTAAGACCGAAAATTAATTCGGCGCGCAATTTCGTGAACTTTATAAGGTATATAAAATGACATAACAAATATTAGCACTAAGATCTAGCCAAGTGTGAGTAACCAAAATATGTTAATAATTGTATTTAAATCAGGGTTGGCATGGTTTAAACAAAAAAAACTTGATTTTTTGGTTTTTCTTAAAAAAAACAGGTTTTTACCTAACACCGATTGAAATACAAAATACTTTCCAAAAATATATTTAAATACAAAATGTGTTTAAAGACGTATTTCAAATACTGCTCACCTTTAGATGTACATATGATTGATGTAAGACACTTCATTTGTTTATTACAATATAATAGAGTTGGGAAGTAACGCGTTACTATTACCCATTACTATTTTCGTTACTTTTTTACGGCAATAATCATTACTTTTTTGGTTTATAATGACATTTTTATATTACATTTTTACAGTAACGGTAACGAATTCAGCCGTTACTTTCATCGTTATTTCAATTTATTCAATAAATAGCGCGTTGATTACGCATTAGAGTCTTGATTGGACAGAAAGCTTTTGAATATTTCTATACAGGTAAAATGTGATTACCCAGATAACAAAATGCGCGCATAGTGAGCGCGGAGCGCGGATGCTGTGCGGATTATCCGCACGGTGTGAGCTCACGGTATCCAACAGATGCGTCATCATATGAGACTCATATTGGTCGCACACGTGCGGTACTCATGCGTGCGAACGATATGAGCCTCAAATGCGTTTTCCAAATGAGACTCATATTGCTCGCATGCATGCATACGGCACTCAAAAATTCTAATCATTGCCCATTTTTTTCACATACTTTTAATGCATTACATATCAATATTTTTATTCATTTTTTTCTGATTTACAATTAAAAATTAATATTATTATATACAATCTTTAATAAATTAGCATTAAAAGTATTAAAAGCATAAAAAGTACTTAAAAATAATGCGCAGTAATTGGAAGTTCATATAGTATTTTGTAAATTTGTTAATATATGGGAGGGTCTTGTTTTATCACGTTGCAATTGACCACTGCATCCATTCACAGCAAACGGTGTCTAGAATTTTTTTACTGTTCAAGCACTGCAGTGAATGGCTGATGATTAATCTCAACGTGGTTAAAAAAAAAATTAAAATGTATACAATTAATACTTTGATATTATTTTCAAGTGAATTTTACTTTAATGAAATTCTAATTCAAAATTTAGTTACAAAGATATTTGAAGTTAAAAATATATACATTTTTGTAGAATTAAGCTTATAATAATTAGAGATTGTATATTCTACAATTTTAAATGTAATTAAATAATAGTTTTTTCAATTAGCAATATCTAACATATTTTATATATGTTCATAAAACTAACCGTTCATACACTTCTTTGAGAGAACTTATAAAATAAAATATGCGAGGTTTGTCAACAATAAAATATGAAATGCTTGCTCTCGTATTGTTTCCAATGTTTGGCAATATTATTCCACAATTTCCTAGAAACAAAGAAAAGAATAATATATAAAAATTAAAACATTTACAAAGTATGAAAATTAAGTTTGATAATTCTACAAGTATTCTACACTTTATCATTTAATCGTTATAGAAAATAAATTTGCTCTTACAAAAATTTAATAAAGTTTATTAATAATAATAATAATCATAATAATAAGTAAAAATTTCGTAATAATAAAAAATTAGTACTTATAAACTATTTTGAGAAGAAAGCGTTTAAAAATTATTGAAATAGAAATGCAAATAAAAAAAGTTAGGATATGTAAAATATATTATACTTATATCAAGTAATAAATATACTACACATAAAAGCAAATTCAAGACTCAGACTTTAAATAATTACCTGAGGTTTTTTTCATCCAGGGAGATCCGATATTATGCAAAATACTCCAATTCAATGTAAAAATATTACATATAAGAACATGGTACTTGCAAAGTATTACACCACTACCACTGACCATGACCACTACACTCAATTGACTCAACTACACTGCACTGTTACGATGACGAGTCAGGACGACCGTTACGGCATGAAGAACCATGTACCATCGAAATGCATGCGTAGAAGCTTTTTGCTGCGATTTGTTGGCTAAAATCGCGTGACTTCATTGACAATTTTAAATTAATGAATGCAAATAAAAATCAGAAAATATCAGAAAAAAATCAAAATATTAAAATCAAAGATAAAATGTTATATTTAATCATACAATGATCATTTTCTCACTTATAAAATGCAATAAAAATATAGTTTTACTAGTAATTTTTCTTCTCATAAGTTAGATTTTCTCTTTGTATAATATTTTTTTATACTTTATCATACACATATTTAATACATTCTCAGATAGTCTCATATACAATATATTTTAAATTTTTTCAGATTTTTTATTTGCTTATAAAAAAATTGTCACTTAAAAAAAATTAAGAAAAAATTAATTTTTCTACATTTTTCTTCTATTTTTTTTAGATTTTCTCCTTTTACATAATATACTTAAATCGTGTTTTTTTATACACAGCATTTTTATGTCTTATATAATTTATTTCCTCACATTTTTATTTTTGCTTACAAAGAAAGATTAGATTTTTTTATCCAGTTCTGTGATTTCACGGTTCTTAAGATTTACAAATCTTAAAAATTCCATAAAATTACGGTAAGTTATAGATGAAGATTTAAAAAGATATAATTTGGAAAATTAAAATGAGAAAACCAGAAAACACGGTACAAAATTATTAAAAGTAATGGTAACGCGTTACTTTTTTAAATCAGTAACGAATAACTCTAACGAATTGCTTTTTACAAAAAAGATTACGGTTACGGTAACATGTTATTTTTTGTAGGTCATTCCCATCCTTTAATCACAACTCCGATTTCCAACAAAAATTCCTGATTTCTCTACCTTAATAAATAAATATACATTGACACAATATAAAATGGGCAAAATAAAAAAGTTTAAGACCAAAAGACACATGCGTCGAATTGTTAGAAAAGAACTAATCCAAGTTTTAGAAGATAATGAACATTTACATAAAATATCTATGCATAAAAAACAGACAAATGCACTAAAACCTGTGCAAAAACAAAGCAATAACCAATTTGTACAGACAGAAAATCAGTCTTCATTAGTATTTCCAGTTATTGCAGAACATAATATGAACACAGTGTATACAGAAAAGGTGGATGACTTTAATTGTTTATACACATTTAGAGAATCTGAAGAAGTTTCTACTGAGGATTTTGTACTTGGTTCTATGAAACAATGGTTTCTCAAATACAGACATTTATTAAGTCAACAAGCTATTAACGACTTGTTGCAAATTTTACGAGTACCATATCCAAAGTTTCCTGTAGACTCGCGTACTCTTTTAAAAACGCCAAATTCATGCCCGTATAAAATTATAAGTGTCCCTCCCGGATCATATTGTCACATTGGCATAGAGACTACATTACGTAAATTTATTATCAGTAATATTTACATGCAAAATTTTATAAATCAAAATACAGAAGTAGTGTTACCTATTAATATAAACATTGACGGATTACCAATTTCGCACAGTTCAAAAAGTCAATTTTGGCCAATACTTATATCTGTAGATGTAAACTCAGTGAGTAAAAATGCATCAAAGCCTTTTGCAGTTGGAATTTATCATGGGTACAAAAAACCAGCTGATGTAAATCAATATTTAAATAATTTTATTACAGAGTTTAAACATTTACAAAACAATGGATTTAACATATACAATAAAGTTGTAAAACTAAAGGCCAGTAAACTACTTTGCGATGCTCTTGCAAAATCGTTTGTTTTATGTACGAAAGGTCATACAGGATTTTACAGCTGTACTAAGTGCACTCAAGAAGGTAGCTTTATTAATAACAGGGTAGCTTTACTAGAAACCAGCTGAATTAAGGACAGATGAAACTTTCAAAACCAAAATAGACGACGAATTTCATAAAGGTACAAGTCCTTTCGAAAACATTAACATCGGATTGGTTTCGCAAGTACTCCTTGATGGCATGCATTTAGTATTTCTCGGTGTGATGAAACGAATGATAATGTTTTGGATACGAGGAAAAAAGAACGTTTGCTTGAATGACTATGAGAGGAAAGTCATTAATGATCAGATATTGTTTTTAAAGAATTATGTACCTAAAGACTTTGCCCGCTTGCCAAGAAGCTTGGATGACATTGAATATTTTAAAGCCACTGAACTTAGACAATTTTTGTTGTACATTGGACCGATTGTTTTACAAAATATGGGAAACAAGAATATGTACACACATTTCATAACTTTATCATGCGCTATTCGCATTTTATGTAGCCCTGCATTGTACTCTGTATACAATGATTATGCATTACAACTCCTTCACTATTTTATTGAAAAATATTCTGTACTTTATGGTGAAGAGCATGTCAATCATAATGTGCATGGCCTTATCCATTTACCTGCAGACTGCTTGCTGCATGGCCCCCTCGATACATTCAGCTGCTTCAAATATGAAAATTATTTGTACGAAATTAAAAAAAAAATTCAAACGACGAAACATCCCCTACAACAAATTTGTAATAGACTGAAAGAAGAAGATGAAATAAAGAAACAAGACGAAAAGCTTTATCCGATTTTATATCAAGAATTTAAAACACAAGTTACGGATAGAGGACATTTCATACACTATAAGAAAGTAGATACTGGGAAATATGAAGTTAGCATAGGAAATAAAGATAATTGTGTCATGATAAGGGACAAGTCTGTATTATGCATAGAAAGTATTTGCTAAAATAGAAACACACTCGAAATTTTTGTAAGTGGAAGAAAGTTCACAGAATCAACAACGTTTTTTAATTCACCTTGCTCTTCAAAGCTATTTCATGTACAACTGATGCGAAATATTTCTGATGCTACATATACTATCAATATTAATGATATTGAAGCAAAATGTTTACAATTTCCGCACCAAGATGCCTTTCTAATTATCCCATTAATCCATACACAATAATAAAATACTTAGTAAAGTAAGAGTACTTTCACATTCTACACTAACACAAGGAATACATTAAAGTTAATATAAAGTGAAAATGATGATTTTGGTTAGAAAAGTTGACTTTATTGATGTTAAGAATCAAAATAAAGTCATTTTGATATTCTCCTGACTTTTGTGTGTTCCTTGGGATCTTGTATTTTTACTCATCGTAATTACAAATAAAATGTATTATGTTTCAGGTTCTTTGGTCTGTGGTCGAATTTTTCGATAATTTGGAAGAATCAGCTGCTATCGAGGTAATACCAACAATATGGATCACAATTATCAACAATGAAATAACGTGCAAAGGGCCTGACAAAAATCCTCGGAAAGCTATAAAAAAATGTGCAGCCCCAAAAAGTTCTTGGAAAATATATAAAATTTAAACTATATTACTTCAAACTGGTAATATTTATTATCTTTAATATTATTTATAGTTCAGAAAGATATTTCTTATGTTATAGAATAATTTTAATTTACAGGTACATACAAGTCTGCTTTGGAATTTGCAATTAAAAAAACTCAAACCGATACTGATATATCCGTTCCAGAAGTTCAAAAAAAAAGGAAACCAAAAAGAAAAAACCTAGATGATTATATGACCACTGAGCTTAGTGACAATTCTGAAAGCCAACGAATGACACCTCCTCCAAAACTTCCAACACTATGTGGTATGTTAGTAAAGCTCGATTCTAATGGCACGTGGAGACCCAAGCTATTCATGATCTACAGCTTCGAATAATTGAGTCGACATTACTGAGATTATAACTTATTTTATTATAACTTACTTTATTTTTTAGATTCCGCAATAGATCGTGGAAATGTATTTCCGAAGAATGATACAAACATTGCTCCAACTGACAAGACAATAAATGATAATGGTTAGTATATCATAATGTATGTGTAGTTATAAATAGAATTATATAAAAGGTCAAAGACGTACGTTAAGAATAAAATAAATGTATTTAATTAAAAATATTTAAGAATAAAGTATAAACGACTCGTCTTTGATCTATCTTATATAATTCTATTGTTTAGATACATGAGTGTATTAATATATGTAGTTATTAATTTATTATTTATGTAGACTTTCACGATAACGATAAAGAAAATCAAAGTCCGAACGAGATTGAAACTAACAATTTGGATTGTTTAAATGACAATGAGGATCTTGAATCCTATCATAGGATTGGGAATGCTTCACAGGAAACCATGTTTACACCAAATTTCGTACGCAACATTTTATTTGAAGATTTACCATCAGGTATTTTTAATATTTATTACTATTTTGTTATTCAAACATTTGTAAATAATAATATATAATACAATTAAGAACAAAATAGGCCTATATACAATCAGGATCTTGCCGCTGAAATAATATTCTTTGTGATTTTCTAAAGTGGGAGAAATTTAAAAGATGCTATGTTAACATTAATAATAAATAAAATTGACCACCCAATTTTATCATCAATACTATGAGATGTGTGCTTCAAACTGCAAGTAACGACAGCACACAGTACGAAAGAATAAAATGATGAATATTATTTTAATGCCAAGATTCTGATCATAAGCCTATCTTGTCTTTAATTGTATTATATACAAAACGTCAAGATTTAATTATTACTTAATGAATAATAATATAATTCAGACAGTCAGAATATCATCAAGATTTTGGAAAATACAATAGTGATTAGGAAGTTATTGGAAGAACAAAAGACATTTTTGGAACGAAAAAAAGAAAACGCACCAGTCATGTTTACAGACCCAAATTGTAATAATTTGTCTATTCCAACAAAACCGTATAAAAAATTTAAAAAATTGCAAGAGTATGATACTTCATTGAGGATTAATACAAACAAAAGAAAACAGCTGGTTAGTACAGATCCAGCTTTGACCGTATTTCTGACGTTTCTGTAATTATATGTGTATTATACTTAAATGGTCTTGTTACAAATTATGATTGTTAGAAATATATTAATATTGTAATTTGCATAAACTATTTAATTGTATTTGTTGTATTTTTCAGGAAACGTATTTTTATTTACTAGGAGGGGATTCACCCCAAAACCAAATAAAAAATTCATTGGAAAAAATTTTCACAAACAAATTAGGGATGAAATGTTCGTGGAAAGGGCAAAAAGGGAACTTTGCAGTAAACATGTTAATTATAATAGAGATAATAAAATGTAAGATTTTAAAAAATATATAAATTATTTAGCTCAAAATTGTAATTAAACATAAATAAAGTTAATAATTTTTCTTTGCATTTACGCGTAGGTGCTACTCGAAAACATTTTCCGAATTTAACGGACAAACAGATGCAAAACTACGTATCCGCATGGCTAAAGTATGCTAAAACAAGATATGACAGACAGCAGGTATTTATTTTATTTAATTTAAATAAATTATTTTGAGATAATATTTGGATATCTTTTTCTTTAGGTAAAAGTACAACCGGAATAAAAACTTTGACATGCCACAAAAAGTGCTTTGTGAAAGTGTCGATATAGTGCGACAAACAAATTCACGCAAAGTATTTGGTATACCTTTATACAAGTTGGACTGCGGTGATGGCAAAGTACCACTCGTAGTAGATCGATTGATCACAATTATCGAGATGCATGGTCTCTATACCGAGGGTATATATAGAAAGAGCGGCGTCAGTTCCAAAGTGAGAGAACTCAAAATGAAAATGGACGAAGGCAACTTAGAGAAGGTGGATTTCGAAAACTATCAAGTGCATGTTCTAGCTGTGTAAAACGTGAAAAATTAGAAAGTATTTAAAGAAAAGCGTACTGCTCTTAATATACATACATATACACACATACATATACTTTGCTTATATTAAAGTGACGAGTGAGTCATACCAAATTACTTGTTTTTACAAATTTACGGTCATAAAAATATAATTTATTGTTACACGGTGTTGCAATTCTCAGCAAACGTTCTTTTTTTACGGAGAATCTTTTTAATATATGGTTTGTAGATGCGCTTTTTTTTTGTAATTATCCGTTTAGCATTAGTAGATCTATCTTGAAAACCATCTCTTTCCAAAGGATCTATTTGTCACGTTCAAGTAGAATCGATAATCGACTGTTTTAAATTTCAGCGAGATCCTTTTATTGTATTTCGATATGACGTTTGACGACGATAGCCGATTTAAAGCGTTAGTTTTAGGCGTACAAATTTAAAAGAGGACAAACAGTAAAATAGGAAACCAAAATATATTTTGTACATGCAATCTAACAATTTCATAATAATCTGTCATTATTATTGAATTTATGCGAGAGATGTTTAACAAGATTATATTTCTATCTATCAATATTGTATTTATCTATTTAAAGAAAAGCGTACTATTCCTAATACACATATACACACAGACATAGACACACATACACACACAGATGTATGGACATTAAGAAATTTCCGCTTATATCAAAGTGAAGAGGAAGTCATACCAAATCACTTTTTTTTTTCAAATTCATGTTCATAAAAATGTTGCACCGTGTTGTAATTCTCAGCAAACGTTATTTTTTACGAAAAATCTTTTTGGTATATGATGTATAGATGCGCTGTTTCTTTGTAATTATCCGTTTAGCATGAGTAGATTTACCTTGAAAACCATCTCTTTCCAAAGTATCTATTTGTCACGTTCAAGTAGAATCGATAATTGACTGTTTTGAATTTCTGTGAGATATTTTTTATTGTATTTCGTTATGACGTTTGACGACGATAGCCGATTTAAAGCGTTAGTTTTAGGCGTACAAATTTAAAAAAGGACCAACAAAAAAAGAGGAAACCAAAACATAGTTTGACGTAATATGCAATGTAACAATTTAATAATCTGTCATTGTTGAATTTATATAACATGCGAGAGACGTTTAATAAGATCATATTTCTATCTGTCAATATTCGCTATCAATATGTGTATTTGTGTTTAATATTGCAATAAATCTCAATTCAGATGAATAAATATTATGTGTACTTGTTCATTTATAATCCCTAAATTAACATTACAAAAACGTTATAAATTAACGTTACAAAACGTCGCAAATTAAACGTAAGTTAAACGGATCATTTCTGGTTCCTGTGACTTTACAGAAACGTTTCTGGAAATACATTTGTAACGTTTCCTTAACATTGTATACAAGTTTCATAAACGTCTTAAGAACGTTGGAAATGTGACGTCACATATGTAAAGTAATTGAATCGAGACATTTCTGGTTGCTTGGACGTTGCTAAAACGTTTCTGGAAGTGCATCTGTAACGTTTCTCTAACATTTTATACAAGTTTTGTAAACGTCGCAGGAATGTTGAAAATGTGACGTTGCATATGTAAGGTAATTGAATCAGGACATTTCTGGTTGCATGGACGTTACTGAAACGTTTATGCGACAAAACGCAAAATGTCACATGACTACAACGCAACGTTACAAAAACGTTGTTGCAACATGATATTGTTTAACGGCCCTTAAGGTTACATATACTTACAGGTCAACTTACATCTAACTTAGCTTACTCTTACTCTAATCTTATACTACTACCGCCTCGCACGCATGCCCTGCCTGTCCGGCCATTATGCTCGCTTACGCCTAATGCCTCTCTCTCTCTCTCTCTCTCTCTCTCTCTCTCTCTCTCTCGTTATCGCAACCCTAGGGACTTCCGCTTCCGTTTACAGCCTTTGCTCTTTCATCCCTCACTCACTCCCTCTCTGACACTCGTCCTCTCATTCATACCCTCCTTCTCCCTCCCATACCTCCCAAATCCGCCTTTCCCCTCGCCCTTCACCCCTCCCCCCACCCTCTAATTCTCTCCTCTTCCACCTCTCTCAGCCACCCCTCCCCCTCTCCCTCCTCTCCTAAAATCCTTTCACACGCCTCCTGCCATGTTTCCTCCCCTCCCTCTCTCCATGCCCTACACTCCACCCACACGTGATATATATATATATATATTTACTACGTTTTTATTTATGTTTATATATATATATATTAATATATATATAATTTTATAATATATATATATTGTAAGATTTATGCTACGTATTAGTTATTAACTACTTAATTTATTAAATACCTTTTAAGTTATCTGTCAAATGTCTTACATAGTCATGACAACTAAAAATAACATTCATTCGTTGAAGTGTATCAGCTGATGACGGACGTTTTATTATTCTTGTAATCCTGATTTCATAATAAAGCCTGACAATTATCCAATATCTACGATATTAATTATCTCTGCCTCTTACAATATATATATATATATATATATATATATATATATATATATATATATATATATATATATTTATATCATTTGGTCGCTAATGTTTAATATTGTATTTAACCTTTAAATTAAATAGTAATTTATAATCTCTAGTTATTGTATCTAGTGCTGATTAAGTTTGATCAAATTGGCCCTTTCCTATGATAATGGCTCATATTATAATTATGTGTTATTTTTTATGAAATGTTTTTTTACTGCATATAAAATTATTATTTAAAAATTAAAATTATACTTAAAAATGTTTTGTAATAACAATTTTTTTAATTAAAAGACGTTAAATAGAAATACAAATCAAATTTATTATTTATTGTATTCACTAATTGTAAGTTTTAATATTAAATTTTTAATTATTCTTCTAAGACATTAAAAATTTAAACGTTATTTGGGTCAAAAATAATCTGTGGGACTTTTATATAATATAATCTGTAGGATTTTTATATAATAAATATCAAAAATTAAGAAAACAGTATAAATTCATAATTGCGTTGAATAATGAATAATGTATGTCTTATATAACACGAATATTTTATATAATATATAATACAACGTACCAGAACATAATATGAAATATATTAGAATATACATTATTAGAATAAATTGCAAATTTATTTATATAATTATTTTTTAAATATTTGTATACATTTACCACAGATTGTATAGCTAAATAAAAAATATTTATACGATATTAGAAAGCATTGTATATATATTTTATTATTGCTGTAATAGTGCTTTGCAACATTGCAGCAACGGTTGCAGCAATATTCACAGGGCGGACATTTTACAGTTGCTGCAACATTGCAGCAACGTTGCAGCAATATTTTGCAACGATCCTGCAATGTTGCGATCTTGAAAAGAAAGATTGCTGCAACATTGCTGCAATATTTCTGTGCTGTATGGGTATTAATCGATGGTAGTAAGCGTGCATGGAGCGCCGTTCTAGACGCTTTTTTTACATCCTATTAGGGTTTTTCTACTAAAAAAACCTCGTTTTTGTTGGCGATGACGAAAATTTTGCAATATTGCGGAAACTCGGCGATTCTTGATCAAAAATTTCATGATTATGTAGTATTCACTAATACATTTACTTCATACAGCAAAACCATAGAATCGGCTATTCAGGCATTCTCGAGAAAATAATAAAATATTTCTATCACCTATAATAACATTACGGAAGAATTACTAGTTAGCTGCATAGCATGCGTGGAAAAACGTTGACTACTATGATCGAGTTTCCAGATTCGATCCTGAGAATGAAAATAATTATTTTTCGTAAATTTTGTTCTTTCTGAAAAAATGTATTGCATCGATTCTCGAATTATCGAATTTATTGTTGTCGCTTTTCCGAAGTGCTGATTGGTTCTATCGCTGTGCTAACTTCGTGATCGGCTGTCACAGCGGAGATCGTGTTAACAGCATAGACATAGGATCTATCGACCGAGCATTCGAGGAGTGGGGGTAAAGTTCTCGCGTAAAAAACTAGAAAGAGATAGCCTGCTTTGGATCACTATTCTGTCTTTGTCTAATGATGCGCGTGGGGGTACGGTAAAGGTAACGAAACTCTCGGTAAGGTTAGAGAAAGAGAAAAGGAAAATGTAAGTAAATGTGAAAATAGAATGAAGGGGAATTGAAAAGCATGGGAAAAAGTGTCAAAATATAGAATTATATATAATGTAAAATTGTGTATTAAAATTTAAACAATAAAGTATTGAATAAACATTTAAAGCACCTGGCATAATAGTAATAAAAAAATTAACTCTGCTGTTTTTTATATATACAGGGTGTTTCAGACCACCCGTACACCCCTTTTCTCTTCGCAGGATTAGGACCAATCAAAAATATGTTCAGACGAAAGTTGTAGGGTTTCAAAAGATCTATTCAATGATCTTATCAATTTGACCTTGGATGGCGTCGCCAAGGTCAGATCGAAATCACATTAAGTTTTTTAAATGGAACACCCTATTTTTGATTCCAGAATCTAATAGCTGGTGTCAAGACCTTTCCAAAACACTATAAGAATGTTTATTTTCGTTGACTACTTTCCGAATTGTGCGGCTTGAAAGTTACACTACCGCCAGCATCAGCATTACTCAAGATGTACCATGTGGTGGTTACTTAGTCGGATTTAATCTTGTGTGTGGGTGTGTGCATACGTGCATGCGTATGTGTATGGGGGAGGAAAAGGGGAGTCAAAGTTTTATGTACTCTGCTTTGTTTATTAACTGGATTGATTATGTTTGATGATCAATCATGTCCAGATTGACTGTATGCATTTTCCCGTGCTTAGCATTATCCAGAATGAACGACGTGGACGTGACGAGAATTTCATCCCATTGGGGTGCTTGATTCACGTGAGTCCCCTTGCCTCTCACGTTTGGGGTGCTTGATTCACGTGAGTCCCCTTGCCTCTCACGTTTGGGGTGCTTGATTCACGTGAGTCCCCTTGCCTCTCACGTTTGGGGTGCTTGATTCACGTGAGTCCCCTTGCCTCTCACGTTCGGGAATGAATGAGTGTATGTTTTGTTAAGCGACTAAATGTTCAAAGTGAGCACCATTCTCTGCGATGCAAGCATCAACTCTATTTTGAAAATCATTGGTTGCTCGAAGAATTTCCTCGGCACGTAAGGATCGAATTGCTTCACTTATTCTACGAATCATATTATCCCTCGTAGTCGGACGTTCATGATAGTCCAAGTTTTTTATCCTTCCCCAGAAATAATAATCAAGGACGGTGAGATCTGGTGATCGGGGTGGATAATTGATTGGACCGTATTTGCCTATCCACTTGTCGGGGAACATAGTATTTAATGCCGCACGAGCAACTCTCGATGTATGAGACGGACATGCATCTTGTTGGAACCACATGTTCAGGCGCAATTGCAGAGGAATATTTTCTAGTAAAACAGGAAGATCTGTCATTATCAAGGCGGAATATCTATCACCGTTTAGATTTTCGTCAAAGAAAACAGGACCTATGATTTGACTTCCAATAATTCCACACCAAACATTGACTTTCCAAATGGTTTGATGATCTACTTCTCTCAACCAGTGAGGATTATTTTGTGCCCGATAACGAGAGTTCCAAGTATTAACAGATCCATCACTTTTAAGTGTACATCCGTCAGAAAATAAAATTTTCAAGTGGAAATCAAGTGGTTGCTGTCTTATAAAGTTGCAAAATACAAGTCTCTGTCTAATATCGTTATAATTCAACGCTTGATGAACAGACATTCTGTAAGGATGAAATTTGTTATTTTTTAGAATGCGCCAAACACTGATTTTACTAACACCAGAATCTTGTTCTCGTCGTCTTAAAGAATCATAAGGGTTCAATTCTGTCGATGCAAGAATTTCCACTGTTCTTTCATCCATAATCGGACGACGAATTTGTGTACCTTTGTTATGTTGAGGCTGAACGACACCTTTAATTTTGATTCGTTTAGCCAAACGTGAAAAAACATTTCGCGAGTGAGGAGTCCGATCAGGATAACGTTCCCGCCACAATCTTTCCGCTGCAATGAATGTACCTCGACACTCACCTAAAATTAGCAGCATATCATATGCTTCTTCATTGGAATAGGACATGGCTAAATAAACCTAGACTAATAAAGAGGGTCGGATTTTTGTTGCGCGATTGATACTGATATGACGGTTATTGAAGACGTAGGTGACAAGTTTGAGAGAGTTATTGTCAGTCGTGTTGAGTTGAGTCACAATAGCGTTGTGGTGAATACATCTCTACTACATTCTATGCAAATAACAATATGTATAAAATCACGAGTTAGACATCGTTACGCAGAAAGCCGCGCTCGTTATTGCTCGTGTGCTACCGTTAAAGTAATAATGAAATTACATAATATTATGACATACATATGTATGTGACTATCTACGGTCGCGACAGCTAACTTTCACGATTTTTCATGATCTGTTTTTGTTGGCCCGGCTCGCGTGTTTACTTTCTTTGTGTCGGCTGCACGGCTTTCTGCGTAACGCGTGATTTTATATTGTTATTTACATGGTGTTGGCGGTAGTGTAACTTTCAAGCCGCACAACTCGGAAAGTAGTCAACGAAAATAAACTTTCTTGTAGTGTTTTGGAAAGGTCTTGACACCAGCTATTAGATTCTGGAATCAAAAATAGGGTGTTTCATTTAAAAAACTTAATGTGATTTCGATCTGACCTTGGCGACGCCATCCAAGGTCAAATTGATAAGATCATTGAATAGATCTTTTGAAACCCTACAACTTTCGTCTGAACATATTTTTGATTGGTCCTAATCCTGCGAAGAGAAAAGGGGTGTACGGGTGGTCTCTGTAAATATATATATATATATATATATATATATATATATATATTGATACTTTAATTAATGCTAGAATTTATCAAAATAAAATGTTATATACAATATTTTGAATTAAGTTTCATATATACACTACTCAAAAGAAAATAGGGAAGACTTTCCAGACACCAAAAATTAGGCTATTTTCAAATGACTGTAACTCGGTGAAAAATCATCGTAGATAAAAAATAGGAAAAGCATTTTGAAGCTTGAAGATCCAACTTTAACGCTCTATCAGCAGATTTTCAAAATTCTTTTAACTTCCTTGTCTTATGCAGTAAAAAAGCACACCCTGTTTTGTTCCTTAAAATTTCGTATTTTTGACACTTTGCAGCTCGACCAACAAATTTTTTTCGAACAATTCAAGTAAAGCTTCATAAACTACAACATTTTGCCTACAAAATGCTTTTTTTAAAATTTCTCTACGATTTTTTTTGACCGAGTTACGCTACTTTGAAGCTAAACCTGCATTTTTTACAAATGATATCCGTACTCCGTGAAAAATCATCGTAGACAAAAAATCAAAAACCATTTTAAAGCTCGAAGTTCCAGCTTTAACATGCTGTTAATGGTTTTCAAAAATTTTCTCAATTTCTTAGTACTATGCCCCAAAAAAGATACACTGTTTTTTCCTTAAAATAACGTATTTTTAACAGCCTGTAGCTCAATAAAAAAATTTTTCTCGACAAATCCAATGCAAGTACCATAAAGTATGACATTTTCTCTACAAAATGCTTTTTTTAAAGTTTTCTCTACGATTTTTTTTGACCGAGTTACAAGACTTTGAAGATATACATTTTTTACAGTACATTTTTCCGAAAAATGACGTCTACCGCCGACATTAGCATTACCCAATGTGCACCACGTGGAGGTTATCGGTCGGATTTTTGCACATCGTGTGTGTGTGTGTGTGTGTGTGTGTGTGTGTGTGTGTGTGTGTGTGTGTGTGTGTGTGTGTGTGTGTGTGTGTGTGTGTATGTATGTAGTATCACAGCAGAGATAAGGAGTTCGTCACTTCTGCAGTATTTAATGACTCCAAACCCTCTCTGCTGTGTGTGTATGCGCTCGCGCGCATGAGAGTTCAATAGTGTGTATTTCCTCCTCTCTGATCAATTACTGCTTGCAAGCGTTCTCGCATATTTATACATCTTGCAATACGATCTTGCGGAATGTTGTGCCAAATTTCCGTTAAAATTTCTCCCAATTCTTCTAAATTTCGCGGCTGTTCCTCGCGACGCCTTAATCGTCGTTCCATTTCATCCCAAATGTGCTCGATTGGATTTAAGTCCGGGCTATTGGCGGGATGATTTAACAGTCTAATTGCGTGTCGTTGAAAAAAACGTCGCGTTATATTCGCCGTATGAGGTCCAGCGTTGTCTTGCATAAAAATAAAGTTCCGACAGGTTCGATTTAATAGCAAAACGTGTGGTCGTAGAATATCGTTGATATAACGAACACCCGTCATTGCCGGAGGTGGCAGGATCACTAGATCACTTCGTCTTGTAAGTGATATACACCCCCACACCATCACGGAACCGCCGTTGTAGGATCGTATTGGCATAACGCAACGTCGATCATAGCGTTCATTTCGTCGACGCCAAGTACGTATACGAGCATCATTGCCATAAAGGCAAAAACGTGATTCGTCGGAGAAATATACATTTCTCCAATCCCTAGCGTTCCAATTTATGTGATCGCGCGCAAATTGATAACGTACTTGGCGATGTACGAGTGTGAGTCTTGGTACTTGTGCACGAACACGAGAACGAAGACCGGCTTCTCTCAAACGGTTGCGAATTGTTTGTTCGCACACATGGCGCAAATGAATGTCATTACGAATGTTTCTTGCGGTAATTATTCGTCTTTCTAATGCATAACGAACAATGGCTCGATCTTGTCTATTTGTCGTTAATCGAGAACGACCACTACCTTCACGTCTCGTGTAATTTCCCGTGTCTTGATATCGTAACCAAGCTCTACTCACTACGGACACAGATGCACCAATATCTTGCGCCACATAACGCATACTAAAACCTTGTTGCAAAAGCGCAATTATGCGTGCAACTTCTACGGCCGATAAATGTCTACGCGGCATTTTGAAAATTCCGTGTCGCTTATCACACTGCGAGAATCGCCGGCGTACTAAACAAAATTTTATTGTATTGAGCATGCAATGTTTACATATGGTCATCTTTGTCTAAAAAGAGATTTTTTTTAGTCTAAGACGACTATATGTTTACAGTTCACAGGATTGGAGAAATGTATATTTCTCCGACGAATCATGTTTTTGCCTTTATGGCAATGATGCTCGTATACGTACTTGGCATCGACGAAATGAACGCTATGATCGACGTTGCGTTATGCCAATACGATCCTACAACGGCGGTTCCGTGATGGTGTGGGGGTGTATATCACTTACAAGACGAAGTGATCTAGTGATCCTGCCACCTCCGGCAATGACGGGTGTTCGTTATATCAACGATATTCTACGACCACACGTTTTGCTATTAAATCGAACCTGTCGGAACTTTATTTTTATGCAGGACAACGCTCGACCTCATACGGCGAATATAACGCGACGTTTTTTTCAACGACACGCAATTAGACTCTTAAATCATCCCGCCAATAGCCCGGACTTAAATCCAATCGAGCACATTTGGGATGAAATGGAACGACGATTAAGGCGTCGCGAGGAACAGCCGCGAAATTTAGAAGAATTGGGAGAAATTTTAACGGAAATTTGGCACAACATTCCGCAAGATCGTATTGCAAGATGTATAAATATGCGAGAACGCTTGCAAGCAGTAATTGATCAGAGAGGAGGAAATACACACTATTGAACTCTCATGCGCGCGAGCGCATACACACACAGCAGAGAGGGTTTGGAGTCATTAAATACTGCAGAAGTGACGAACTCCTTATCTCTGCTGTGATACATACATACCACACACACACACACACACACACACACACACACACACACACACACACACACCTCCACACACACACACACACGATGTGCAAAAATCCGACCGACAACCTCCACGTGATGCACATTGGGTAATGCTAATGTCGGCGGTAGACGTCATTTTTCGGAAAAATGTACTGTAAAAAATGTATATCTTCAAAGTCTTGTAACTCGGTCAAAAAAATCGTAGAGAAAACTTTAAAAAAAGCATTTTGTAGAGAAAATGTCATACTTTATGGCACTTGCATTGGATTTGTCGAGAAAAATTTTTTTATTGAGCTACAGACTGTTAAAAATACGTTATTTTAAGGAAAAAACAGTGTATCTTTTTTGGGGCATAGTACTAAGAAATTGAGAAAATTTTTGAAAACCATTAACAGCATGTTAAAGCTGGAACTTCGACCTTTAAAATGGTTTTTTGATTTTTTGTCTACGATGATTTTTCACGGAGTACGGATATCATTTGTAAAAAATGCAGGTTTAGCTTCAAAGTAGCGTAACTCGGTCAAAAAAAATCGTAGAGAAATTTTAAAAAAAGCATTTTGTAGGCAAAATGTTGTAGTTTATGAAGCTTTACTTGAATTGTTCGAAAAAAATTTGTTGGTCGAGCTGCAAAGTGTCAAAAATACGAAATTTTAAGGAACAAAACAGGGTGTGCTTTTTTACTGCATAAGACAAGGAAGTTAAAAGAATTTTGAAAATCTGCTGATAGAGCGTTAAAGTTGGATCTTCAAGCTTCAAAATGCTTTTTTTATTTTTTATCTACGATGATTTTTCACCGAGTTACAGTCATTTGAAAATAGCCTAATTTTTGGTGTCTGGAAAGTGTTCCCTATTTTCTTTTGAGTAGTGTATATATATATATATATATATATATATATATATATATATATATATATATATATATAGAGTATGATAATAGCTACCAAATGTTGAGTGAAATAATGACAATTAAATATTTGGTTAATATAATAAAAAATAATTCTGCATTTTTTAAAATATTACAAAATATAGCAATAGTTTCTTTAGAAAATAAAATTATATTTGATTATTTCAACCAAATATTTTATTATCATTATTTCATTCAATATTTAGTAGCTATTACCAAACTTTTTCAATGTACAAGGAAACAACAAAACTTAATTCAAAATATTGTATATAACATTTTATTTTGATAAATTCTAGCATTAATTAAAGTACCAATTTTTCTTTGAAATTCAATTGGTATATATTTTCGAATATTAATTCTGAATATTCTTCTTGAAATTTCTTTTTTCTGTCTGCGACTCAGTCTTACTGTTAAATTACCTTCCATCCAATAATCTACTATCAATTTTTTCATGACTTCAATATAACCTAAATGCATTACATCCAATACAAATATTTTGATCATATCATTTTCTGGAATTATATTAAGTAATGGTGTGACAGCATAATGATGTTCTGGATCACTTTGTACTCTCATTATTTCTTTCTGATGCATTCAGCTCAGTGTAAACAGTTCTGTTACTTATTCTTCCCATACACAGTACATCTTTCACATGCATTATAACCTCCATGTCCTTTAATTCCTTTTAAAAAAAGCGAGCGAGACTATCACAAATAAAACATTTAATATAAGGTTTCATTAAACGATTTGAAATAAGCAAACCATTGTGTTGTAATGTATTGATGACATCAACAAATTTATATAAATATTGGTTAATATTATTGGCCTTATTATTCCCACAATATATGCCGACAACAAACGGTTTTTGTATAACAGGCTCATAATAAATTTTACATAGAATAGGCCAAAGTTGATTTCGACTTGATTTGTATAACGGTACGCCATCAACATTTATTTGTAAAGGTATTTCTCGATCATGCAAAGCCGTATTAACACAGCTTTGTAATCCCTCACGTAAATCAAAATATACGTACTGCAATGATATTGTTTTTCTTCTGCATCTATGAAAGTTTCGATATTAAAAGTGTATTTCGTTTTAATGAAAGATTTTACAGATGCTGGCAATTGTGGTAGGAGGTTAATTCTTAAGATATCCATTAATTTTTGTAATACTGCTTGAGAGATATTATTGTGTAAGGCCCATTTTTTTATATTTTTAACACTTCATTTTCTTCTTCTTCTCTTTTTTGGTCTTCTTTTTAATTTAAAAATTTATGAATAAAATATTTATTATAACAGAGAATTTTTAAATATATCTTTATATATACCTTTGTCAAAGTCAATATCTTCTAACGCACTTTCTAATGCAGAATTGTCGTTTGTTGATACATCTATAATATTATTTCCCTCAAAGGATTGTACAGAAGAATTTTCACAACCATCAAGGTCTAAGTTTCTTTCTTCTTCTTGACATGATATAAGTTTTTTTTTCTTCTTCTTACATTAAACTTCATTATTGTTATCTAATACTAAATCAATATTGTAATTAATTTTATATATATTATTTCTATTTATATTGATAGATAGATAGATAGTCGAGTAATTAAATTAGTTTTTTGTCATTGAAAAAATTACGAATACAATATTTATGAGAGGCCAAAACATTATAATAAGTAATTAAATTAGAAAAATTATAAATGATCAAAAATCCGTTTTATTTTTTAATAAAAAAATTAAAAAAAAATTTTTTTTTAGATATTAGTAAACTATAGAAGTAAAAAAACTTTCTACAAGTCTAGCTATAAGTTTTAAAATAAAATTACATTTATTAATATTGTAAAATATATTTATACATATATTATTTACTTACTATTTACATGTGCCTGTTGAATTTCCTGCTGTACTTCTTTTTTCAAATGTCTATATTGTCTTTTCCTTTCTCGAGTTTTTCTCTTATCTGATTTACTAAACATTGTACGAAAAAAATGGAAGGCAATTACGACGTAATATAAATCCGATTGATTAATGGATTGAAAATTATTATAATTAGTTTCAGGTTAGTTTCTTATTTATTGACAATTGCCAAAATTAGGTTTTATATTTAGATTCCTACAGGTATTTCTTACATTTTCCCGTTTTTATACGCGATTGCAACGCTGAGTATGAATCTAGGAATTACCTATTAGAATCCGAGCAGAATAACTAGACATTTACTATCGTGTGCAAAAGTATGATTTTTTAATGAGAAACTGATCAGAAATTTTTACACTTTTCTTACAATTCGTCAAAATCAGTTTCTACATTAGAAGAATAAGTCAGAATCCTTTTAGTTTTTCTTTCTTGTGGAAATCTCATTGGAATCCAACAATAAATGTGGCAAAGACAGGGAGATTTCCACACAGGCGGTTCTCTCTATATGTTCTGTGATTCTCTCTTTCACTCACATGCAATTGGACGTATTATGCCCGTTTCCTCCAATGTGGTTCAACTTAGAGTTCATGTGAACTTCGTTCAATTTTGAACGCAGTTTAATCTTCAGTCAACTCGTTTTGCTTTCCTCCAACTTTACCTTCGTTCCGATCAACTGAACGTACACTTCGTGCGTGTTAACTCAAATTAAATTTGTATCAAGTAATGTGATTGGTGCACAGCTAATGAGTGTGACAAAAAGAGGGAAAGGTTGGGCAAGATTGGATAATTGGCATGGGTAACGAATCCCGGAAAAAATCTGGACGGCAATAAGTTTTGAGGTAATTAAGTAAAAACATTAAAAAATATTTAAATAATCTTTATTATTGTGAAATAAATCGGAATTTAAGAATATGTATAACAAATAAAAAATAAAAATTTGAATAACTACTTAGATGTAATCGAATAAACTTAAAGATAACCTTAAAAGTCAGGCGGTATGTCTCATTTCATCAAATAATTTTTAAAAAATTCTTTTTTTAGAATTTAGTTTTGTTTATGAAAATATGGAGCAAAATAAAAACGGAAGAACCAAGAATCGGAGAAAATGCTTCTCATTGAATTAGTGCATGAAAGATATAAAATATTAGAAAATAAAACAACAAATACAGTTTCTGTGAAAGAAAAAGTTAGGGAAGACTTGAGACTTAATTTCATGTCCCGTTCCAATGAAGTTTCACGATGTGTACAATTTCTAAAAACATGTTGGGACAATATGAAAAAGTGAACTAAAAAACAATATGCTGAGAAGAAACAATCAATTTATAAAACTAATTGATGTCTATTGGCATTTACAATCAAAGAAAAGCAATAAAAGATTGATGAATAAACTATTAGATTCTATTATTTTATTATATTTTTTAAGCAGAGGACAATATAAAGCTATAAGTGATCCAGTAGCTGAGCAAGTATGGAAAATAATAAGACCGTCAGTAGAAGGCTTATCGAATGTTTTTGATAATGACTGTATCGAAGGATCTCAAAATATGAATTATATGATATACTATATCTTATTTTATTTCTGTAATATTTAATTAATGTCAACAGATTTTTCATAAATTACTAATCTTGAAATGTAGTAATGTTTTAACGTTATATAATTAATTTATTCCTCTTATATGCATTTCCTATTGTAATGTTATTTTATTTACTTTACAGTTTTGATAAAAATGTGGAATTCGTAGAAGAATAGCTGGACTACTCAAATGAAAATATTATAGAAGGAGAAAGCGATATAGAAGAAGGTTGAAGATGATAAGGAAGAAGACATAGGTGATACGAAAGATGATGGTGAATTTAACATGGATGAACCAGTATTAAACGTATGTTTATAATTACATTTACTTATAATAATGAATAAAAAATCTTATGAGTGTATTTCAGAATGGACAGAATGGATAGCCATTAAAAAGATAAAATTAAATAAAAAGTTAAAATTAACGAAGATCCTTATTCTTGATAAGTATCGGTATAGTCGTTATAATGTCATCGATATTGTTATGAAGAGTTAAAAATAAACCTTTTAAAATTAAATTTGAGATTAACTTATTTTTTAAATAAATTAAATTTTGAGTTCAACTAAAATTAACTGATCTTTCTTCAAATTATTAATTTGTTTTTCGCATGTACGAGCCGTTATCTATATCTTATGTAACGGCTCGTATATGCTGAAGCGAATTGATAATTTTAAGGAAGATCAGTTACACGACCAAAGTAAGATAGAATGGATGTATTAAATCTTACGTAAACAATGTTTTATATATGTATATTAAATGAAACGCTTTGGCTTTATTCATCTTTTTTCAATCGTGTCAAATTATATTAATTTTAATTTCTTGTTATTGAAATGTTAAATGTGACGAAAAGATATGGAGCTTGGGCTGCCGTGTATGCAGCTGTCATTTGTTATCGCGGATAATATTGAATTTTTATCTGTAGTTAGGTAACTCGCGTATAAAAAATCGTAATATTTCGACGTAACAATCCTTTAATAATACTTTTATATTTTTACCTTATTTTTATCTGCATTCTGGCCAATTTGAAGACTGCGAATAAATTTATAGAAGCACCATAAAATTTCACCTTAATTTAGAAATACATTTATGGATACAGATATAAAAAAAAATATAATAAAATAATTATTAAAATAAAATATAAATGGTAAATAAATAAATATATAAAATATGTGAAAAGAACAAACTATAAAATAATATAAATAAATAGTAAATAAAATAAAACAAATAGTAATCGGGAGTTAGGCTAATAAGAGTCAGCGCGGGTAAAAGTACGCAATCGTATTAATATTATACAAATTATTTATTCATCTTTGAATTACGAAAATGAACAAACGTTTTGACTCGCTTTGGAGTCATCTTCGCCGTATTAAAAATCTTTTAAAGTGTGCCTATTATGAAGAGAATATACTTTTTCTACAAAATCCATGGTAGTATTTGTATTTTTTTGAAAAATATTCCTATTCTAACCTAACTGGTAGTATCTTTAATTTTTATATAAAACCCACGTGGTACTATCTCTTCTCTGTATTGTCATTGAAAAATCTTCCTATTGCAAAAATTCAAGTGATAGCGTCTTTAATTCTCATTGAAAAATTTTATTTCAACTCAAATGGTATTTCAACATTTAATTTCAAAGAATTAAAAAGGAAACAATACAAAATGAGAAAATTTTATTGAAATAAAAAATTTTTAATGTACAAAAACATGGCGCTGCTAGATAGAAAAAGCAATGAGAAGAATTGAATAATTTCTATATAAAACCTAATTGCTTGTACTATCTTCTTCTACTACTTCTCTGTATTGTTATTGAAAAATCTTCCAACCCAAGTATTTAATTGAAAATAAATAACATATTAAAATTTTGTAATTTATTTTAACCTAAATAATTTATATGTTAATAGAAATGAGAACATTTTATTGAAATAAAGAGTTTTTTCATCTTTATTTTTTTAAGATCCAAGTGGTGGTATCTTAATTTGACTTATGATGTTACTTAAATGTTAATGAAACTAAAACTTATTTCATAAATTGCTTTTATAATGCATATTTTACAAGTGTTACATTTATTGCATTCTTTCTTATGTCTTTTCTGCTTTTCCTATTTAGCAGAGCCATGTTTTTGTACATTAAAAATTTTTTATTTCAATAAAATTTTCTCATTTTGTATTGTTTCCTCTTTAATTCTTTGAAATTAAATGTTGAAATATCATTTGAGTTGAAATAAAATTTTTCAATGAGAATTAAAGATGCTATCACTTGAATTTCTGCAATAGGTAGATTTTTCAATGACAATACAGAGAAGATATAGTACCACATGGGTTTTGTATAAAAATTAAAGATACTACCAGTTGGGTTAGAATAAGAATATTTTTCAAAAAAATACAAATACTACCATGGATTTTGTAGAAAAAGTATATTCTCTTCATAATAGGCGCACTTTAAAAGATTTCATGCATTTTTTTGAATAAACGTATATCATGTTTATTAGACGTATATCATGTTTATTAGATAGCACAATTTCAAGATATTTATATTAAGTAAATACCACTTAGGTTGGAATAAGAGATTTTGTAGAAAATATTAATTAATACATATTATTTGGGTTGAAAAAATAAAGATTTTTAGGTGCGCGCACACACATAGGCGCCTTTTTTTATCTTTTCTTTCAAAAGGTAAATACCACTTAGTTTTATATATACATATATATATATATATATATATATATACGATTAAATTATGTACCTGATCTTGCTTTAGAATTATGAATATTATGCATACGAGCATCCACCGTATCGTTTTTATATAATTCACATGACATGTACTCTTCCATAGCTTTCATGAAAAACGGATTGTTCAAAGTTGACAATTGTTATATTATATTTTTTTAAATATCGGCATCGTGTTCTTGTAATGATATTTTATTATCTATTTGCAGCGCAATGTCTGTCTCCTCCACTGACGGACTATTTAAATATTTCTGATCATAATTTATTTTGTAGCTCAATGTTCAATGCAATCTTTATGTCTGCAATAAATTATAATAAAATATATAAATTCATAATAAAAAAGAATAAAACAAAGCTAGTCAGAGACTTTTACCAAGATTATTGTTAATAACGACTGACGAATAAAGATCAGGTTAAAGAACCTGTCACGACGGATATGATGATGATGACAAAATGACAAGAAGTACTACACCACATACACCACAAGTACACCACAAGTCGCATACAGCTGATTGATGTATGCCAGCGCTACTCGTGTCGAAAATATGAAAGGGAGAATTCCTGAGGGCGACGACGACGTTTCTTAAATGAAATGTAGAATATTTAGACTTTGCGTCGCGATATCTCCGCTCGTAGGGCATAGAGAGAAAAATAGAAGCACTTTTATTATACAAGTCGGGGCTAAGCTATCGTTTGAGACTACTCAGAACTTGATCGGTTCAGCCATTACTGAAATCTGATAATCTTGCGTGCTTGGAACTCGCTGACTCGCATAAAAGAGGGTCGGTCTGCGACTCGCTTCTCCTACATAGGCGCGAGTCGCGACCGCGCCTCTAGATATTCTTATATATAGTTATAAATACATATAAGTTTATGAAATAAGTATTATATAGTGTTACTTGTGATAAACAACTATTTGTGATAAATTGTTTTACACATTATTGTTTGTTAAAACGGAAATGAAGAACAACAAGAAGATACTAATCTATATCTTATAGCATCTTGGAATGAAATATTTAATTATAGTAATATGAATCCTAATACAATAACAGAATTCATATTGCTATAATTAAATACGCCAAGATGCTGGAAATATAGATTAGTATCTTCTTGTGGTTCTTTATTTTCGTTTTAACAAACAACAATGTGTAAAACAACAATCTAGGATTCATATAGTACAACCAGTGCTCATAGAATTATTCGCTGTGTTACAATTACCAGACTTCGACTACATTTCATAAAATTTCCTACGACTAATAATGAAATAAAGATGGAACAATTAGAATTTTATAAAATCTCTCGATTTCCAAGAGTTGTAGGCTGTATTGATTGCACACACGTTTGCGTTCAGTCGTTTGGTAAGCAGTTATATTAAAAATTTCTTTATGGTTTATTTAAAATATGTTTACATATGTAAAACTACAAGTCTAACTATTAGATTTTACACTTGTTTTACTTATATATTGTAGGTACTGAGAATGCAAAACTATTTAGAAATAAAAAGGGATATTTTTCTTTAAATATGCAAACGGTGACAAACAGTAATTTAGAAATAACTGATATAGTAGCTCGGTGGCCTGAATCGGCACACGATAGTACTATTTTTAATAATAGTCGATTGCGTAATACATTTAAACAAGGGGCATTTAGGAATGGACTTTCATTAAGAGATAGTGGTTATCCTGTAAAATCTTATTTAATGACACCATTGCTATGGGCACTGGTTATACTATAATTAATAATAAAACTGTACAAACTAAATTTTAAGTATGTCAACTGGTACAGTACAACACTACATTTTAATGTTTTTGTTCAGTAAATTTTTCACAAGTTGTAAATTTACTTATGTATGTAAAAGGAAAAATATATTCTTACATAAAAAAAATAATATAATATATTATTTAACAATATAGTTTATTATTAGATAATGTGTGTGTGTGTGTGTGTGTGTGTGTCGCGCTGCGTGTGTGTGTGTGCGTGTGTGTGTGTGTGTGTGTGTGTGTGTGTGTGTGTGTGTGTGTGTGCAAGCGCGTGCGCGCTATATATATATATATATATATATATATATATATATATCTTTAATTAAAAATGAGATTTCAACTAAATATAAGTGCTAATGTTAAATAACATACAAAAAGCGTTAACATTGTCATCCAATAAATATATATATTTTTATTATAATTAATTTCTTAATAGTTTTTTGCTTACTGTATAGATTGCACCTATGTTCGACTTTAATTGTTTGATAAGTAATTTAATTTATTTCTTTATTGTTTATTTAAAATATCTAATCCATAATTCAGGTTTCCATAATTCAAACTTCAGTTTTCACTCGTTCCACGACAGAGATGTAATCAAAAAATAAATTTTATTTATTTTTTATAAATAAAACTTTATTTTGTTGCTGGTACAATATTTTATAGTTTGTTCAATAATTGCGTATTTCTTCTAGCATTTTTTTTTTATTTTAATTAGCTTATAATAAACTGTAACTGTACAGAAAAGTAATTATTAATATATTCCTAATATTTTGTAAATAAATTATATACATTTTTTTTACCTTTGAAAATAGTTGTTAATAAGTCTTCTTCTCTCGATTGCATTATCATTATTTCTGTTATCTGCATTTTCAGGAATTCATATTGCCATAATTAAGTATTTCATCCCGAGATGCTGGAAGATTTAAATTAAGATCTTCTGGGTTTTCATCTCGATTTTGCCGAGCAATGTTATGTAAAACTGCAGTAGTTATTATTATAACCACTACTTTGTCCAATCGCACACGTAGCACTAATGCTAAAATTGGAAATCGTCTTTTCCAAACTCCGAAAAGGCGCTCAATTATATTTTGAGTACGTATATGCGCTTCCCTGAAAAGTCCATCCCTGAATGCCCCTTGTTCAAATGTACCTCGGAATCGACTATTATTAAAAATGGTACTATCGTGTGCCGATCCAGGCCACCGAGCTACTATATCAATTATTTCTAAATTACTATTTGTCACTGCTTGCACATTTAAAGAAAAATATCCCTTTCTATTTGTAAATAGTTCTGCATTCTCAGTACCTACAATATATAAGTAAAACAAGTGTAAGGTCTAATAGTTAGACTTGTAGTTTTACATATGTAAACATATTTTTAATAATCCATAAAGAAATTTTTAATATAACTGCTTACCAAACGACTGAACTCGAACGTGTGTGCAATCTATACAGCCTACAACTCTTGGAAATCACGACAGATTTTATAAAATTCTATTTGTTCCATCTTTATTTCATTATTAGTCGTAGGAAATTTTATAAAATGTGGCCGAAGTATGGCAATTGCGTTTGTAACATGGTGAATAATTCTATGAGCACTGGTTGTACTTACTCCAGCAAAATCACCTGCAGATATTATAAAAGATCCTGTTGCAAAAAATCTGAGTGTTAAAAGTAATTGCTGCATTGGAGTTATAGGATTATTTCTGTAAAAATATATTAATTAATGGTTTTCTTTGGTATATAATATGTATAACTTTTTATAATTATTAAAAGATAATTATTATAATTATTAATAAATAATAATTATAAGATAAGATAAATAAGGATAATTATAATTATAAAAAAATATACATGCCTATTAGATAAAAATGTTAATTCTTCTTCTATATTATTTAACACTAATAAAACGTTGTTTTTATTTAGCCAAAATCTCATTTTAAATTCTATTTCATCTAAATCCTCGAAATAATTCATACGTAATTTAAATTTTTTGTGTCTCCTATTTATATATCTTATTATATTTTCATCATCAGATGATGATAAAATATTATATGTCATAATGACTCCAAAACTAAGAATAAATACAGATGACAATATGCCTAACTTCAAACAATCTCAAATGTCGGCGTTTTGCGTTATCTTCTGCTTAAACGCCGATCAAACCCAGCAAAAAATAGGCGTTCAGAGTGAACGCCGTTTAACTCATTTGAACTTTCAGTAAAAACTTAGTTAAACGCAAAATGTCGTTGATTGGAGTTTAAAGTGGGTTCAAATTTTGAACCACGTTAGAGGAAACGGGCATTAATGGCCGGGACGGCCGGGTTAAGGTGCCTACTGATAGACGCGGCAAATGCCGCGCGCGGCAACGCGGCAGTTCAGAAAGAACTAGATCTAGGGGTTTCTGAATCCTCCTGCGTTGCCGCAAATAAAGGCTGCATTCCGAAATTCACTGCCAGTACTGAAAATCTATAATATACGTAACGTGAACTATAGATTTTCAGTACTTGCAGTGTATATCGGAACGCAGCCAAAGTTGGATTAGTCCAACTTTACTTGCGGCATCGCAAAAGTGATTTCAAAAGCAAAATTTGAAAGGTTGTAACGATAGCCGAAGTGGATATGGAGATTCCAAAAGTTAGTAGATGTTTATATTTGTGTGTAATATAGAGTTTTATACTAAAATGTTAGTTAAGATAGCAATTAGGAAAGTAATATATATATATATATATATATATATATATATATATATATATATATATATATATACATATGATTGTTTATAATCATCAAGATTGGAGATTAAATATACCCAGTCAGAACCCATACAGCACAAAAATTCCAATAACATTGCAGCAACGTTACTAAATTTTCCGCTGAATCTCTACATTCTCTAACGTTACAACCGTCCATATATCGACTGTAAGTCGACTCATCCAAGTCAAGCTTTCAAAGTTGACTGCAAATCGACTTTGCATAGACGTCTGCAGACATCCTTCAAATGTTGACTTTAATATGTCTAGAAAAAGGCATGCGGTCCCGTGGTGCTGTATGCATCATAGTATTGTTAAGAAACATAAATATTTATATCAATAGACAAAATAGGTCCATATATGAAGAAACCTCGATCTACAGCCTAATAAATGAACAATATTTTTTAATTGTCTTTTAATAAAAATTTTTTCATATTTAATTTAATTATTGTATTATATCGATATATATTTTCTAATTACATTCTTATTTAAACAAATAATAAAAAAGTTGTATACTATGTGTCGCTCGTGTATTCATAAACTTAAGTGTGAAAAACAGACCAATGACGAGCAGTAATTTTAGTTGTTAAAAATTAAATTACATATTTTTTCTCAATTAACATTCGAAATAAATAACGCGGGACTAGTTTCTGCCTTACTAAAACCTTCTTCAGCCGCTATAATATACAACATATACTGATGTTGACAAGTTAATTACATATTAATTCAAATATTACATAAGTTAACTAAATGTTCTAAATTTCGGAGTCAAAGTTTATACATAAAACCGCATTTCACATCCTGTGTTGTCATCTTGTGTTATTACTGCGTATTTGGTTCCATTATTCGTGGAGATCTTTATTTATTGTATCTAGCTGTCATTATGTAAATGTGTCTATTAAATGTAAATGTCTATATCGAATTTGTACAATTTTTCTTAGTGTATATTGTTACTTTTGATTGTTATTCTAATTAAAGACGAGTTACATATTAGGTGTTGGAATTAATTCGTAGCGTTTTACGAGAGATGGCGGGGATACTACAGTTTTC
The DNA here is from genome assembly GCF_016802725.1 of Solenopsis invicta. Taxonomy (NCBI): domain Eukaryota; kingdom Metazoa; phylum Arthropoda; class Insecta; order Hymenoptera; family Formicidae; genus Solenopsis; species Solenopsis invicta. Next base: position 1,224,516 of record NC_052675.1, on the reverse strand, counting down.
TGTTTTTACCGTCAGAAGCAAATTTATCTTAAATCAATTGTTAGGTTAGGTGTTATTTTTACGACATCTTACTTTCACTTGTTAATAACATCAAGTTATAATTATTTAAATATGTCTAAATTTATACCAAATAAAGTGTTTTTGCGGGGAGTTTTATTACATTACTTTCATATGAATAAAACTGCTGCGGAAAGCCATAGGATTTTAGAAGAAGTTTACGGTGAGCAAGCTTTAGCTGAACAAACGTGTCGGAAGTGGTTTGCGCGATTCAAGAGCGGTGATTTCGACTTAGAAGACAAGGAACGACCTGGACAGCCAAAAAAGTCTGAAGACAAAGAATTGGAGACATTACTTGAGGAGAACTCAACTCAAACGCTCGAAGAGTTGTCCACATCGTTGGGGGTTGACTTTTCAACAGTAGGAAAACGACTTAAAGCGTTAAGGATGATCCAAAAGGAAGGACATTGGATCCCATACGAATTAAAGCCGAGGGACGTTGAAAGGCGTTTTTTGACTTGCGAGTTACTGCTTCAACGGTACAAAAGAAAAAGTTTTTTACATCGGATTGTTACGGGTGATGAAAAGTGGATATATTACGATAACCCCAAGCGCAAAAAATCATGGGTTAAGCCTGGACAACCATCATCATCAGTACCAAAACGTAATATTCATGGATCTAAGCTTCTTCTTTGCATTTGGTGGGATCAACGGGGTGTGGTTTACTACGAACTGCTGAATCCGAATGAAACCATCACTGGGGATCGTTACCGACTGCAATTGATGCGCTTGAGTCGGGCATTGAAGGAGAAACGGCCGGAATGGAGCGAAAGGCACGACAAAATTATTTTGCTGCACGACAATGCTAGACCGCACGTCGCAAAGCCAGTGCAAACGTACCTGCAAACACTGAAATGGGAAGTTCTAACCCACCCGCCGTATTCTCCAGATATTACTCCTTTGGATTATCACTTGTTCCGGTCGATGGCCCATGGTTTGTCCGCGGAGAAATTTACTTCTTATGAAGAATGCAAAACTTGGATTGATTCATGGATCGCCTCTAAGGACGAAGCGTTTTTTCGACGGGGTATCCGTCTCTTACCCGAAAGATGGGAAAAAGTTGTGGCAAGCGATGGAAAATATTTTTAGTAATGTATTTTTATATTTAAACTTAGAATAACTCGTTGTTTCTTTCTAAAAAAACGCTACGAATTAATTCCAACACCTAATACTAATTTGAGATTTTGTCGAAATTGACGTACATTTTCCTGGCGAGAGGAAAGACACAGGCGTGCTTGTCGACAGATCGTGATCGACTGAACTTCGAGACTCCGCTAACGATTTTTCGCAAGGTCGTATCGGTGTTGATCATAACATCATTTATTTATCATGTATCTCAAAAGTTACTGTTTTCGATTCTGTCTAATAAATCAAAATAAGATACATCGAGATACTCAGTATCACTGTTTAAATTAATGCTGTTCTTTTGAGCTTTTATGTGAATCATTTCAGAGATTAATCTTTTGTAATAATTTTGTTCATAATCTAAAATTTCCGGATTGTCCCAATCAAAACTATAATTGTATTCTATTCTATGTTCTGTAATTACTGAGTATCCCGATGCATCCCTATTGATGTTCTTTCTGTGTTCGTTAACTCTCGTTCTTAGTTACCTTTTGGTTTGGCCTACGTAAGTAGCATCACAATCTTTGCAGTTAATTTTATATATAACATTATTGTTGTCATTTATTGGTACGTCAATTTCGTCAAAATCTCAAATTGGTATGTAACTCGTCTTTAATTAAAATAACAATTAAAAGTAACAATATACACTAAGAAAAATTGTACAAATTCGATATAGACACACTTACATGATAACAGCTAGATACAATAAATAAAGATCTCCACGAATAATGGAACCAAATACGCAATAATAACACAAGATAACAACACAGGATGTGAAATGCGGTTTTATGTATAAACTTTGACTCCGAAATTTAGAACATTTAGTTAACTTATGTAATATTTGAATTAATATATAATTAACTTGTCAACATCAGTATATGTTGTATATAGCGGCTGAAGAAGGCCTTAGTAAGGTAGAAACTAGTCCCGCTTTATTTATTTCGAATGTTAATTGAAAAAATATATGTAATTTAATTTTTAACAACTAAAATTACTGCTCGTCATTGGCCTGTTTTTCACACTTAAATAAAAAAGTTATTCTAAATGCTATTCTGCATTTGCAAAATTAGTAAAAAAAAACTATAATTTTATATATGTTTATATAAATACTGTGGTTTAATTATACAGATTTCATTTTTTCGATGACGTATATTGACCTGATCTACCAGTTATATACACACATCATCATAAAGTGTTCACAGGTCATCATGAGGGATCAATTCGCAGCGATCACGGAGATCAAGCAACGTTCACCAGAGTTGCGACTTGAATAGGTGACCGCTTGGAGATTTCCGAAAAAATATTCCCGAGATTTTTTTTTGCGAAAAATGTTTTTTAAAATGTTACACAAATATTATTTTATTCATTAGAATTATGTGATGTAATAATATTTATGTAAATATTTTGGAAAAATAGAATGTTTCAATGCGATATTTCAAAAAGCGGATATCTTAATGTTGCTGCAATCTTCCAGTAATGTTGCTGCAATGTTTCGCAATCAAAATGCAATATTACAATGTTTCAATTAAATCATTCTGCAATGTTCCTGCAATCTCTCTGTGCTGTATGGGAAATAGTTTCTCGAAACGATGTCGTTTCGATGTCAAAAATGCAAGTCAAAAATTTTTGAAATTTTTATTAATTTTGATAGTTAATTAATAAAATTAATAATTAATTAATAATTTTAATTTTAATTTTTTATTTTTATTTCATTTTTAATTTTTTAATTTTGCTTTGGCTTTTTATTGCCACTACTTTATTAAAAAATTATGATATTGCAATATTTCCGGAATATTACTGGCATATGCCATGCGATGTTGCAGGCATATTGTTAATTTATGTTTTTGCAATGTCTCCGTAATATTGCATTGCAATCTGCAACATTGTAACACTGCTGCAATATTGCTGCAATTTTCTTTTCTTCAATCTTTTTTTTTTTTATAGTTTATGTAATAATTTTGGTGTACAAAAAAGATAAAACTAGAAAAATCGGTTTGAGAAGAAAGACATCATTAGCCCTATTGCTAATAAAAATTTTTCTGAGATATACTTTTTATACGAATTACAGAACATTTTTCAAGAATATTAAGTAATTAAGTTTTTTCTTTAAATTTCTTATGTATGCATAAATTCTGAATTATTCTAATATTTTATAAAAAAACTAAAAAATTTTCTAAAAACTATAAAATATTACAAAAATTTTGAAAACTTCTGGAAATATCTAAAAAATATCTAAAAATTTTGAAAATTATATTTAAAAATCTGAGACAAATTTATATAATCCGATGAAAACTTTTCTTAAAATTTTCCTGATTTTCTGTATAACATATTTTTTAGAATAGTTCTCAGATTTTTTAATGTAAATTTTATAATATGTAAAAATATACATATATATGAAAAATTCGGAGAAAAAAATATGGATTTCTCAATATTTCTAAAGTGTTTCAATTTATATAAAAATTCTGAAAAAGTTTCAGATAACTAATAAAATATTATTGTTCAAATCGATGTCGAATGATTCTATAAATCATTACATACAAAAATCATTCTACTTTTCTTTCGTGTACTAAATAATAAAAATGAACGATGAAAAAGTAGAAATGTAAGTAGAAATGCAATTAATTAATTTTTTTTTCGCATCATCGCATTGTCGAATCGATCTTTCATTTTCACAGACATGATTTGCTGATTAAATTAATTACAGTCCCGACAATGTGATATTTACTATTGAGATATTTTTTATTACAGTTTGTGTTTTATTATAACTAAAAAATTGAGGCTATGTTATTTTACTTCAACGCGGGAAATGCAACAACGCCGCGTTCATGCGGCTAGCGACATCAGAAATAGAATTTAGTTTTTTCTGAACTGCCACGTTGCCGCGCGCGGCATTTGCCGCGTCTATCAGTAGGCACCTAGCAACAGATAGCCACGAAGGGGTGGCTGACAAATGGCCACCAAATTTTTCTTGTGGTGGGGAGGGTCAAACTAAGCGACATAGCAACGAGATGAGCGTCATAGCAACGAGTGTGATTCAGTTAGCAATATGTTCTGAAGACTGCCGCGTCTCTGTGATGACACGTAATGCAAAAGTGAGAAAAAGTGAGAAAGCGAGTGAGAAAGATAGTTCCATTACAAATGTGAAGTATCCTAGCAACCATTGCGTTGATTAGATTTTGTTCAATACCTCGAAATATTGAACAAATAAACGCAATGATTGCTTGCAAATTTCACATTTGTAACAGCCGAATACACGTCTACTCTTGGTAACATTACAAATATAAATAAAAAAATAATGAATTCGGTATATAAAAATAAACTGCGCGTTCAAAGATATCGGTATGTAAAAAGAGAAATGATTAAGTATAAAGAAATTTTTTCAAAAATTTATCATGACATCGGTCGCATGTACCAATCAGCGCGCGCGGTTGAGCCGGCCGGAGTAGGAACGCTTGCTGAACGCGGCGCGCGGCACGCACGATAGCGTCGGTAGCGCGTGATCGCGGCAAGCCTACAAAGCAGAGCGCGTGCACGTGTTCGGTCTTATGGCTCTGGCAGACCAGCGCGATTTGCGACACGCGACGCGCGATTATCCAATAGGCGTACGTCTTTTCAAAAAATTGTAAACACCTATTGGATAATCGCGCGTCGCGTGTCGCAAATCGCGCTGGTCTGCCAGAGCCATTACGCGTTGTGTTCGGCGTTTGGACCGGAGCGGCGGTGCGGCGGAGGGACGTAAAGTTACAAAGTAAGTACTTTATGGATAAATATAAAAAAAAATTTGCACAAACTTATTATAAGTAATCTTATCATAACTCTAAGATTGACGCAAGATTGCATCATAACGCAAAGAATATACTACAGTTTACATATGTCATGTCTGATAGCATTCAATTTTTATAAAAAATTACATATCTATAATAATTATTTGAATATTTTCTAAATATGTAGGATAATATTTCATAGACACTTTTGTGATTTCAGATTGAATAGATCATAAACATTTATTACAGATGTTACATAAAAATATTTATGAAATACATACTATATTTAATAACATTTTCAATATTGCAATAACAATTTTATAATTTTTTCCCTTTTTTTGTATAAAATATTTATAAAATATTTATATGATAAATATAAAAGTAAATATTAATACATATTTATAAATATCATAAATATTGTGTGTTGTCTGGAATAGCATCTTATTAAGCTTCCTAATTTATTTAAAAATTAAATTTATCCATTATTACAGCTGAAATTGATACAAACAATGATAAATTTGAAGCAGAAGAATCAGAAATCATAACTGTAGAAAATAAGAATATAGGTATAAATACGAGTATATACACACACATGTGTACAAAAGCACACAGGCTTGCACGCCCTCCCTCATTAATATTTTTGAACAATTTAAATAAATCATTCCTTTTTAATTTATAATAAATTATTTTTACTGCTGAAATAGATATAAATGATAATATTGAAGCAAATGATATCGAAGTTAATATTATTGACGCTAACGATACTGAAGCTAATGATATAGATGACTCCGAAATATTAAATGCTGACAGCATTTCTTTCGTTGAAAATTTTATTTCTTGAAGACTAAATATTTTATTATATTAACCTTATAAAAACATGATTTGCTTAGATAATAAAAGCAAAAGAAATCTATAATTCGCGCTCATACATTTTGGTTTTTTTCTATAAAAAATTTGCTAAAAGTTCTTTTAAAACGAAAATAAAATTTGCACAATTTTTTTTTTTAAATGACGTAGTTAATGTAGTCATAGTGAGTATATTATTGATAATAGTAAATAATTTTATATATGTGTTTGTTGCTTCCTAAAACTGTTTAGTGAATGTATAAGTCAAATTATATGTGCAACATGTTGTCCTCAAATTGTACGTTTGACATATCAAATGGAAGTCCCTGCTAAAAATTCCATTAGAAGCGGATAGATTCTATAATAACAGGGAAAGAATTGTGCAGTAAAATAATAAAAAAATGGATAAAATGTTGAAATAACGTTTATTACGGAATCTATCCATTTCTAATGGAATTTTTACCAAGGATGTCCTCGAATTATACACTCGACATATTTCATGGGAATATAATGTTCTCAAATTAAACATTCTATCTCTATACTTTTATAATGTACTTTGTCCAGAGTTAACATTATATAATGTTTTTGTAAAACATAAATATATAACTCGTACTTTGAGGACAAAATGTATTTTAAAAGTATAGAAATAGAATGTTTAATTTGAGCACATTGTATATCCATAAGACATGTAGAAAGTATAATTCGGGGACACTTCCGTCAGGTATGTCCAATGCATAATGTGAGGACAATTCATATGTTGAATGCATAATTTGAGGATAGTCTCCAACTAATGCTTTCAATCCAAAAAGATTCAAAGTATGCATTGATTGTAAGATTTCTAATATTTTTTTTGTCTACTGTTCTAGGGTAAGTGCACCTATTATCGTGGCGTTTTCTGAAAATCCCAACTTTAATGCATCTTAAAAAAAATAAATGAATGAAAAGTTTAAACTTTTTTTTCTTAACGTTTATAAAAGAACTAAAAGAATATATAAATCCATCTATTATTAACAAAATGCAATTGTATTAATATTAAAATTAATGAAAACGGAATGCGCTTGTCACCGTGGTCATGTACAAATTATCGTGTACCCGTTTCCACAGATTTACCAATTACCGTGTCCGAAATACCGTTGATGAAAAAAATATATTTCGTAATGCTGATTAGTTCTCATGCTGTGCTTACTTCATGAGCTACTGTCATCGTGGAGATCACGTTTTGACAGTTATCAAGAATTATGTGTATATCAAGTAAATGTGTAATTTTTAATATCAAAAGCTGTGTATCACGCGCGTAGCATAAAAAAATGATAGAATGATAGTGAACTAAATACTTATGTGTTAAGTTATTTGCACTTTCACTGAAACGTGTATACCGCGGTAATACGAGTACCAACAACATGCGCATTGCACCTAATTTCGTGTAGATTTGACGCAGTTTAACTCGTGGTTTCCCCACTTTCGGCGCGCACCCACGCTCACATGCTTGCCCGATGTTACGCCTGACGTCACGCGACCGGGTGTGAGAGCGAGCGAGACGGAGAACGATACCGATGTCATGTGGCCAGAGCGCGCGAGCGAAAGAGACGGACCGACATTCCGCGATCGGGCGTGAGAGCGAGAGAGACATAATATTATACCTTCGTAACGAGCTATCGTTACAATATATATATAGTATAATATATATATTTACTACGTTTTCATTTAAACGTAGTAAACGTAGTAAATATATATATATATATATATATATATATATATATATATATATATATATATATATATTATATGCATATATATATTTTAACTTCTTTGATTTTTTCTTGAGTATCTCTGAAACATCAGTATAAAGATCAAAGTTATACATTTAATTAAATCAATAATTAACTATATTCTACAAATGTTTCAATTAGATTTTTTCGTTTGAGTGTAATAACAAAATTATAATATTCTAAAGAATTTTACATATAATATTCAGATAATATATTTATAATTTTTTCAGCATTGATTCAGCATGAACGAAAAAGTGACATCTGACTATTGCTTATTCTATATTGCTATAAATCAATTTTAATTTGATTAAATTCCAAACCAAGAAATCTGATTAATCTATATATAATCATGACATTCCTAACAGAGAAAACATACGTATACATACTTATTTCTTTGAATTCTTACAGAAGCTTGAGCAAGCCGTTTTGATATGTAGTCTGCAATGTCACTTTCCGTTAATTGATATGTTACACGAACAGTCTCTGTAATGCATTCATAAATGTTTTTTTTTTTTTTTAATATAGATTGTTAAAATTTTTTTTAAATATCTGTATATGTGCATGTTTAAACTAAATCTGAAATAAGTAAATCAAAGTTAATTTAAAAGTATACTAAAAACTTACATACGATCACTTTAGAAAGACTTAAATCTTTGAAACAACACTTATTGTTTTTGCCAGTCCAGTTAAAATTTTGCGCTAAAGGATCTACTGTTACTTTTTTCAAAATACTTCTTACCATAGTATGTGCATTAAACCCACCAACACTTTTTAAAATGCGAAGCTAAAAAATAAACAATTTTGAAATTAATATCGAATTAATAAATTTTATATAATAATTAATTATTATTAAATACATAAATTATTTTAGTTTCTTTTAACAATATGTAAATTAGAAATATAACATTCATTAATTTATGATAAAAAGTATAATAATATTAATTGTTATATTATTCGAAATAACATGAACTTATTCTATAATGTAAAAACATTAATAACGTTTATCATACTACTTTGTCCTCAAATGTGGTGTTATGCGTGATTTCCTCGGATTCGTTTGGCAGGAGCCCGTCGATCGGAGACGTTTGAATTAAACACTCGTTGTACGGTTAATAATAAAGTTCTTTATTATAGTTTGTTACACTGCCTTTTATTTGAGATAGGTAAGATAGTACCGAAATAGACTGTCGCGTGCTTTAACCTGAGTCTACCGCGTCTGTCGTTGGCTCTCTAGTTATTGGAGAGCTGGCCGATCTGGCCTTGCAGATTTAGCAGATCTGTTGTCCACTCGAGAAGGTCGCCTATTCAGCGTTCCTGGTATCGGTTACTGTGTCATGATGTCGGCATTACCGATACCGGTGGCATAATATAAACAAATTGTATTTTGTAATTAATTGTTTCGTCAGCGGTGGCTTTCGCCACTCGTGACAGTAGTTTCTTTCAATTGTTCCTCAAAGTTTATCAATTCAGTAAATGTAGATATCGGGAACTGGATATCGAATTCTGAATCATTGTAATGCCTGGAAGGTTGTATTTTTTCCTCTAATAAATATCAAATCTATTTTCAATATTATCCAATTTATATAATACTTTGTTAATTTTTCCTGTAATTTGTTTAGTTAAATCTGAAATAAATTTATTATATATTTTAGTAATGTTGTTATGGTACAATATTTAAAATGCTAAATATTGTTACGTCCGTCGGTGGCATAGGACACTCACGCGCACTCTCGCACAAAAAGGCACTCGCGTACAATAAATGATTGAGCAGACTTTTAAAGAAACTCAGACGTTTATTGAAACACGTCCGTTACCAAACGAGGCTTCAGACAAAAACAGCATAGCAACAAGCGTCGCTAACAAGCAACCGTCAACTCATTAATATCGAATAAAAAAGCTACACGGTAACACATTACAAATAGCACGGCCGTAACACTATCATACAATAACTAGACACACGCGCATAGACATACATTTCTCAGCACAGCTTTTTAATAAAAGAAATAAAAAATTTAATAATTTATTTTTATAGTAAATACCATCAGCATAAAAATTTTCTTTTTCGATATTTTTTGGAGAATCTTGCATACAAAGTTTATTTTTATCAAGTTGCTTTTTTATTTGTATCTAAAGAGTAAAAAGTTATTAATAATTTTTTGTGTCATATAGTTTATTTATAAATTTTATTACTCACCATTACTGTATGTGTTGTTCGTAGGATTAAAATTGTTTTCATGTAAAATATTTTGTGTAGATTTATTAACTACTTTATCAATTGATACTGTACTTCTTTAAGGAAAAGGAGGCAGGATTTTAGATTGATTTACGTTTAATTGATTTTTCTTATCCTTTAAAGATATGTCTTCTGAAGAAGAAGAGGGGGCCCTATCAGCACAAGGACGTCCACGGGACGTCCTAAGGACGTCATGTTACGTTGAGCAAGATATCGTAGGGAGTACCTGTTATAATCCTACGACGTCCACAGGCCGTCCCGAGGACTATCTAAGTTGCGCCTCACAATTTCCCATAGACATCCCGTGGACATTTCAATCAGGCGTCCCCAGGACGTCCATAAGTAATCATTGGGACATACCTACCTATTTCATGTACACTTCAGGACCGTTCAGGATTATTTCAGGATTTACGAGGATTATTTCAGGATATTTCGGGATTATTTCAGGATATTTCGGGATTATTTCAGGATATATTTCAGGATAATTAAGGATTACTTCAGGATGTTCGAAGATTATTTTAGGATATTTGACGATAATTACAGGCCATTAAAATTATTTTTTAAAAATACACATATTGTATCTCAATCTTAATCTTTATTATTTAAATACAAGCTTACTTGTAGTATAAAATTCGCATCTTCAGGATTATCATCGAAGGAGTGCACAACAACAGGCGTCAATTCGCTTTAGTGCTTCCTTAGGATTCGAACGAAGTCATCGCTGGCAGTGCAGGAACATTGGTAGCTCTAACGTCGAGCACAACAATTGCAGCTCGAAATACTTCTTCTGGGTCTCCTTAGGACAGAAATTCAACCTGTCGTAATCCAAGTCCATCTCGCCGATCGCGACGATCTTGTCCTTGTTATTTAACGACAGGTCCGACAACGACTTCAGGTACTCCTCTGGATTGTCGCATTCCTCATATTTATTGCATCGCGTCGGATGACAACCGACCGTCGAATACAGCCTGTCATCAATTCGCGCTACTCCAAGAACCTACTTGCTATTTTTCTACGCTACCAGCGTGATGATGATCTTCGAGAGGTTGTTCTTCCAACTTCGCTCTAAAATAATCTTGTCTAAATCCGGCTGATGCTTCTGGGACCCGTAATAGATATCGAATAGAATATATCAAAAATAACATCAAACAACATGAATATTTGGCTTAATCCGATAAACTAGCGTCATCTTGGTCATCTTGTTCCGAAACATGTTCCACATTTTTCATTTTATTCACACTAAAAGAATTTATACTAATTAAAATTTCACAACAATGACATTATTATATATTTTTATACATTTTTAAATAATACTTTACATAACGTTTTATTCACGTAGAAATGAAAAAAGGAACTTACTTTCTTTCGTTACGTTCTGATGCATGTCTTAACCAAGACTTAACAGGCACTGAAATAATTTGTTCAGTTGCGTCGGGGAAATAAATTCGTACAGCACCTATAACACGTTAATATACAATAATATTTAAAAGTAACATATATTTATAGTTATGTAAGGTATTTTATATATATTGAACATATAAACAATAAGTACATTATTATTTTATAAAAATAATATGATGTAGTTATTGTCTATCTCTTTCTAACATATATAATAAAAAATACCATATATAACTATTTGATCCCTATTGAAAACGCGCTTATAAAAATGTTTGCACACTTTTTTATCATTCTATCCTTGTTTTATGTCTAATGAACAGTTAAGATTACTGAATACGAATCTTATTGTATTAGTTTAAGTAAATATGGTTTAACTTACCAAATATAATACTTCTTAAATGCAAATCAAAGAAGGAACGTTTTTTTTTCCCACCAACGTAACTAAATAAGCTTGAAACTGGATCACTTAAAGTTCTTCGCAATATATTAAATGTAAGGGATTTGATGTCTGTTCCTCCTATTTGTGATAGTTGAGTAATCTATAAAGAATATAAATGAGATTAAATCTTTTTGTATGTTATTAGTTTAAAAAAATTATTTTTTTTAAATACATACCAACGCTTTACGATTGATTTTGTTCTCCACTATTAATTTGTCCATTTTCTCTAAGCGTTCCACAGTTTTTAACGGAAAAAATTCCAACTTCCGAAAATTGTTTTTCTGATTCATCTTTTACGGTAAAAATTTTTATCTGGTTTTGTATATCATTTAATGTTGTCGTTGCAATATTTTGTTGGTGAAATATTCTCGAAATTTTGAAATCTATATCTAATAGTTTTCGTACAATAAATTTTTGTACATCTGACGAAGCTGAAAGATTTTATAAAATTAAAGTTCTTTATAAAATATAAATATACAAATTGTTCTGAAATTCATGATTTCAAATATAGCAAGTTGTCGAAAAGATAAATAAAATTGTAATTTGCAAATTTTTATTTTATGCGGTAATTTTTGAGATATAAAGGTTTAAGACTAGCCAGTAACAAACTGCGCTTAGATGGTATGCATATCCATGAATTGCGCGTGCACCAATGATCGTATGACAGGTGACCATCTAAATCATCTAATCTGATTGACCGACTTTAAGCCTTTACATCTTCAAACTACTGTTTGAATTAAAAATTTCTAAATAACTGTTTCACTTTATTTTTCAAAAACTTTCTTGCTATACTATTTTGATTCGTAAATTTTGGAACATCGTCTATTACAAAGCAATATGATTAGTACTTACATGTGTTAACAGTATGTGTTTTAAAATGTTCAAATTCGAATACATCTTTTTCTCCGTCATCTGTGATATGATCAAAATCATATCCTATGAATAAAAATATAAAATGTTCAAATTATATGACTTTAATTCAGACGTAATTTAGTATTATTGTAATATGAAATATGTGTGTGTGTGTGTGTGGTGTGTGCATAAGTGCGCATGTGTGTGTGTGCACGTGTATAAATTTCTTACCTGTATTAATTTTTGAAGAACTAGCTTCTTCTATATAAGGATTTTTGGACTTATTTATCGTTTCATTTATCGTTTCCGACAGTTTTAATACGGGTTTGCCTAATTGAAAGAAAAAATTGCTGCATTATGAATCTTATGAAAATTGCATTGCGAATTTTTCTACCAATACACATGTATAATATTCTTAGTCCCATATTCTTAGTCCATCTTTAAGAAATAATTAAGGATTCCTTATTCTTATCTGTTTTTGTCTCGCGTACTACATTTTGCAATACGCGAGACAAAAACCGGACAGAGACGAGGAATCTTGATTTCTCAAGGAAAGATTACGAATACAATCGTGAATATCTTCACTTACTTTTACATGATGACGTTTTACATGATTTTTCAAGTACATTTTCAGATGTAGTAATAGGAATGCTTTTTTGTGGAATTTTTGGATAAGCGGGTACGTGAACTCTTTTTTCTTCTTCGGAGAAGCTTTCTTCGCTACTTTTGACAGTTTTCGCTCTGTTCTTTCTACTTTTTTTGGAAATTTCATTATCCTCACTTTGAGAATTAATATCTGATATATATTCAATTTTTTTTTAAATTTTCATTCCTTTATCATATGTATCTGAATAAAAGAAAATACGGTAAATAGTATTATTACTAGAAAATAATATTAAAACAACAAAAAATATTTTAATTTGTATATAAAAAATATTTGTTAATTATAATTTAGCCAAAAAGTATCATTAATTAATGTTTCTACAAAATTTCTAGAAGTCATATAACAGATACATACTTTATTAATATTTTTATTTTGACGATTATCAAAGAACAGATAGAAGTAAAACATTGTAGTTTATGTAAACGATTATTATCAATGTAATTATGTACTATTCTACAAGTAGATTCTTATACCTACTCGTAGTTGTCCAGAATTTTTTTATTTCATGCTGTGGCCAATCATCCATTTTTGAAACACATTTTTTTACTGCCTTTCTAAATTTTTCATTATTGGAGAAAGTCGGCCAATATGCATGTTTTTTATCTTCGGTTATCCAAGAGGATGGTATCATTTGCACTCCATCATTAAATTCTATTACAGTGTATTGCTCCATAATTAAAACTGATAAAAGTAAATATCACATATATCACATATACTTAAAAAGTACTTAAAAAGTCAAGTACATTTTACTAATGCAATTTGTGAACATAAAACATATTTAACTTCTAATAATGGTAACTTATATTTATTTTTATCATAACTTAGAAATTCTTGTACTTCAAATTCAATATATATTTGAGTTTGATTTGATTCTAATATAAATAAAGATAAAATAGATAAGTGTAGCTTTACCAAATGATACTAGAATTAATGATTCTGATGAAATTAATTTAAGTTAATTTCTATAAAAGATGACATTTATCAAGTAAAAAAGAAAATAGCTTGTATTCTTATTAGAGTAAGTTTCTAAATATAAAACAATAAAAATAAGGACAAAAATAAAAAATCTGTAATTTTTGTAGCATCGAAAATATATATGTAGTCTTTTAATATCAAATATTTTATAATATCATTATTCATTATAAATACATATACCTTTTAATAGAAATGAAAATACGCACGACTACTGTAATACATTTATTACAATAAACTTATTGTTTAAGTCGACAAAGCAGTTATAGAGGTTTGAATAGATTAATAGATTCTACACACAACTTACCCTTCTACTTTAACAATCTTTGAATTTCCAATTCTTGTACAGATCAATACCACGTGTTAAAAAAATCAAGCACTGACCAAGTAACTATCAAAGTACCATATAATGCTAAAAACAGTCTTTCGTTATCTTGCTATTATCCTCAGGTATCATTACAGATATCATTTCCGGTTGACACTTATACAGAAGCAGGCGGTGGGGACAAACAGGAAGAAAATACGTCGTCTGCAGAACTATTGACATTTATTTGGTTAAGATGCTGGTGCATCTGTCGATGATAACGGCATTCGCTGATTACAGATCCTAACCTCTAATATTATTGTAATATACATTATGTTGTTGAATTACCTTAAAAAATCACGCTGTCGAGAACACGCTTGCCACATCGTCTACAAAACGTTTCGCAAGCAGAAAATACATCGAAACCGGAATATACTAATAAAATCCCGCTTAATTAGAATGGAGTGTCTTCTATATTTTCCACGTGTGTTAATAATAATCTATTACTATTGTCCGTGCCCGGCATCCGATTCTCGAAGTCTCGGTGGCGCTTTCCCCCCATTCCTCTCACCCCGAGCGCCGTACGCCACGAGAAGTAGGACCGTTTAAGCGTCGTCTACAATAGAGACTTAAGCCTTTAGCCCTAAGAAATTGACCAATAATAGTTGACTTGTAGAAGAATAATCGATTGTGTTTGGCCAATTTCTTAGGGCTAAAGGCTTAAAGCCTGGTTTATGCAGGCAATAACCGCTAACCAATAGTAATAGATTATTATTAACACACGTGAAAAATATAGAAGACACTCCATTCTAATTATGCGGGATTTCATTAGCATATCCCGGTTTCGATATATTTTCTGCTTGCGAAACGTTTTGTAGACGATGTGGCAAGCGTGTTCTCGACAGCGTGATTTTTAAAGGTAATTCAACAACATAATGTATATTACAATAATATTAGAGGTTAGGATCTGTAATCAGCGAATGCCGTTATCATTGACAGATGCACCAGCAACTTAACCAAATAAATGTAAATAGTTCTGCAGACGACGTATTTTCTTCCTGTTTGTCCCCACCGCCTGCTTCTGCATAAGTGTCAACCGGAAATGATATCTGTAATGATACCTGAGGAAAAAAGCAAGCTAACGAAAGACAGTGTTTTTAACATTATATGGTACTTTGAGGAATCATCAGCGATTTACGGTGTCACAGGTAAGGTACAAGATAAAAATGTTATTATTTGACTTATTAACGATATTATAGTCTCCTATTTTTTCATACAAACTAGTAACGTGTCATAAAGACATGTAATCGCATGAGCAGAAATAAGATTTTTTTTATTTCTGCTTATTCTTATAACATTTTTTATAAACATATATTCCAAAACATTTATTACGGCAAAGATATAAAACGTGTAATTATCCTTTAATTTTAAACTCTCAAATGTTTGCGAAATAACGCGACAAATTGTAAGGTTAGATATTAATTTACATATATATTTTTTAAGGGAACTAGATATGAACAGTAACTAGATATTTTTATAAAGTTAAAGATGTCACGTGAAAATAGATTTTATACAATTAATTCTGTAAGTCAAAGAAAAATTCGAAAGATAGAAGTTGATGTAATTAGCGAAGCATTAAATACATCATGTAATAATGTAACTGACGTGTCATCAGTATCTAATGAATCTCATATATATCCTTCGACATCTAATGAATCTCATATATATCCTTCGACATCTAATGAATCTCATATATATCCTTCGACATCAGGATTAAACGATAATTTACATGTCGGAAGAGAGATAGATACCGATTTATCAAATGATACAAACAGTGATTCAGATGAAATTAATTCTGTATCAAGCAGTGAAAATGAGCAACAAATAAGAGACTTTCAGATTAATAATATGAATGAGGATGTAGATATTGATTTCAAAACATTTCTTGCTAATTGGGCAGTCAAAGAAAATGTTTCGCAACAAGCACTACGTAATCTTGTACATGGTATAAGACAGTATACTTGTGACAATTGTCATTCTAACATACCATCTGATCCTAGAACACTTCTGCGTACTCCAAGAAATACTGATATTAGACAATGTGCTGGAGGAGAATATTACTACTTTGGATTACTAAAGTCAATTGAAAATATTTTGTCATTTAATTCCATAAATCCAACTGATATAAAAATATCCATAAATATTGATGGATTGCCATTATCTAAATCTTCACAACAACAGTTGTGGCCAATTTTAGGTTCCATAGAACAATCAAAGCAAGTTTTCATTATTGGAGCATATTATGGCAAACAAAAACCTTGTAATTTAGAAGACTTTTTACGAGACTTTATAGAGGAAGCAAAATTATTATGTCAGGATGGAATTGTTATTGATAATGAACACATTCAATGCAGTATACATTCTATAATATGTGATACGCCAGCTAAAGCGTTTATCTTACAAATTAAAGGACATACTGGTTATTCCAGTTGCACAAAATGTACAACTGAAGGTGATTTCCGTTGTAATAAGGTTTGTTTCCCTGAAATAAATGCTCCATTGAGAACAGATCTCCATTTTAGATCAAAAATCGATGAAAATCATCATATTGGTACATCGATTGTTGAAGAAATTCCAAATTTTGATCTAATAAATAATGTACCACTGGATTATATGCATTTGGTTTGTCTTGGAATTACGCGACGATTGGTATATCTATGGCTATTCGGCGAATTAAAATATCGTTTGGAAAATAGAAAATGTCAAATGATATCATCACATTTAGAAAATGTATTAAAAAAACACGTACCTTCTGAATTTGTACGAAAACCTCGATCACTAACTTTGGTTAAATTATGGAAAGCTACCGAATTTCGACAGTTACTTCTGTATGTAGGACCTGTAGCTTTTAAAGATATTCTTCGTCGTGACATATATGATCACTTTGTAACATTACATGCAGCTATTAGAATATTATGTTCTACAGAAGCACAAAATTTATTTAATTATTGTCAGGAATTGCTGGAACATTTCGTTACATCATTTGGATTGATTTATGGTACTCACAACGTCTCTCATAATGTACACGGTCTCATCCATCTTGTGCAGGATGTAAAAAAATTTGGTCCACTAGATAATTTTAGTGCATTTAAATACGAAAATTTTTTACAAACATTAAAAAAACTATTGAAAAAGTATGACAAACCATTGCAACAAATTGTTCGAAGATATATTGAATATGAAGAAAATAAAATACCAGAAAAATTAACGATAGAAGAAAATGAAAACTTTAAATTAGATATGAGATCTATTCACACATCTGGGCCATTAATACATGGTTGTTGCAATCCACAATATAAAATAATAACAAAAACAAATATGACATTACGAATAGATGTAACAGGAGATAACTGTTGTGCATTAATCGATGAAACTATTGTGCTAATAAAGAATATAGCATTCAATAGAGATCTTAATGCAAATGTAATTATCGGTCATAAATTTTTACATAAACAAGATTTTTACAAAATTCCATGTCCGTCATCATTATTAAAAATATTTACTGTACATGGTTTAAGCGAATTACAAATATGGCCAATAAAAAATATTCATAAAAAATATGTTAAATTACCATTATCAGAAGATAAATTTGTGATATTTCCATTGTTGCACTGAAAGAAATATTGTCAGCAATTGAAAATTATCATCCAGTGTCCAAAAAAGTAGAAAGAACAGAGCGAAAACTGTCATAAGTACCGAAGAAAGCTTCTCCGAAGAAGAAAAAAGAGTTCACGTACCCTCTTATCCAAAAATTCCACAAAAAAGCATTCCTATTACTACATCTGAAAATGTACTTAAAAAATCATGTAAAACGTCATCATGTAAATAAGTCCAAAAATCTTTATATATTATAGAAGAAGCTAGTTCTTCAAAAATTAATACAGATAAAAAATATACTCACGTGCACACATGCACACTTATGCACACACCACACACACATATTCCATATTACAATAATACTAAATTACGTCTGAATTAAAGTCAAATAATTTGAACATTTTATATTTTTATTCATGGGATATGATTTTGATCATATCACAGATGACGGAGAAAAAAATGTATTCGAATTTGAACATTTTCAAACTCATACTGTTAACACATGTAAGTACTAATCATATTGCTTTGTAATAGACGATGTTCCAAAATTTACGAATCAAAATATAGTATAGCAAGAAAGTTTTTGAAAAATAAAGTAAAACAGTTATATAGAAATTTTTAATTCAAACAGTAGTTTGAAGATGTAAAGGCTTAAAGTCGGTCAATCAGATCAGATGATTTAGATGGTCACCTGTCATACGATCATTGGTACACGCGCAATTCATGGATATGCATACCATCTAATCGCAGTTTGTTACTGGCTAGTCTTAAACCTTTATATCTCAAAAATTACGGCATAAAATAAAAATTTGCAAATTACAATTTTATTTATCTTTTCGACGACTTGCTATATTTGAAATCATGAATTTCAGAACAATTTGTATATTTATATTTTATAAAGAACTTTAATTTTATAAAATCTTTCAGCTTCGTCAGATGTACAAAAATTTATTCTGCGAAAACTATTAGATATAGATTTCAAAATTTCGAGAATATTTCACCAACAAAATATTGCAACGACAACATTAAATGATATACAAAACCAGATAAAAATTTTTACCCTAGAAGATAAATCAGAAAAACGAATTTCGGAAGTTGATTACATGGAATTTTTTCCGTTAAAAACTGTGGAACACTTAGAGAAAATCGCAAAATTAATAATGGAGAACAAAATCAATTGTAAAGCGTTGGTATGTATTTTAAAAAAATAATTTTTTAAACTAATAACATACAAAAAGATTTAATCTCATTTATATTTTTTATAGATTATTGAACTATCACGAATAGGAGGAACAGACATCAAATCCCTTACATTTAATATATTGCGAAGAACTTTAAGTGATCCAGTTGCAAGCTTATTTAGTTACGTTGGTGGGAAAAAAAACGTTCCTTCTTTGATTTGCATTTAAGAAGTATTATAATTGGTAAGTTAAACCAATATTTACTTAAACTAATACAATAAGATTTGTATTCAGTAATCTTAACTGTTCATTAGACATAAAACAAGGATAGAATGATAAAAAAGTGTGCAAACATTTTTATAAGCGCGTTTTCAATAGGGATCAAATAGTTATGTATGGTATTTTTTATTATATATGTTAGAAAGAGATAGACAATAACTACATCATATTATTTTTATAAAATAATAATGTACTTATTGTTTATATGTTCAATATATATAAAATACCTTACATAACTATAAATATATGTTACTTTTAAATATTATTGTATATTAACGTGTTATAGGTGCTGTACGAATTTATTTCCCCGACGCAACTGAACAAATTATTTCAGTGCCTGTTAAGTCTTGGTTAAGACATGCATCAGAAGGTAACGAAAGAAAGTAAGTTCCTTTTTTCATTTCTACGTGAATAAAACGTTATGTAAAGTATTATTTAAAAATGTATAAAAATATATAATAATGTCATTGTTGTGAAATTTTAATTAGTATAAATTCTTTTAGTGTGAATAAAATGAAAAATGTGTAACATGTTTCGGAACAAGATGACCAAGATGACGCTAGTTTATCGGATTAAGCCAAATATTCATGTTGTTTGATGTTATTTTTGATATATTCTATTCGATATCTATTACGGGTCCCAGAAGCATCAGCCGGATTTAGACAAGATTATTTTAGAGCGAAGTTGGAAGAACAACCTCTCGAAGATCATCATCACGCTGGTAGCGTAGAAAAATAGCAAGTAGGTTCTTGGAGTAGCGCGAATTGATGACAGGCTGTATTCGACGGTCGGTTGTCATCCGACGCGATGCAATAAATATGAGGAATGCGACAATCCAGAGGAGTACCTGAAGTCGTTGTCGGACCTGTCGTTAAATAACAAGGACAAGATCGTCGCGATCGGCGAGATGGACTTGGATTACGACAGGTTGAATTTCTGTCCTAAGGAGACCCAGAAGAAGTATTTCGAGCTGCAATTGTTGTGCTCGACGTTAATGCTACTAATGTTCCTGCACTGTCGCAACGCCAGTGACGACTTCATGTAAATCCTGATGAAGCACAAAAACGAATTGACGGCGGGCGTCGTGCACTCCTTCGATGGTAATCCTAAAGATGCGAATTCCATACTACAATTAAGCTTGTATATCGGTATCAATGGATGTTCGTTGAAGACAGAGGAAAATCTTTTCGCGATCACTACCATTTTCGCAAACAGACTCGTGAAAGAGACCGATTGCCCGTGTTGTGAAATCAGAGCGACGCACGCGTTTGCGAATGATGTTATCACGAAATTTTCGTTTGCAAATTGAACTTTATGATTCATGTGTAAGTAAAAGTTTTTGATTGTGATACAACAATATGTATGTAGTCTCTCACTGAAAGTCACAAGCACAACATCTATTCGTGAGATACGATCCAAGAAGAGCACGCATCTTTCCGTTTATTTCTTTTCCCTTCATCTGTGACTGAAAATCTGACCATCTTACAATAATCGTTATTGACAAGGAAATTATTTTTCACATCGGACTTCCTTACATTCTCGCCTATCAACGTAGAACTTGGACACAATAAAAACAAGACACCGTCACAGCATTTTTGTTTAATCTGTCATAACTCTTTTCACTTTTATTTATATTTATATTTTGTTATTTACTCACATTTTTATTTATTTATTCTAACTGCGTGTTCACTTCTTGGATCGAAGGCTCACATGAGGCTCCTGTAATTCGCGATATTATTATTTAATTTATCTATTTTTATTTGCGGTTTCTCGTTTGTTTTTTATAAGAAAATGTTTTTCACTGATGAAGGCTCTGTGTAGCACGAAACGCGTTTGATTTATGTATTAATAATGTTTAAAGGAATTTTTGACTCTTCGTTTGATTATAATAATTTATATGTATTAATCCTATTTTGAATAAACCTGCCCGTTATAGGCCTATTTGTCTTAACTTTCTTGTTTACTCATTGACACGAGCTTGTCACTACCTATTTTATTTAATATGTATTTTGTAAGAATAATTTTAATGGTTCTGTATAATCCTCAAACATCCTAAAGTAATCCTCAAATATCCTGAAATTATTTTTTTCAATGCATAATTCTGTATTTTAAAAAAATTCATAAATGGTTATCACGCACCGACAGCCCACGGATCCCGTTTGTGCGTTGCATTGGTTAGTATATGCTGAAATTATGTGTTGGACGTGTTTATAATCTACACCTCCTGTACAAACCTCCTAGGGGCGTCCAAAGGATGTCTTAAGGACGACCATGGGATGTTCCGAGGACGCCCTAAAGGTGTTTTTGGGATGTTCTTAGGATGCCCATGGGAAGTCCTGGGATGTTATAATGCCCTAAACCCGTCCCATTCACATCCCAGGACATTTAGGACGGATTTAGGATCATCCTGAGGATATCTTGTGCTATTAGGGGGATGATGCATGTCTTTTAGCCTGTATACGTCTTCTCTTTTTTT